>NC_133463.1:39101666-39430832 GCF_048565385.1 Saimiri boliviensis
TTCAGAGTACTTCTAAATACAACTGAATTATTCACCTCTTCTTTTGTCAAGACTCACACCTGAACTCATTCATAACCCTAATCACATTCCAATACATTATGTATTTTCCTCTTTGTTATTGTAAGTTACCTATGACTAGAATATACACAGAATGAAGATGGTCTGTATTAAGTTCTGTACCATGATGAATGTCTGGCATTTAGAATGTGCTCAATAAGTATTTATTGAAGAAATATTATTTCACATTTTTTCTTAACATAGTTCCACTTGCTAGCAAGTTCCTCCATATTGCTTTTAAGCTTCATAACAATTTTCTCAAAGCAAGTAAATTTTACTTGAATGTCTGTTCTTACAAAATTACATTACATATCTTCTCTATGTACCTTTCCACAACTACCCACACTCATGCCAGGCAAACCCAAACCTACTTTTTTTTAAAAATTCTCCTGATAGCTTTCTTCTAATATGTTAGAAAACTGTGATTATTTTATAATTCATGTAATTCCTCTACATTACACATTAAATCTTTACTTATATTACTTATATAACTATTAATTAAAAATAATTATGAATTGCATTTATCTGTAAGTACTGGTTAAAATGAAATTAAAACAAAAAGTTAGAATTTCTGGGTAAAAATAAAATTTATCTTGAGTGCTTTGTGTTTATCATTAAAATGTATGAAAAAGATAATTTATAAAAAGCACTGTATTAATCTGTGTCAGTGGTTTTAGGAAAATAAAAGACATTTTTGATCAGAGGCTGATATGCATATGCTGGATTTGTTCAGCAATGTGTAGAATTTAGAACTATGCAATTGTGCTAATAAAAAAATCTTCAGTATTAGAATTCCTGAAGAAAAATACTTTCATTACTTAGAGGATGAAATTCTTAATCTTTCAATTTTTTTCATATTGGAACAATTATTTTATAAATTGGTTTTCAACATTGTGAGCTTTTTTAAAGAAATAAAACTATTGATATAGGAAGAGTCTACTCTTGGGAGGTGACAAAACTAGCTACACAATTGCAATTTGGATCATAATAATTTCTTTATAAATGTTGCCTATTACAATTTTTCTTCCACTTTATATCCCTTTAATTTTCTCTATTTGCTCCAAGTGAAAAGAAAATGAATACATATAACAATAAAAATAATTACTGAATTATTTGAATAGTACTTTAAATTTTTCAGTGCAGGTTATGTTGCCTCATTTAACCTTAACTCTGTAAGTTTATACAGTTGGTATTTTCTTAGTATTTAGTTAAAGAACATGAGCCTCAGGTTTCAAGATAGTACTGAGAGTGTTAGACATGACTTAAACCTGGTTCTAGATATAATTTTCTTCCTAATTCTGTTATTCTCTCTAAGGAAGATTATACAAGGTAATGTATTTTTAAAGTATTCTATCTAAATGACTATTGTTTATAATTATCTTGATTCACTTTCATAAAATATGAAGCCAAAAAGAATAAGAACAAAAAGTATCCATTGTATTAAAAATACTAACTTAAAAGTGTGGAAATGTCGCTAGTAATAATTATGAAAAATCAGTTACATTCTGAGTTAACAACTAACATATTCCTTCGCAGACTACATTGAATGCAAATATGATTTATTTAAGGCTATTACTGGGTTTGTTATTTGAATAATTAAATACTAAAGATCATAATACAGATATACAAAGAGGATATAGCAAGATAGGCCCACCAATCATCCTCCCTTCAGGAGCACCAAACTCAACAACTATCTACACAAAAAAAGCACCTTCATGAGAACCAAAAGTCAGGTGAGCACTCTGGTTTAAACTTCATATTGCTCATCGAAGCACTGAGAGGGTAGAAAAGACAATCTTGAATTGCCAGTGCTGCCCTTCTCCCATCACCCTCCCTGCCCCTGCAGTGGTCACATGGCATGGAGAAATCTCTGCACTTGAGAGAGATACTGTGTAGTGACTGTGAGACTTTGTATGAAACTCAGTGCTACCCTATCACAGAAGAAAACAAAACTAGGCTGAACTTAGCTGACCAACACCAATGGAGAGAGCATTGAGACCAGCCCTAGCCAGAATCACCCATCCCAGCAGTCGGAACTTGAGTTGCAGCAAGCCTGTCTGGCATGGACTGAAATGCTATGGGGCTCTGAATAAACTTGAAGGAAAGGAAACAAGAGTGGCTGGCTTCATCACCTGAGATTGTAGAGACATAGGGCCTTTAGCAAACGTAGGCAGTAGCCAGTGTGTGTTTACAGAGGGCCTTGAGTGATACCTGGCTCTGTACTGGCTTCAGACCTAACACAGTACAATGCAATCCTAGTGTTAGTGGCCACAGGGGTGCTTGTGTCACCATAATCTTAGCAAGAGGCAGCTCAGCACAGAGAGGAAGACTTCACTGATTTGGGAGAAATTAGGGAAGAGAACAAGAGTCTCTGCCTGGGAATCCAGAGAATTCTTCTGAAACTTATCCACAATCACCAAGGCAGTACCTCTATGAGTCTGCAAGAACCACACATTACCAGGCTTGGAATTCCCCCTAATGGAGACATGGCTTAGACTACAACACCCAAGTCCTTCTGAATACCTGAAAAAGCTTCCAAATAAGGACAATTAAAAAAAAAAAAAAGCCCAGACTTCAAGGACTACAATAAATACATAATTCTTCAATGCCCCGGCAACAACAAACATCAACAAGCATCAAGACCATCCAGGATAACATGACTTGATAGAGCTAAAAAAGGCACCAGGGACCAATCTCAGAAATACAGAGCTATGTGACCTTTCAGATAAAGAATTCAAACTAGTTGACTTGAGGAAACTCAAAGAAATTAAAGATAACACAGAAAAGGAATTCAGAAATCTATCAGATAAATTTAAGAAAGAGATTTAAATAATTAAAGAGAATCAAGAGTAATTTTAGGGTTAAAAATTCAAGGGCCACACTGAAGAATGCATCAGAGTCTATTCATAACAGAATTGATCAAGCCAAAGAAATAATTAGTAACCTTGAACACAGGCTATTCGAAAGTACACAGAGGAGAAGAGAGAGAAAAAAAAAAAAAAAGGATGAAAAAGAATGAAGCATGCCTACAAGATTTGTAAGATAGACTCAGAAGAGCACATCTAAGAGTTATTGGCCCTGAAGAGAAGGTAGAGAAAGAGATAAGAATAGAAAACTTATTCAAAGGGATAATAAAAAAGAAATTTCCAAAACTAGAAAAGCTATCAATATCCACATACAAGAAGGTTATAGAATATCAAGCAGATATTACCCAAAGAAGATTAATTCAAGGCGTTTAATAATCAAACTCCCAAAGATAAAGAAAGGATACTAAAAGCAGCAAGAGAATGAAATAGAACAAATAACATATAATGGAGCTCCAATAAGTCTGGCAGCAGACATTTCAGTGGAAACTTTACAGGCATGACATATATAAAGTACTGAAGGAAAAAATTTTACCCTAGAATAGTATATTCAGTGAAAATATCCTTCACACACAACAGAAAAATAAAGACTTTGTCATCAAACAAAATCTAAGAGATTTTATCAACACCAGATCTATGCTACAAAAAATGCTAAAGAGAGTACTTCAAACAGAAAAAAAGAAAAGAATGTGAATGGGCATTAGGTAATCATCTGAAGGCACAAAACGCATTGGCAATAGTAAGTACACAGAAAAATAGACTATTAGAACCTTGTAATTGTGGTGCGTAAACTCCTCTTATTTTAAACACTAAAACCAAATGATAAATCAATCAAAAAATAACAACAACTTCTCAAGACATAGACAGTACAATGAAATAAAAATAGAAACAACAGAAAGTTAAAAAAGTGGGAAGACAAAGATAACTGTAGGTTTTTTTAGTTTTATTTTTGCTTCACAGTTAATTTGTATGTTTATGCAAGCAATGGTATGTTATTATCACTTTACAGTAATGGTTATAAGGTAGCACTCATAATCCTAATGGTAACCTCAAATCAAAAAAATACAACAAATACACAAAAATATTTGGCAAAATATTAAATCATATGACCAGAGAAAATCACCTTCTCTAAAAGAGAGAAAAGAAAGAAGGAAGAGAAAGGCACAAAATAACCAGAGAAAAAAATAACAAAATGGCAGGAATTAAATCCTTACTTATCAATAATAACATTGAAAGTAAACGAACTATATGCTTCAACAAAAAGACATAGATGTATGAATGGATAATAAAAAGATAAACCCAATCTGTTGCCTACAAGAAACACACATTAATTATAAAGACACACACAAACAGAAAATAAAGGAATGGAAAAAGATATTCCATGCCCATTGAAAGGAAAAGAGAACAGGAGTAGTTTTACTTATATCAGACAAAATAAATTTCAAGACAAAAATACAAGAGATGAAGAAGATCATTATACAATGATAAACAGGTTAATTCAGCAAGAATATTTAATAATTATAAATATATATGCATCCAACACTGGAGCACCCATATATATAAAGCAAATATTATTAGAGCTAAAGAGGAACAGAGAGAGACCTCAAACAACAATACCTGGAGATTTTAACACCCCACTTTCAGCATTGAACAAATCTTCCAGACAGAAAAATCAACAAAGAAACATCAGACTTAACCTGCACTACAGACCAAATAGACCCAGTAGATATTTACAGAGCATTTCATTCAATGGCTGTAGAATAAACATTCTTTTTCTCAAGACATGGATCATCTTGATATGTGACCATATGCAGGTCACAAAACCAGTCTTAAAACATTCAGAAAAATTGAAATAATTTTAAGCTTTGACCACAATGAAAGAAAGCTAGACATTAACATAAATTTTGGAAACTATACAACCACATAGAAATTAAACAATATGCTCCTGAATGTCCATTGAGTCAATGAAGCAATTAAGAAGAAAACTGAAAAAATGATAATGATAATGGAAACAAAACATACCAAAACCTTTGGGATACAGTAAAAGTAGTACCAAGAGGAAAGTGTATAGCTTTAAGTGTCTACATCAATAAAGAAGAAAAACTTCAAATAAGCAACCTATGATGTATCTTAAAAAAACTAGAAAAGAACAAACCAAACCCCAAATTAATAGAAAAAAAAAGAAATAATAAAAATTGGAGCAGAGATAAATGAAACTGAATCAAGGGAACAATACAAAAGATCAACAAAACAAAGAGTTATTTTTTGAAAAGATAAAATGGACAAACTTTTGTCCACACTAAGCAAAAAAGAATACCCAAATAAATAAAATCAAAGGTGAAAAAGGAAATATTACAACCAATACCACCAAAATTTAAAGCATCAGTAGTGGCTACTATGAGGAACTATATGCCAATATAATGGAAAATCTAGAAGATACGGCAAAATTCCTAGAAATATACAGCCTACCAAGATTGAATCAGGAAGAAATCCAGCAGTTGTAGAGAACAACACTAAGTAATGAAATCAAAGCCATATTAAAATGTCTCCCAGCAAAGAAAAGCCTTGGACCTGATATTGTCACTGCTGAATTCTACCAATACTAAACAATTAAAGAAGTACTAATACCAACCCTACTGAAACTATTCCAAAAATAGAGGAGGATGGAATACTTCTAAACTCATTCTATGAGTCTAGTATCACCCAGATACCAAAACCAAAGACACATCACATACGCAAAATACCCTACGGACCAATATATCTGATGAATATTGGAGGAAAATCTTCAAGTAAATACTAGCAAACCAAATTCAACAACACCTTAAGAAGATCATTCATCATGACCAAATGAGATTTATCCAGGGATGCAAGGATGGTCAAACATATGCAAATGAATCAATGTGATACCTCATATCAACCAAATGATCGAAAAAAATATGATCATTTCAATCAATGCTGAAAAAGCATTTGATAAAATTCAATATCCCTTCAAGATAGATATTCTAAAAAGACTGAGTATAGTAGGAAACTGGGTATAGAAAGAACATGCCTCAACATAACAAAAAGAAAAAGACAAGGTATAGAAGGAACGTAACAAAAGTCATGTGTGAGAGACCCACAAATAGTATCATACTGAAAGGGAAAATCTGAAAGTCTTTCTTCCAAGATTGAGAAAACAACAAGAATCCCCACTTTCACCACTGTTATTCAAAATAGTAGTGGAAGATATAGAGTAATCAGATAAGAGAAAGTATATTAAGGGTATTCAAGTAGAAAAGAAAGAAAAATTATCCTGTTTGCAGATGATATAATCATATATTTGGAATATATATAATCTTGTATAAAGACTTGGCCAAATATCTATTAGGACTGATAAACAAATTTAGTAAAGTTGCAGGATATAAAATCAACATACACAAATCAGTAGCTTTTCTATATGCTAACAGAGAACAATCTGAAAACGAAATCCAGAAAGTAATCATATTTGCAATAACTACGAATAAAGTTAAAATATACCTAATAATTAACTAAAGAAGTAAGAGTTCTCTACAATGAAAACTATAAAACATTCATAAAATAAATTTAAGAGGACACAAAAAAATGAAAATACATTCCACGTTGGATTAGAAGAATCAAAATTGTTAAAATGTCCATAAATACACAAAGCAATCTACATCTACAGACTCAATATATTCCCTATCAAAATACCAATCAAATTATTCACAGAAATAGGCAAAATAATTCTCAAATTTATATGGAACCACAAAAGATCTGCAATCGCCAAAGCTATTCTAAGCTAAAAGAACAAAACTGGAAGTATCGCATTACCTGATTTCACATCATACTACAAAGTTATACTAACAAAAATAGCATGATACTACCATAAAATCAGACACACAGACCAATGTAACAGAGCTGAGAACCCAAAAAAATATCCACACATCTATAGTAAACTCATATTCGCAAAGGTATCAAGAACATACAAGGGAAAGGACAATTTATTCAATAAATGGTGCTAGGAAACTGGAAATCCATATGCAGAAGAATGAAACTGGACCCCTAAATCTCACTATATACAAAAATCAAATCAAAATGGATTGAAGACTTAACTCTAAAGACCTCAAACTATGAAACTACTACAAGAAAACATTGGTCAAAATCTCAAGTATCTGAGTGGGCAAAGATTTCTTGAGTAATACCCCACAAGGACAGGCAACCAAAGTAAAAATGGAGAAATGGAATCACATAAAGTTAAAAAGCTTTTGTACAGCAAAGGAAACAATCAACAAAATGAGGTGTTAACCTAAAGAATGGGAGAAAATATCTGCAAACTACCCATCTGACAGGGGATTAATAACCAGAATATATAAGCTCAAATAACTCTGTAGAAAAAAACCTAATAATCTCATTAAAAAATGGACAAAAGTTCTGAATAGGTATTTCTCAAAAGAAGACATACAAATGGCAAATGTGTATGAAAAGGTCCTGAACATCAATGATCATCAGAGAAATGCAAGTCAAAACTACAAGGACATATCAACTCACACCAGTTAAAATCAATTTTATCCAAAAGCAATAAGAAATGCTGATGAGGATGCAGAGCAAAGGGAACCCCAGAGTGCTGTTGATGGGAATGTAAATTAGTACAACCACTATGGAAAACAGTTTGGAGGTTCCTGAAAAAGCTAAAAAGGGGTGCTACCACACAATCCAGCAATCTCACTTTTGAGTACATACTCAAAAGAAAGAAAATCAGTATATTGAAGAGATATCTGCATGCCCATGTTTACTGAAGCACTATTTACAACAGTCAAGATTAGAAACTAACCTAAGTGTCCATCAACAGTTGAATTAAAAAAATTTGGCACATATACACGACAGAGTATTATTCATTCATTAAAAAAAGAATGAGATCTTGTCATGTGTAACAACATGGATAGAGCTAGAAGTCATTATGTTAAGTGAAATAAGGCAGGCACAGAATGACAAACTTTGCATGTTATCACTTATTTGTGGGAGCTAAAAATCAAAGCAATTGAACTCATGGAGATAGAGAATAGAAGGATGGTTACCAAAGGCTGGGAAGGGTAGTAAAGGTAGCTGGAGGTAGGGAAGTAGGGACAGTTAATAGGTATTAAAAAAAATAGAAAGAATAAGTAAGATCTAGTATTAGATAACACAACAGGGTAACTATAGTCAAAGATAATTTAATAGTACATTAAAAAAAACTAAAAGAGTATAATTGGAGTATAATTGGATTGTTTGTAACATAGAGGATAAACGGATACCTTACTTATCCTGATGTGATTTGCCCTGAGGTGCTAGACACCTTATTTACTCTGATGTGATTATCATACATTGCATGCCTGTGTCCAAATACCTCATTTAACCCATAAATACATAACTTTATTATGTACCCACAAAAAATAAAAATAAAAACTAATTTAAATAGAGATGAAATCATACATATACATGTTTAAATGTATAAATGTATATATTCAACTAGCAGTGCCATGTGGATCTATAGCAGTGCCAATGTGGAACCATAAGGCAACTTGAAGCAAAAATATAACTGTGTATACATATACAGTCATAGACATGCACTGCACAATATTTTGCTTAATGATAGGATACACTTATAGCAGAGGTCCCATGGCTTTATAATACATATTTTACCATGTCTTTCCTATGTTTAAACACATAAATACTTACCATTGTGTTACAATAACCTATAGTAACATACTGCAAAGATTTGTAACCTATGAACAATAGCTATGTTATATAGCCTAGGTGTGTATTAGGCTATATTATCAGGTTTGTGTAAGGTATACCTTATGACATTGGCACAATAATAATGTCAATAAAATGGCACAATAAAAATAGACCTAATAATATATTTCTCAGAATTTATTCCTGTTAAGTGACACATGACTATATTTACTTACCAAGTATCCTCCCATAGTTTGATCCAAGTGGAAAACAAAACCTTTTAATAAAAAATTCTATTAAAAATCATGAGTATGTATAAAGCCCTGCATTGTCCATTGGGTTCACATATCATTGCCAACTCTTATAAATCCACCTTGCCAGAACCAGACCACCAGATGATTCAAAAAGCATGGAATGCTAGAAAATAATACCCAATGAAAAAAAAAATGCAGGTTCATAAAAATTCTATTTAAATTTTTGATATTTTATCATATTTTTTTCATTAATTTATATTTTTAATTGCATTAAAATACACAAAAATGGTTAAAAATACAAAAGTATAGCTAGATGCTCACACCTGTAATCCCAGCACTTTGGGAGGCAGAGGTGGGCAGATCACAAGGTCAGGAGATTGAGACCATCCTGGCTAACACAATGAAAACCCGTCTCTACTGAAATTATAAAAAATTAGCTGGGCATGGTGGCATGCACCTGTAGTACCAGCTACTCAGGAGTCTGAGGCAGGAGAATTACTCGAACCCAGGAGGCAGAAGTTGCACTAAGCTGAGATGGTACCATGGCACTCCAGCCTTGGTGACAGAGGCAGACTCTATCTCAAAAAAAAAAAAAAAAAGAAAAGAAAAACAAGTTATAGAGGTTTATAACACTGAAGGATGATCATAACAACAATTTATTGTACAATTTCAAATAGCTAAAAAGCAGATTTTGAATGTTTCTGACACAAAGAAATGATGAATGCTTGAGGTGGTCAATATACTAAGTACCCCAATTTGATCATTGCACATCGTACACATGTATCAATATATCACACTGTACCTCATTAATATGCACAATTATTATGTGAATTTAAAATAATAATAAAAGCAATAATAACAATAACAGCAATAATTAAAACAACTACCTTATATATGGTTGTCAGATTCAAAGAGCAAATGGTTGCGTTGCACAACATTCATAAAATTCTTGGCACATTATAAGTGATTGCCTTCCATTAATAAATGATTGCCTTTTCAGGAGGAAATGAAATACATTCTATCTTAATTACTGAAATTTTTGACAACTTTGGCCTTAAATCTCTCTTTCACCTTAATCCCAAACCCATCTTCAGGTACATTTATGATTATCACTGAAAAAAGATTACTGAAAAGCTGTAACCACAGATGAAAAATAATCTACCACAACAATAACAATAAAATGCCATAGCATTTTGTTTGTATGAACATTTCTTTTAAAAGGCAAAGTGGTCATGAATTTTAGAGTCACACTTCCTATATCTAGATGGCAACTTGACCAGCATGTAAAGGGACAATAAAAGTAGAAAGAGCCATTTTCTGAAAAGCTGAAAGTATTCTTGAAAACTGTCATAAGAGAAGGATACCATCTCTCACCATTCCATTTCAACATAGTATTGGAAATATAGACCACAGCAATCAGGCAAAAAGAAAAAACATCCACATAGAAAAAGAGAAAGTCAAACTATCCCTGTTTGCAGATAACATGATTCTTTACCTAGAAAACCCCATACTCTAGGCCCCAAAGCTCTTCGAGCTGTTAAACAACTTCAGCAAACTCACAGGATACAAAATCAAAGTACAGGAATCACTAGCATTCCTCTACACCAACAACACCCAAGCCAAGCACAAATCAGGAATGTAATGCCATTCATAATTGCCACAAAAAATATAATAGCTAGGAATACAGCTAAGAAGGGAGGTGAAAAAATTCTACAATGAGAATTCAAAAAAAAAAAAAAAAACTGCTCAAAGAAATCAGGGATGACACAAACAAATGGAAAAACATTCCATGCTCAGGGACAGGAAGAATCAATATTGTGAAAATGGCCATATTGCCAAAAATAATTTATAGGTTCAATACTATTCCCATTAAACTGTCATTTACATCTTCACAAAATTAGGAAAAATCTATTTTAAAATTCATATGAAATCAAAAAAGAGCACAAATAACCAAGACAATCCTAATCAAAAGGAATAAAACTAGAGGTATCACACTACCTGATTTCAAATTATACTGCAGGGCAACAAACCAAAACAGCATGGTACTGGTACAAAAACAGACACATAGACCAATGGAAAAGAACAGATATCCCAGAAATAGGGCTGCACTCCTACTACCATCTGATCTTCAACAAAGCTGACAAAAAATAAGCAATGGGGAAAGAACTCCCTATTCAATAAATGGTGCTGGGATAACTAGCTAGCCGCATGAGAAGATTGAAAGTAGACCCTTTCCTTACATTATATACAAAAATCAACTCAAGATGGATTAAAAACTCAAAGATAAATCCCAAACTATAAAAATCCTGGAAGACTACCTAGGCAATCCCATTCTAGACATAGGACTGGGCAAAGGTTTCATGATGAAGATGCCAAAGCAATCAAAAGAAAATAAAAAATTGACAAATGGGATACAATTGAATGTAAGAGCTTCTGCACAGGAAAATAAACTATCAACAGCGTAGACAGACAAACTACAGAGTGGGAGAAAATATTTGCAAACTATGCATCTGAAAACTATCTAATATCCAGTATCTATAAGTTCCTTAAACAAATTTACAAGCAAAAAAAAAAACAAAAAAACCCAAACCTATTAAAAAATGGACAAATGACATTAACAGACACTTCTCACAGGAAGACATATGTGTGCACAACAAGTATATGAAAAAAAGCTCAATATCACTGGATTATTGGAGAAATGCAAATCAAAACCACAAAGAGATACCATCTCACATCTGTTAGAATGGCTATTATTAAAAAGTCAAAAAACAACAGATGCTAGCAAGATTGCAGAGAAAAGGGAACACTTATACACTGTTGGTGGGTGTGTAAATTAGTTCAACCATTGTGGAAGACAGTGATTCTTCAAAGGGCTAAAAAGAGAACTATCATTCAACTCAGCAATCTCATTACTGTGTGTATACTCAGAGGCATATCAATCATTCTACCCTGATGACGTATGCACATATATGTTCATTGCAGCACTACTCAGAATAGCAAAGATATGGGATCAACATAAACACCCATCAATGACAGACTGGATAAAGGAAATGTGGTACATATACACCATGGAATACTACACAGCCATAAAAAGAACAAGATCATGTCCTTTGTAGGAACATGGATGGAGCTTGAAGCCCAGCTATCATTAGCAAACTAATACAGGAAGAGTAAACTACATACTACATATTCTCACTTATAAGTGGGAGCTAAATAATGAGAGCTCATGAACACAAAGAAGGGAACAACAGACACTGGGGCCTACTTGAGGGTGGAGGTTGGGAGGAGGAAGGGGATCAGGAAAAATTGGGTACTAGTACCTGGGTGGCAAAATAAACTGCATAACAAACACCCATGACACAATAAGAAACTTGCACATGTACACCGAATCTAAAAGTGAAAAAAAAATTAATTTAAAAAAAAAAGTGAAGAAGTATACAATACAGGTTCCAGTGCATAGAAAGTCAAGAGAGCTTGCAAAGTGTAATAAGCTATTGGTGTTCTAAATTGGAGATGAGGCCAGGTGTGGTGGCTCAAGCCTGTAATCCCAGCACTTTGGGAGGCCAAGGCGGGTGGATCACGAGGTCAAGAGATCGAAACCATCCTGGTCAACATGGTGAAACCCCGTCTCTACTAAAAATACAAAAAATTAGCTGGGCATGGTGGCACATGCCTGTAATCCCAGCTACTCAGGAGGCTGAGGCAGGAGAATTGCCTGAACCCAGGAGGCGGAGGTTGCGGTGAGCCGAGATCGTGCCATTGCACTCCAGCCTGGGTAACAAGAGCGAAACTCCGTCTCAAAATAAATAAATAAATTGGAGATGAGAGACAATTAGGTAAGTGGATTCTATGCCATATTTTTAATATGGTTGTATTTTTGGGGCTATCCATTCCAACCTAACCTCTTTATATAAAATGGACCTCACTTCTTATATTAATAGCATTCCCTTTTCTCCACTTTGAGGCTTTTCTCTCTTTTAACATTATGTTCTTCTTCTGTAGACAAAACTGTTTTTTAAAAAAATTCCAATCTTACAACTTCGTTAGCTTACTGCTTTCAAAGAGTGGTCCCCAAACCAGTGCCGTCAGCCTCACTGGAGACATCTTAGAATGCATACCACAGGCCAACTATATCAGATAGTCTAGAATTGGGACCCATTAATGTGAATGATATAGGAACTGAAAATATTGCGGTTAAAGCCACAGAGAATACCGGAGATGTACAAGAAAAGGTGAAGGTACCTTGGTATACAAAAATTTTTAATTTTCTAGACAAAATGTATAATTTACAAAGGCAACATAAGATTGATAGAAATACATATATAATGACATTTTAAAATATAACTAATATTTCTAATATAGAGTTCTTACAAATTGATAGAAAAGCTACGAATAGATTTTTCAATATAAAAGTAATCATAAGTGCAACCAAATGGCAAATAAAAATATAAAAAAATGAGCAATATTACAAGCAATCAGGAAATGCTAACTGAAGTAGAAATAACATTTGACTCCACATTAATAAAAATAAAAAATATTAATTATGGGCATTAATGGTTTACAGGTAAAAGTTCCCCTATATATCATTATGGATTTTAGAAACTTTTAATAATACAACATAAGCATCTTTACAATGATGTTTACTGAAGCATAGTTTACAAAATATTTGTCAATTGGGAGGTTATCAATGGAAATATTGTGGATGCATTACAAACAACTCTAAACTGGTGACCCAAAGGGATTTCCGTAACAGAGTTAGTAATTGGGTAAAACAAGATAAAGTATGTAGAAATTGTCCAAATGCTATAAAATTAACAGTAATAAACCCTTCCATACATACAGGTATGTGTATATATAGACACAACGATGTGTTGGTCTTTTTGGAAGGTGGTACTGAGGAGAAAAGTCAGAACAAAAGGTAGAGATAAGTATAATTTTAAAATAGCCCTTTAAAAGAAATTTTCATACAAAGAACATTTGCTATAACTTCAATTATAGAAGTATAAATATGCTTGATTGAATACAAAAATAAAAATTTGAAAGGTTAGGCACAAAAGTATTAATGGTTATATCAAAGTTGTGGGATTTAAGATAAATATTACTTTATCCTAATATTTCCATGTATTTTTGACTTCCTTTTTACAATAAACATATTATTTCTACAATCAAAAATGTAAAATATTTATATGGTCATACTGCTTTCTACATTAATTTTGGTTGAGCTTCAACAGTAACTTTGAGAACTTTGTTCAAAATGACAGAATGAACATAGGATATACTCCCCTTTGTGATAAAAGATATTAAATATATAGTTACATACTATAGTGGAAAATGGAACAATTATGAGTTTGCGGTGGGTTATGGAACTCCTGATACATGTTGTTCATAGCAGGCTTCTCTCAGAGAAATGCAAGGGTAAATGAAAGTATACAACAGAGGCTGTCATAAAATTGTGTAACAACCCTAGTTAGGAAAGAACTGTCTAAACAGAAACAAACATGTGCAAATATGAGAAAATCTGAGGAACAAAGAGGACCTGACCAGAAAATGAGATAGGCAGAGAATTGTGAGAAGGGACAGACTTGGGAAATAATGAACATTGGAAAAATGAGCTGGGCCAGGTCCTTCAGGCCATGTGTAGCATTATAAAGGAGTTTGGATTCTATTTGAAGAGCAATGCCAAGTCAATAAACAGAATAACGGGGCAACAAATGAAACCAGTTTGTGTTTTGAAACAGCATTTCAGTAGCTATGTAAATACTAGGCTGGCATGCAGAAGTAGTGGAAGATACCAACTTTCCAAGGAGGTTACTGGAATATCAAAGTGAGAAACTATGGTGACCTGGAGAGAAGTGACATCAGTAAAAATGAAACCAAGCAGATAAATCCAAGATATGTATTGGAGATGGACCTGAAAAGACTTACTGATACAGAGGTGTAAAAGGGTTAGAAAGTATCAAGTATAATGCTCAGCTTTATCACTCACTCACCTGGATAATTCCTAGTCTTATTTATTGAGAGAAAGGGATAGAAAAGAAACTGTTTAAGAGTCATTATGAGTGGGACAGACTGGCAGAGGAAACCAAGAGTTTTATGGCAGGAGATGCCTTTATAAGGCCTTCAAAATGACAGTTCAATACATGAATGAATGTAGATCTGTCAAGAGAAGGCATAGTTTATTCATTTTTATAATTTCACAATGGCTAGAAACTATATTTTGTTCCACAAGTTCATATCCTTTGACTTTGAAATTTTACTTCTAGAGACATATAGTCAGGATGTAAAAATGTAGACAAAATTTGCTTATAATAATGCTTTATATATAAGAGCAAATAAACAATAGGTCAATGTCCTTAAATAAGAACCAAGTGGTAATGTGAAATAAATGATTCGAAATTAGTGACTTATTTATTGTGAGTGCTAGAGAAAAGAAGGAGTTATAATGAGTCTTAGTACACAGAGTGGCTGATGCATAAAACACAAGATCCAACTATATGTGCCCACAAGATAATCATTTTAGCTTTTGAATACACAGGTTGAAAGTGAAAGGATAGAAAAAGCTACTGAATGCAAATCTTAACCAAAAGAAAGCACAGATGATGTACTTGTATCAGACAAGATAGGTTTTAAGTCAGAAACTGTCACAAGACACAAACAAGGTCATTTTATAATAACAAAAGGGTTGATGCATTCAGAGAACATAACTGTAAATATATGTGCCAAGCATCAGGACACCTAAGTACATAAAGCAAGAATTAACAAATGAAAGAATTAGAAAGCAACATAATAAGAGTAAAGGACAATAATACCCCACATTCACTATTAGACAGATCTTCCAGACAGAAAATTAATAAAGAAACAGCAGATTTGAACACTGCAGACAAAATAAATTTCACAGACACACACAGAAATAGCAGAAAAATACACATTTTTCTTAAGTGCATACAGAACATTCTCCAGAATAAATCATGTTAGGCCACAAACAATTATGAACAAATTTAAGGAGACTGAAATGAATCAAATATTTTTTCAGATAATGATAGTATGAGACTAAAAATCAAAATAGGAAAAAATGGAAAATTCACAATGTGTGGAAATAAACAGCACACTCCTGAACAACCAATGGATAAAAGAAAATATCAAAAGTAAAAAAAAAAAAATCATGTGACATATGAAAATGGAAATACAAAATATCAAACTTAGAAGATGCAGCAAAGAGTTCTAAGAGAAAAAAATCATAGCTATAAATACATACATTAAGAAAAACAAAATACCTCAAATAAATAAACTACCTTCATACCTCATGGAACTTGGAAAAGAATAAACTAAGGCCAAAGTTAGCAGAAGGAAGAAAGTAATAAATATTAGAGCCTATGTAAATGACACAGAGACTAGTAAAACAACATAATAAAACAATGAAAGAGATTTTTTAACAAAATAAACTTAATAAACCTGTATTTAGGCCGGGCACAGTGGCTCATGCCTGTAATCCCAGCACTTTGGAAGGCTGAGATGAGTGGATCATGAGGTCAAGAGATTGAGACCATCCTGGTCAACATGGTGAAACCCCATCTTTACTAAAAATACAAAAGTTAGCTGGGTATGGTGGTGCGTGCCTGTAGTCCCAGCTACTCAGGAGGCTGAGGCAGGAGAATTGCTTGAATCCAGGAGACGGAGGTTGCGGTGAGCCGAGATCATGCCACTGCACTCCAGCCTGGGTAACTAGAGCGAAACTCCGCCTCAAAACAAACAAACAAACAAACAAACCTGTATTTAGACTAAAAAAATATTCAAACAAAATTATAAAATTATAAATTAAAGAGGAGATATTACATCTGATACCACAGAAATACAATTAATTCTAAGAAACTACTCTAAGTACACCAGTGAATTGTATAAGCTAAAAGAATGGATACATTTCTACCAAAATAGAACCTACCAGAACTAATTCATGAAGAAACAGAAAATCTAAAGAGATCAATCTATGAGTAAAGAAATTAACTCAGTAATTAAACCACCTCCCAGAAAGAAAAACAAACAAAACACCTAGGATCAAATGACTTCACTGGTGAATTTTACCAACCATTAAAAAAATAAAAATTAGGGATCCAAGATGGCCAAACAGGAACAGCTCCAGAGTGCAGTTCTCAGCAAGAACAATGCAGAGGGTGAGTGCCCACCACACTTCCAAACAAATTTTCATTGCCCACAGACCAGGAGATTTCCAGGCTGAAAAGCCCCATGAGTTTTCAGCATGGTGGTTTCAGCCAGTGCCAGCTTGGCACACAGAAACTCACACAAATCTGGGCGGCTATTTCAACCGGTACCTGGAATGCCTGGGAGGCAGAGCCACCCATTCAACCGAAAGGGAGGGAGCAGAGACGGGGAGCCAAGTGATCTGGTTCGGCAGGTACCACCTCCACAAAACAAGCAATCTGAAACGCTCTGGATTGAGAGTTTTGCAGAAAGCGCAGCTGGACCCAGGATGGTTCAGCTCAGTGGGGGAAGGGTGACCACTACTACCAAGGCAGTCTGCCACTACTGAAGCAGTTCACACAGCAGCTGGGCAGAGCCTGTGGCAGCTCAGCAATGCCTCTGCTGGCAGACTGTGATTAGATTACTCAGTGCAGGGCAGGGCATCTATGAAAAAAGGCAGCAGCATGACAGGAACTTATAAATAAAGCTGACTTTCCTAGGACAGATCCTCTAGGAAAAGAGGCAGTTATGAGGTCAGCTGCAGCAGGCCTAAAGGTACATGCCCAGCAACTCTTCATGGAGCAATGAAGGTCCCAGCACAGCATTTGAGCTCCTATAAGGGACAGACTATCTCCTCAAGCAGCTCCTCCCCAACCCCGGTATACCCAAACAGACACTTCATAAAGAAAAGCTCAGGCCTACATCTGGCAGGTACCCTTCTGGGATGAAGATAATAGAAGAAGAAGAAACCAGCAGAAACCCTTACTGTTCTGCAGCCCCCAGAGGTGATTCCCAGGCAAGCAGAGTCTGGAGTAGACCTACAGCAGTCCTGCAGCAGAGGGGCCTGTTAGAAGGAAAAGTAAGAAACAGAAAGAAATAGTTTCAACATCAACAAAAAGGACATACACTCAGACACCCCATCCAAATGTCACCAACTACAAAGACCACAGGTAGATAAAGTCACGAAGAAACCAGCACAAAAAGGATGAAAACACCAAAAACCAGAATGCCTCTCCTCCTTCAAAGGATCACAACCTCTCACCAGCTAGGGATCAAAGACGAATGGAGAATGAATCTATTGAACTGACAGAAACAGGCTTCAGAAGGTGGGTAATAACAAACTTCTCTGAGCTAAAAGAACATGTGCTAACCCAATGCAAAGAAACTAAGACCCTAGAAGAAAGGTTAGATGAGATGCTAACTAGAAAAAACAGTTTAGAGAAGAATATAAAAGACTTGATGGAGCTGAAAAACACAGCACAACAACTTCATGAAGCATACACAAGTTTCAATAGCTGAACTGAACAAGCAGAAGAAAGGATATCAGAGATTGAAGGTCAACTCAATGAAAGAAAATGAGAAGGCAAGATTAGAGGAAAAAGACTGAAAAGAAAAGAACAAAGTCTCCAAGAAATATGGGATTATGTGAAAAGATGTAATCTATGTTTGACAGGTATACCTGACTGTGACAGATAATGAATCTAAGCTGGAAAACACTCTTCAGGTTATTATCCAGGAGATCTTCCACAACCTAGCAAGCCAGGCCACCGTTCAAGTCCAGGAAATACAGGGAACAGCACAAAGACATTCCTCAAGAAGAGCGACCCCAAGGCACATAATCATCAGATTCACCAGGGTTGAAATGAAGGAAAAAATGCTAAGGGCAGCCAGAGAAAATGGACAGGTTACCCACAAAGGGAAGCCCATCAGACTCACAGCGGGTCTTTCAGCAGAAATCCTGCAAGCCAGAAGAGAGTGGCAGCCAATATTCAGCATCCTTAAAGAAAAGAACTTTCATCCTACAATTTCACATCCAGCCAAACTAAGCTTCATAAGCAAAGGAAAAAGAAAATCCTTTATGGACAACCAATTGCTGAGAGATTTCATCACCACCAGCCCTGCCTTACAAGAGCTCCTGAAAGAAGTACTATACATAGAAAGGAACAACCAGTACTAGCCACTCCAAAAACATAGCAAATGGTAAAGACCATCAAAACAATTTAAAAAAAAAAATGTATCAACTAACAGGTAAAAAGTACAGCTAGCATCAAAATGGCAGGATCAAATTCACAGATAACAATACTAAGCTTAAATGTAAATGTGCTAAATGCCCCAATCAAAAGACACAGACTGGCAAATTGGATAAAAAGTCAAAACCCATCTGTGTGCTGTGTTCAGGAAACCTGTCTCACATGCAAAGACACACATAGTCTCAAAATAAAGGCATGGAGGAAGATTTACCAAGCAAATGGAGAGAAAAACACACAAAACAGGAGTTGCAATCCTAGTCTGTGATAAAATAGACTTTAAACGAACAAAGATAAAAAGAGACAAAGAAGGGCATTACATAATGGTAAAAGGATCAATGCATCAAGAAAAGCTAAGGATCTTAAATATATACGCACCCAATACAAGAGCACCCAGATCCATAAAACAAGTTCTTAAAGACCTACAAAGAGACTTAGACTCCCACGCCATAATAGTGGGAGACTTTAACACTCCACTGTGAATACTAGACAGATCAATGAGACAGAAAATTAGCAAGGATATCCAGGACTTGAACTCAGATATGGACCAAGCAACCTAACAGGCATCTACAGAAATCTCCACACTAAATCCAGAGAATATACATTTTTCTCAGCACTGCATTGCACTTACTCTAAAATTGACCACATGCTTGGTAGTAAATCATTCCTCAGCAAATACAAAGGAATGGAAATCACAACAAACAGTCTCTCAGACCACAGGACGATCAAATTAGAACTCAGAATTAAGAAACTAACTGAGAACTGCATAGCTTCATGGAAACTGAACAACTGGCTCCTGAATGACGACTGGACAAACAACAAAATGAAGGCAGAAATAAAGATGTTCTTTGAAACCAATGAGAACAAAGATACAACGTACTGGAATCTCTGAGACAGATTTAAAGCAGTGTCTAGAGGGAAATTTATAGCAATAAAGGCCCACATGAGAAGTGAGGAAAGATCTAAAATCGACACCCTATCATCAAAATTGTAAAAGCTAGAGGAGCAAGATCAAAAAGACTCAAAAGCTAGCAGAAGAAAAGAAATAACTAAGATCAGAACAGAACTGAATAAGATAGAGACACAAAAAGAAATTCAAAAAATCAATGAATCCAGGAGCTGGTTTTTTGAAAAGATAACAAAATAGACCACTAGCAAGATTAATAAAAAAGAAAAGGGAAAAGAATCAAATAGATGCAATAAAAAATTGTGGGGAACATTCCTGTGTGAGAACCCCAAAAGGCGTGAGTCTCACTATACGGTGAGTTTGATCCCAAACACAGTTTCCTACTGGAGGCAGTCGAGCTGTCCGGAAAGAGCATCTGAAAGATGAATGATCAGTTTCTAATATCAACCACAATATCGTTTGGGCCTAAAACTATGCGTTGCTGCTAAACCGAGTGACCCCCTGCCGGCAACCGGTTCCTGCTTTTAACGTTTTTTATGACTCTTTCTTTAAGAATAAGCCTCAGACCTTTTCTTCACTTGCCTGACTGCCTTGTACCCTAGATAATGGTTTAACTGTCGATATTTGCAAAGCAAATGTCACCATAAGGGATGGCTTTGATTTCTGACTCAGAGACTCCTGAATGGGGAAGTTGAGATAAGTTGAGTCAGGAGTAGACAAAGGAGAATCCGGTTAAAAGATATTTTGATGAGCAAAACCAGAAAATCTTTTCACATCTCAGTTCTAAAACAAGATCAAATCAGAGATACCTGCAGCCAGGAGGAATAATGTTTGGATGTAAACAAGCTTTGTGATTACAGGAAATTCTGTTACTTTTTACAACCACTGATTGCATATCTGACTTCTCTATTGTATAGGCCATGTAAGGTATACATTTGCATTTCCTCTTGCAACCATTGTGTATCTGACTTCTCTATTGTATAGGCCATGTAAGGTATACATTTGCATTTCCTCTTGCTATGAGGTAAACCAGAGCCAAGAAAGTGTATTTATTCCTAGCCTTTGAAAAATAAAATTTGTTGTTTAGGCACAGCCTATCAGCCCTCCAGATGCCTCGCTTTCTCTCTGTCTTTATTATTTTTCCAGGCGCACTCTCTCTTTCAGGTATTGGGACCCTCTTGCAGGTCAAGAGACCCCGGGCAGACGTGCCTACCCGTCCCGGATGGTCCCCGACAAAAAATGATAAAGGGGATATAACCACAGAGTCTACAGAAATGCAAACTACCATCAGAGATTACTACAAACAACTCTATGCACATAAACGAGTAAACCTGGGAGAAATGGATAAATTCCTGGACACTTGAACCCTTCCAAGCCTAAACCAGGAAGAAGTTGAAGCCTTGAATAGAAAAATAACAAAGGCTGAAGTAGAGGCAGCAATTAATAGCCTACCAATCAAAAAAGTCCAGGTCCAGACTGGTTCACAGCTGAATTCTACCAGATGTACAAAGAGCAACTGGTACCATTCCTTCTGAAACTATTCCAAACAATCCAAAAAGAGGGAATCCTTGCCAAATCATTTTATGAGACCAACATCATTTTGATACCAAAACCCAGCAGAGACTCAACAAAAAATGAAAAGTTCAGGCCAATATTCATGATGAATATAGATGCATAAATCTTCAATAAAAAATTGGTAAACTGATTACAACAGCATATCAAAAAGCTTCACCACGATGAAGTAGGCTTCATTCCAGGGATGCAAGGCTGGTTCAACATACACAAGTCTATAAATGTAATCCACCACATAAACAGAACCAAAGACAAAAACCACATGATTATCTCAATAGATGCAGAGAAGGCCTTGAACAAAATTCAACAGCCTTTTATGCTAAAAAGCCTCAATAACTAGGTATTGAAGGAACATATCAAAACAGTAAAAGCTATTTACAAGAAGCTGATAGCCAATATCAAACTGAATGGGCAAAAACTGGAAGCATTCCCTTTGAAATCTGGTACTAGAAAAGGATGCCCTCTCTCACCACTCCTATTCAATATAGTATTGGACATTCTAGCCAGAGCAATTAGGTAAGAAAAAAAAGGGGGGCGGTATTCAATTAGGAAAACAGGAAATCAAATTGCCTCTATTTGCAGATAGCATGACTGTGTATTTAGAAGACCCTATCATCTCATCCCAAAATCCCCTTAAATTGAGAAGCAACTTCAGCAAAGTCTCAGGATACAAAATCAATTTGCAGAAATCACAAGCATTTCTATACACCAGTAACAGACTAACAGAGAGCCAAATCATAAGCACATTCCCATTCACAATTGCTACAAAGAGAATAAAATACCTATGAATACAACTAACAAAGGATGTAAGGGACCTCCTCAAGGAGAACTACAAACCACTGCTCAAGGAAATAAGAGAGGATGCAAACAAATGGAAAAACATTCCATGTTCATAGTTAGGAAGAATCAATATCATGAAAATGGCCACACTGCCCAAAGTAATTTATAGATTGAATGCTATCCCCATCAAGCTACCATTGACCTTCTTCACAGAACTGGAAAAAACACCTTAAACTTCATATGGAACCAAAAGAGCCTGCATAGCCAAGACAATCTTAAAAAAAAAAAAAAAAAAAAACCAAGGCTGGAGGCATCATGCTACCTGACTTCAAACTATACTACAAGGCCACAGTAATGATACTGGTACTAAAACAGAGATATAGACCAATGGAACAGAACAGAGCCACTGGAGGCAACACCACATATCTACAACCTTCTGATCTTTGACAAAACTGACAAAAATAAGCAATGGGGAAAGGATTCCCTGTTTAATAAATGATGATGGGGAAAACTGGCTAGCCACATGCAAAAAGCAGAAACTGGACCCCTTCCTGACACCTTACACTAAAATTAACTCCAGATGGATTAAAGACTTAAACATAAGACCTACTACCATAGCAACCTAGAGGAAAATCTAGGCAAAACCATTCAGGACATAGGCATAGGCAAGAACTTCATGACTAAAACACCAAAAGCATTGGCAACAAAAGCCAAAATAGACAAATGGGACCTAATTAAACTCCAGAGCTTCTGCACAGCAAAAGTAACAATCATTAGCGTGATGGCAATCAACAGAATGGGAAAAAAAAATTGCAATCCACCCACCTGCTAAGGGCTAATATCCAGAATCTACAAGGAACTGAAACAGATTTACAAGAAAAAAAACAAATCCATCCAAAAGTGGGCAAAGGATATGAACAGACATTTTTCAAAAGAAGACAGATATGAGGCCAACACACATATGAAAAAATGCTCATCATCACTGATTATTAGAGAAATGCAAATCAAAACTACATTGAGATACCACCTCACACCAGTTAGAATGGTGATCATTAAAAAATCTGGAGACAACAGATGCTGGAGAGCATGTGAAAAAATAAGAACACTTTTACACTGTTGGTGGGAGTATAAACTAGTTCAATCATTGTGTAAGCCAGTGTGTCAATTCCTCAAGGACCTAGAAACAGATATTCCATTTGATCCAGCAATCCCATTACTGGGTACATACCCAAAGGATTATAAATCATTCTATTATAAAGACACATGCACACATATGTTCATAGTGGCACTGTTTACAATAGCAAAGACCTGGAACCAACCCAAATGCCTATCAATGATAGACTGGACAAGGAAAATGTGGCACATATACCCCATGGAATACTATGCAGCCATAAAAAATGATAAGTTCATGTTCTTTGTAGGGACATGGATGAATCTGCAAACCATCATTCTCAGCAAACTGACACAAGAACAGAAAATCAAACACCTCATGTTCTCACTCTTAGGTAGGTGATGAACAATGAGAACACATGGAGGGGAGCATCACATGCTGGGGTCTATTGGAGGGGGAAGGAAGGGACAGCGGGGGATTGGGGAGCTCAGGGATGGATAACATGGGGAGAAATGCCAAATGTAGGTGATGGAGGGATGGAGGCAGCAAACCACATTGTCATGTATGTACCTATGCAGCAATCCTACATGATCTACACATGTACCCCAGAACCTAAAGTACAATTTAAAAAAAAGAAAAAAAAATTTTTATACCAATCTTTCTCAACTGCTTTCAAACAACTGAAGAATAAAGATCACTTCCAAACTTATTTAAGGAGGCCAGCATTACCCTGATGCTAAAGACAAAGGCTTTAAAAGGAAATAAAATTACAGGCCATTAGCACTAATAAACATAGATGTGAAAAAAACACAATAAAATATCAGCAAACCATATTCAATATCATATTAAAAAGAACATAAAACGTAATTAAGTGGGATAGATTCCTGAGGTACAAAGGTGATTCAATATATGCAAAATCAATAATGTAATATACCACACTAACAGAATGAAGGATAAAAATTATAGGATCTCAATAGACGCTGAAAAAGCATTTATAATATTAAGCATTCTTTCAAAAATAAAAATTCTTAACAAATTAGGTACAGAAGGAAAGTATCTTAATACAAGAAAGGCCATATATCACAAGTCCACTGCTGACTTTATGCTCAACAATAAAATGTGGAAATCTTTTCCTCTAAGATAAAAAACAATACAAGAATGCTCACTTGTCTTCAGCATAGTAGTGAAAGTTTTAGCAAGAGTAATTACACAAGAAAAAGAAATTAAAGACATTCAAATAAGAAAGTAAAATTATCTCTTTTTGCAGATGACATAGCCTTACATTTAAAAACCCTAAAAACTCCAACCAAAAAATGGATAGAACTAATAAGCAAATTCTGTAAATTTGCAAGAAACAAAATCAATGTGCAAATGTCAGTTGCATTTTCATACACTAATAATAAACTATCTGAAAAAAAGAAATTAAGAAAATAATGTCATTTACAATAGCAACAAAAAATACTTAATATTTTAAGTACTTAGGAATAAATTTAACCAACAAGGTAAGAGATTTGTCCCTTCAAACTGTATACATTGAATAAGGAAATTCAAGAAGATACAAGTAAATGGAAAGATATCTTGTGTTCATGGGTTGAAGAAATTAATATTGAATTTTTATCATATATGACCTGAAGTGTTCTACAGATTCAATGTAATCTCTATCAAAATTCTATTTTTTTTTTTACAGAAATGGAAAAAAACAATTCTAAAATTCATATGGAAGCAGAAAATATCCTGAATTGGCAAAGCAATCTTGAGCAAGAAAAACAAAGCTGGGGACATCATACTTCCTGATTTCAAATTATGTTACAAATCTTATCTCAGAAATGAGATGTTATTAATACCAAAATATTGCACATTTGTTAGTTCAATCTACTTCTTAATCTTTCTAATCAAGAAAACATATGTCTTACTTCATTAGTGCAACTAAACAAAATATTAATACCTAAGACTGTGTAATTTGGTGTGTGGTGAAGGCTTCTCTCTCTGCCCCCAAAATGTACTTCCTTAGAGAAAGTCCTCCTCAAAGACTATCTTTAAAGCAGAGTATAAAATTATTAATAATTTTAAAACATCCTATTGTTTTATGTTGTTGACAACATTTTTCTAGAATAATATATTGATAATGCAAGGGCTTAGTCAATGTCGACCTTTATGTCAAATGCTATTCTGAAACAAATGAAGTCATAGAGGATATCTATATACTGGTTTTTCTTTTTCACTACTAAGGTTTTAGATGGGGTTGATGGGCTTTGTTTTATGATAAAAATGATATTATAGGCTACAGCCAAAGAAAAATGTATTATAAAAAGCACACCAAAGCTCTTTGTCCTTTTTCCATTCTTTTATAATCTATACCTGTGACAGACATAATATTTTAACATATTTTATTATATCAAAAAAGTTTTTTAAAAATAAAATTAAAATGCAGAAGAATTTGTTCTTTTAAGTTGCATTTAGCAATAAGTGTTTTTATAATACTATTTCCACAAAAGTAACTTAGACTGAAAAGCACTTCAAAATGATATGATAATCATCTTGCAAATATTTATCAAAAACTTACTGTTTACTTGATAATTTATTCATACAAAATACATCTGTGTATATATATCTAGGAATGACATCTTCTGGACTTAAATGTCAGATATGTGGCTTCATCCTAATGGATAGTCACATCACTCTTGTTGTCATTGTTCGTATTGGTTAGTGTGCATGGTTGTTTTTGAAAAAAAAGTTATGCATCTGTAAAAATATTAAAAATATATGCACCCCCTTTAAATATAACTGCTATTACATCATTCATTAAAATAAGTACCTAGTGTAGTGGTCTGATCAGGAGCAGCTCCCAACAGCCAAGAATAAGTGCACAAGTACTTTTGGAAGTAGAAATGCAAACCCAAGAACTGTCAGGCCTGACAGAGCCAGGATGCTTTCCAGGGATGGCTGCAGAGGAGCCTCAGGTTGGCTGCAGAGGAGCTACTGAGATAACATCAGAAACTGAATCCAAAAAAGCAACTTCCACACCAGCAGTCCAACTATAGCAAATGAAATATTGGTCATTTAGCATCACCACCTTAAAATGTGGAACACAGATTTGTCATGCCCCAAAGGTGAAGAAAGACATCCAAGTAGAAGATCCTTCAATTCCCATCCTCTCCCACCCCAGCCATGAAAAGCCCCCCAAGACAAATGAGCTGTAGCAAGAGCTCTACTGTCCATTGTATCATGATGTATTTCATTAATTAGAACTTTATTGTTTTAATTCTACTTTCCATAAGAGGTAGAAGAAGAATCTCTGTATCAGCTCCATTCTTTTTTTTTATATCCCATGAAAACACCTAAAAATTATATGAGAGATTCAGTTTTAGGGCTGAACTAAACCAATGTTTCTCTACCTCATTTAAATCAAGAAAGGCCACCAGTGTTTATAAGATATAGTCTCAAGGATTATGCACTAGCAAGGATTATGGCAGGTACTAATAGAAACTGATTCTGCACTGATTTGAAATTCAATATTAACCTTTTATTATCTAATGCAAATAAGTATCCATCAAAATTCAGCAAGTAAAATGATATATTCACATTCTACTAAGAAAACTAAATGTTTGGCAGCTCATTAACTGCAAAAAAAATTACTTAGATCTAACAAAAAAATGAAATAAATAATGGATTCCATAAGCCTTCCTCAAATTGTGTAAAAACAGATTTATATCTTGATCCTGCCAAATGATAACTGCAAGACCATTAAATTGCCTCGAAAATGAGATATGTTATTTTCTGCATGATGTAACTTGCATAACAATATAAAATGTTCATTAAAAAATGGTTTTGTTTTAGCTCTTGCTCTCTCTCTTTGTAGTTTATATAAACCCTTGGACTGATAGCATGCTCACATTCTTTATGTAGGACCATGAACTAATTAGACTAAGCAGTGGACTCATTCTAAAAAGTTCATAAAACAGTTCATAAAACCAGAGCATCCATTACTTTGCTATAGGACCACAGACACATCTGTCTCTGGATTTAAATCCCCATCTCCCCCAGGCTCAGAGGGGGACCTACTGCATAATGTTGATGAGATCATTAAAATTATGTTGATCTTCACATTTCAAAGCACTAGACAAAGTCTGAATGTAATGAACGGAGTTCAAAAGTCATGAGGAAAGGAAAGTGAACCCTTAATAATGAATACGTTTTCTGTTTAGCACAAGCTTCCTTGGATAGAAATCAAGTTTCCATTACAGTTTTCTGTTACATCTTTTTTCAGTACTACATACTGATAGTAACTTTTATGTATGTAATCAATTCCAACAAAAACATTGAGATTTTACTATGTCTAGTACTGTTCTAAGAGCTTTGTGCATTAACTCACTTCATCTTCTCATGAACTTACACAGTAGAACGTATTATGAATCCCTCTTAGCAAACAAGGAAATGGAGGTACAGAGATGTTATATAACTTAGCAAAAGTTATAGCTGCTAAGTATGGAGTCCAGACTTTATCCCACGTAGTTGGACTCAAGAGAGCTCAACTCTAAGGCAGGCTTTTATTGAGTATCTTCTGAGAATTAGACTCTGTCTCAAGCACTTTGTACACAGTAACTCCTTATATTTTTTATGAAAATATACTAAACATCATTAACCCAACTTTAGAAATAAAAAAAAAATAGAATCAGTGGTATAGTAACTTGCCCATACCTATATGAGCAATAAGCAGTAAATCCAGAATTAGTCTGCCTGACTCCAAAGACCATGCTACTGACAAGAATATATGGCTCCTTTTTGGTATACTCTAACATTGTAAGATATATCAGAGAGAGAAATCACAGCTATTTATGCATGCCAAACATTCTTTTGCATTTCAGAAATTAAATAGACTGTTTTGGATAATAAAAGAAAAAATAGGCAAACATACTAGGAATGAAAACAGACAAATTATTGAGACTCCAAATTCACAACCAAGTCTTTAGGATTTTGAGACCCCTCTGCCCTGCCTGAGTTTGTTCGGGAGGAGGAGTTCTCGGAAATCTCCAGGCAAATCCCCTGTGTATAAGCACTTCCAAAAGGGGGTGGGGAAGGGCAGAGAAAGGAACATAAATAATGTTTTTTATATCTGCCAAGCTTATTCAGCTGCATTCTGCTGAATGTAAAATAATAACAAATGTATCTCTATGTATAGTCAGTTGTTAACAACTCTAAGTAACAGGACAGTCATAATGCAAGACACTATATATTTCTTAACTTTGGCCAATATGGTCAGCTTATCTCTATTACTTTTGACCTACATTCTGCAACTCTACATTAACTCTGCCATTGATGTTAAGATTTCTCTGCCTTGTTTTCCATTGCATAAGCTCCATATTTATTGTTAAATATCATTTTCTACTATTTTCAGAAGAAACACATTGACATAAAATTTTATAGTACAAATTATTTAGTCAGCCAGACCAATAATAAAAAAGTGGATTCTAAAAGAAAGTGCATTGTTAATCAACTTTAAATCTAGAAATCAAATGGTATGTAAATAATTGCCGATAAAATTGCAATATTATCTTGGTTTTTGGAGAGGATTGCTTAAAATAATGTTCTTCTGCTTGTACATCTGCTTCATTAAAACTCATTGATGCAGAGGCTTGCTCTAAGATTTAGCATCCTAATAACTCCCCCTATGCACAGGGTCATATTCTCATTTAGCTCTGTGCCTTACAAGTTTTGATTGGTGCTAATATTTTTAATAATCAATCTGACTTTAAGGTGGGTGATTTTCATCAAATTCTAGGGTCACAGACCATGTCTTTTCCCCCAAATGCATATAGAAGTTTCCTTTATTCTATTTACTTTTTTGAGTAGAATTTTGACAAGGAACTGAGTTTCTGACGTATAATTGCTATTCTGCACTACACTCCTGATTTTGACCCTCGATAGAATAAACAATAAGGGAATGAGAGCCCTGTGGTTTTCTGTTCTTTATTCCCACAGCAAGCTTAACCCCCAAGTCTGATTAAAGTTAAATTTGTCAAAGAGCATTACATAGCAAAACTCTTTTAATATACATCCCCTGTAAAAATTAAAATAGCAAGCTACAAAGACCACCTGTGTATGTTACTGAATACAGGTGTATTTTGTCAAGTATTTTAAAAATATCATGGGACTCCAGGTGCAGTCGCTCACACCTATAATTCTATCACTTCAAGAGGCCAAGGTGGGTGAATCACTTGAGGTCAGGAGTTGAGACCAGCCTTGCCAACATGTCAATACCTCATCTGTACTAAAAATATAAAAATTTAGCCGGGTGTGGTGGTACATGCCTCTAATTCCAGCTACTTGGGAGGCTGAGGCATGATAATCATTTGAACTCAGGAGTCAGAGGTTACAGTGAGTGGAGATCGCACCACTACACTCCAGCCTGGGTAACAAACTGAAACTCTATCTCAAATATATATATTTCAGATATATGTGTATGTATATATGTATGTAAGTATCTCATGAGAAGGTTTATGAACACAATAAATTGATTTCTAGTTGCCAAATCAATGGGATTTTACTTAACTTCTAGGATGTGTTTGAAATTGTTGAAGACCTCTTTTATTTCACCACCATGCTTCATCTTAGAAGTTCTTTTCTCCTCAACCACTTTTGCTTTTCTTATCATTTATTTCTTCCCTCAAACTTCCTCTTAAGTGTTAGTTTTTCTAGGATGCCATTCCTAGTCCTTCCATTTTCCCAAGTTTCATTTGTAAATAGACAATAGTGTAACACTGCTCACCTTAAAGAGTTGTCATGAGAATTAAATAAGACCATGTCTGTAAAGTGTTTAATGTAGTGCTGACACATAGTGGGCATGTAATAAGTATTCAGTGTTGATACTGGGTGGTATTATGGTTCCACACACCCTCCTAAAGAACCTGATGACGTAGTGACATCAAGTACCATGAATTAATGAACAGCTGCCATGTCTCTATATCTCTAGGCTATAAATGTCTCTGGAATGCAGACAAATATATACAATGGACACCTAGACATCTCCAGCTGGATTCCTAAGGCATGCCCACTCAGTCTGCTAAATCTAAGTTTTCATTTCTACCAAAATAAATGCAACCCAGCTCTATTCAGAAATATGAGAGTTCTCCTAGACTATCTCTCTCAAACATTATACATCTAATCAGTCTCCTAATTCTGTTCATTCAACCTCCAATATGTATTCTATATTCATCCCCTTCTCCAGTGAATTACTGCCATGGATGTAGTTCAAGATCTGACTAATTCTTGCCTGGATTACTGCTGTCCTTTAGATTGGTTTCTCAGACTCTGTTTATTCCTCCTTCAATATAACTTCTATGCTGCTACCTAAGCTGCCAAATGCAAATCTGGCAAAGTCACTCCTCTGTTAAATACTTTAGTGGTTCCCAATTATCTAGAGGATAAAGACAAAATTCCTTAATATTTGGATCTCATGAAGGTCACCACATATATCACCTCTTTGCCTATAAAAAATTTTGAAGAGATTGAGAAATAAAATGAATGAGGAATGGATAATTAAGATGTCCCCTTCATTGCCAATGAAGCTATGTTGGAAATATTGCAGTCAAGTGCACCTCTTAATATTGAATCCCCAAATAGGAAAATTACCCTCCCAGAACCAGGTGGTGCTGAACTACAGCAAGTCTTCTCACCCGGAGAAGGTGCCCCTAGCTGGCAGCACACTTTAAGAGGAGGGATGGTAGAACTATAATACTCTCATTTAACACCTCCTAAATTTACCTCTCATATGAGTCACTCCTCACAACCCCATTATTGCGGAGTAAGTAAACTGAATGTGTCACATCAATGAGTACCCTTCACCTGGAAGGAAACGGATGTGTTCTACTCTAATGATCTGCTTTGCCGACCAAGGTCTTGATCCTCTGACCTTCTTCTGTAGCCCCATCCTCTGACACCCTCCACCACCCACTCTGGGTTCTAATGTCAATTTCAAAGTGCATTTAATGGATGTTAATAGGTTTTAAACTAAAAGAAGATAGTGAGGAAATTCTGTGATCTAATTGTTTTGAAAAATACAATATGAAATAAAGTTAAACAGCTCCTCACTGTGAGTATTTTCAGATCCCTGACTGCGGTAATAGGCATTGTAACTTTCCAAGAAGGGAGCAGTAGAGTGTCTCCAGAGCCTTTTGAACATTGTTTACTGAGGCACATTTTTTAAAATGCTGCTGTAGTAAAAGCATTCCCAATGGAGTTCTAAACAAATCTTGTTCCTCGTGCTTCTAAGCCACTGGACATGTTGGTCCCACTGCCTTAACTGTCCTTCCCTCCTCTGCTTCTCCAGCTTCCCATGGCCTTTGACTCAACCCAAGAATCACTTCCATTTCTTTCTCAGGCTCTAGACCTTCCTCCTCACTTCCTTTCCTCTGTTTCCTTGGTAGCTTCTGGCTTTTAAAATCATATCATTTTTCACTCTGTATTACTGTTGTCCTTTTATTCCACTTTCTATTACACCAAATTGGAGATGCTATAGATTAAAAAATCATTCTTTATTTTTGTATCTTAAACAGCTTGAAACGATGTAGGGATTTGATAAACAATCATAGAAAGAAGAATGCACTTAGACTTATTTGGGTGTCAGTTGTAATTTAATAGGTCTTACAAAGCCTGCCACCTGCCTCCCCTCCTGGCTCTCCACTCTTGCCTCAACACTTGCCATATTTTAGCCATCCTGAACTTCCTTCAGTTCCGTACTGCTTCTTGTGTCTCTGGTCTTCCTATATAACTTTACCTCTTTCTAATGCTCCCTAAACCTTCTGCTTACTTAACTACCTTATTTTTATGCATTTTTGTTCTAGAGTCTCCCAAAGGAAAATGAGATGCACTTGTACAGCTCTTATAGTCTACAAATGCTATCACAATCAATTATTTCATTTTATATCCTAGGTAAATGCAGAAACCACATCTATTCTGCTCACTCATGTATCTCCATTGCATAGCACAGTGTCTGACACATTCTAGTTGAGCTATAAGTAGCCATTGAATGGATAAAGAGTTATGTTTCTTATCCAGGCTTTAAGTATTGATCTACTTGAAATTTCATGGAATTTATTAAATCAACGTCCTACTACATGTTCTCTTTTAGGTAATGTGTTGGGTGCATATTTTTCTTTTCCATTCCCATTGCTTTGGTCCACGATTTGTTACTCTGCATGCCTTACATGGCTTACAAATCAATCTCTACCTCCTTTGTGTCATGCTGCTGTCTTTCTCTACAAATCACAGCTTAAAGGTCCCTCAGGTTAACTAGAGTATAAAAAAGGCAAGAAGACACTAAGAGCTTGTTTCTGTTGACATTAAAATAATGGGTCACACGATATCCAGAAAATTAATGTAGAAACAGCAGCCTGATATATTTCTTCAGAGAGCAAAACAATTATAAATATAATATGCAATTTTCTTTCCCAAGAGACTAGTAAAGTGCTTTTTCTCCATCGCTTTTCAATATTTTATATTGTGGTAGGTAGCTATAGCTTTTATATCCAATTAGGAAAGTCATCAACAAGCAGAAAAGTAAATAGCTAACCAGTCAATTAAAAGACATATGCGAGTATACAGCCACATACCATTGTTTTTCAAAACTGATCATATGTAGAAGGCTATGGAGCCTCCTTTCTCAACAAATTTGAAGGAAATTATATAATTATTTTCCTTGCATCTAGTATTAATTTACTGGAAATTGTTTTGACATTATTTAAAAGGAGGAACATTTTTGGGTTAAAAGCCTTAATGGAGGTGAAACTAATAGGACACAACTTCCTGAAACTACAATGGCTCCCCGAAAGCAAAAGTTAGTATTTCAATCAACTTTCAGACCATGGTTTTTTAATGATTTTCCCTCATTTATAAAACTGATGACTTTTTACTATAACTTGCAAAATATATAAAAGTAATCTGAAATCCCACTGTAAAAATGTTAAACACATATGAGGATGCAGTTTATCCATATAAGCATTTGGAATTTGTAGATGATAGAAAGCTCAGTATCAGGATCTTGAGTTTTCAACCTGGAGCCTTCTCACTTAGGAATAAGGTTGTTCTATACCAAGCTTGTCCAGCCTTCAGCCTGTGGGCCACATGCAACCCAGGATGGCTTTGAATGTGGCCCAATGCAAATCTGTATACTTTTTAAAGACATTATGAGATTTTTTTTTTTTGAGATTTTGGTTTTTTAGCTCATTAGCTATTGTTATTGTTAAAATAGTTTATGTGTGGCCGAAAACAGTAATTCTTCCAATGTGGCACATGGAAGCCAAAAGATTGGACACCTCTGTTACAAAAGTGTGAGTTAGATGAAATATTGGTTATCACTTTTTCCAAAATGTCTTCTTAGCCTTTCTCTTTGGCAAAGCCCTAATATTTCCTTCCTTCTGTAACTATATTCATGGTCTACTTCCATCAGAGCAACGGTCAACTCCAGATCTTCCCCAAATTAACTTGTATTTTTAAATAAATATGATGATGCCAGTCTTCACATTAAACACTTTCAATTTCTCTTATCAAAACTTTAACATGCACAGTAGGTCTTCTATATTCTAGTGTCAGTTTCCCTAAATTCATTTTTGAGGGTTTAAATAAGATGATAAAAATGAAAGTGCTTAGTATTAAAAATGATTATCATAATTATGATGATTGAAGTTAAAATTTTAAAGTTTAAAAAAATATTCTCATTAAGGTAAAAATATGCCCATTGATGAAAATTTAGAATATAAAAAAGTATAGACTAAAAGATAACCCATAACCATCCAAAGTAAACCAATACTAATATGTTATAGCCTTTCAGAATATTTTAATATGCATTTAAATATCCTAAATTAAGTCAGTTAATTTGAAAATTTATGGTAAATAATGAGACTTCACAGTACAGAAATAGATGTGTGTGATATATACCAATTTGGTTATTTTCCCATCTCATATGTGTTGTCTCATATGTGTGTAATCACCCAGAGAATGTGCATGGAATAGCCCCAGAGTTGTTAAGAGTCCAAATATTGGACTGTAACTGTTGTAGGTATGGCATAGTCCCCTTCCTTGCTTTAATTTTTTTTTGTAAAACTTAATACCATCTACATATTTCACATTTTTATTACTTATTTTAGTTACTATTTGTTGCTTTTCCACTAGAACGTCAGTTTCATTAGTATGGAGAATTTTGAACATTTTGTTCACTGATGAACATATCCCTAGTGCTTAGAACAGTATCTGGTAGATTATAGATACTCAGTATTTGTCAAATGAATGAATGAATGAACAAATGAATGAATGAATATGTGTGTGTACTCCATCTAAAATGGGTCAAAGGATGTCCCTGGTAATTCTCAAAACACAGAAACCTATGACATCTTAATGATGGCATATTGAGGGAAAAATTCAAACTTCTGGCTGCTAAGGTGCTTATATTCTTTCTGCTTCTTGCCATTTTGAAGTTTGGTTGGCAACACCTTTTAGCTCTATGAATTACTTTGATAATTGAGCAAGACAGCATTAACCTTAACGTTACCTCAGCTTAGCCAAACTTTAGATATGCTTCTTCCTGAAAATAGGTCCCTGACCTTTTTCCTAAAGCATTTACTTTAAGAACACTTGCAACTGTAAATTCTTTCTTTGCTTCTTGAAATGTAATTTTTTCTCCATTCTCCTTTCGATTTTACAACCTGAAAATGTCCTTCTCAAGCATCCAATAGCGATCTCTTCGAAATATAATCATCAAGAAAGATGGAGCCCGTATCTACCAGTCTCTGTTGTGTGGTAGGGGTCTACCTTCAAAAAGTATCAATTAACAAACACAAATGGGCTAATCACATTGACAATCTCTGCACAATATTCTCTAGTACTTTTCCATTAGCTCATCCCAGAGCTTAAAAACTCACCTGCCTTTTGTTTCAGAGGAGTTGAGTTAATCTCCCTTACTGCAATAATTTTGACCTCTGTTGCAATTGAATAAAACCTTTCTTGCCTGTTTAATTCTATCCAATGCACTTTTTCTTTGACAAAGTCTTTAAATAAATTGTGGGTTTAAATTAAGCAATTTAGATTTAGTTCTCTTTCTTCAGAGGAAAGGAATAGTAACTCATTCAAAAAGAAACAAAGAATATTACTCAAATATAGTTTAGCTCCACAGGAACTGGTACTGAAACACTATTTAGAATTCAAGGAACTCTATGGACTTCAGTAGTAGTGGAAAGCCACATAGACCTTCACTTTATTGCATGGTCTTTTTTTTTTTTTTTTTTTTTTTGGTAAATAAATGTTTCTCTGTTTCTATTGATAAGAGCTTTGTAAATAAAACACCTGCCTTCTTTTCCATTCTACATAGCTATTTTCTACCTGATTATTTTTCCTTATTAATTCTCTCCTGCTTCCCCATGATTTGGGATGACCAATGGCCGTTGATCATTATTCCATAAATTTTCTCCATCATTTCACTTTCTATTAACATTACAGCCTGATTTAAACATTTTTTTTTCTAGCTAGAATTGACAAGAGAAAGACACATCATATTCTTTCACAAGAGCCCACATCATGCTTTGTAGGTCAGTCTATGAACTGCCTACCTTAGATCAGGGTCTCACCCCAAGTCCAATTACACATGTTCAACAGAGTCAAGATACATGAAATTTAAACCTGTTTATCTATAACCACTGACTCAATCAGGCTAGGGGGCAGCATGTGAAAATGGCAGATATTGTGATGGATATTCTACCCTTGGATTTCCAATACACATACATTTCTTCCTGTGCACAGAGTGCCAAGGATGGCCCTTACTTAACCTCACCCTCCTATGTGCACTCATTATAAATGCAACTGCACCACTTCCAATCAAGGGACAGCACAAAATTATGCAAGCCTTCATCTCAAAAAAAAAATGTCATAATGCCATTTCAAAAGATTCCTGCCAATAGTCCTACTAACATAAATAACATAAATAACATAACATAACATAAATAACATAACATAACATAAATAACATATCCTACCTAAGTATAGGAAAAAAAAGAAATTTCAACCTCTAGATTTCTGAGTATAGTTTTCAGGCTGTGCCCCACTGATTCGAAGCATGTAAGAGAATCTGTAGACTGCCACCTTTGTGATAGGAATTCTCATGACTGTGGTGGAAATGGTGAGAGAACTGGGACCTTATTCCTTTTGCAGTAAAATGAATTGCTTCATAAGATAGTGAGATTGCCTAAGGTGGTTTTTTTTTTTTTTTTTTTTTTTTTTTTTTTTTGGAAACAAATTCCCTATGAGTAGTGGCAGCTGTAATATCATAACAGTCCACTTCAGGGTGGGATCATCTAGCTTGCAGAGACTTCTGAAAATATAGGCTCAAATTTATTTGTTTTTATCCTTTATTACTCAGGTCTGAAGATTGTCTATGTGACTAAGGCTCCTATCATATTATTTTGAGTCAGATCCAAATCCCTCTTCATCAGGACTGGGGAATTTTGGCAGCACATGACTCACAAAAGCTTGGTGGGTTGCCTGTCAACACTCTCCACAGGAGCTCTGTGGTCCATAGTTAAATTAAACATCACAGCATGTTAGTCTATGCCTGTTTCTCGATTAGTATACCCCTTCTCTGTCATAGAACAGTCTGAATTCAAATCTAATTCTGCCTCTTCATTGTTTTATCTTCTTAGAAAATTCACTAACCCATTTGAATCTCTGTTCTGTAAAATAAAGACAACAATATTAATAAATCTACTTCATAGGATATGTCATGGGAAATGACCAAATTTAAAAGTATAATTTTGTATACATGTTTATGATAAAGTTCAACATATGGTAGTTCCAATTAATTTAATGACAAATCACACCACCTCTAAGGCAAGAAAATTTATAAAAATGTAAATGTCTTTATAAAGACTACTACCTAAAATGAAACCAAAAGAACCAAAAAAGAGAATATTTGAAATCCTGACAAAATTGAAGGTAAAAAATCTGAATCATTTATATGAATTTAATTTGTAAAAGCACCATTCAGATTAATAAAATATTTTTCTACAGTACTTCCCAGAATATGTATTTTAAAAGTTTCTTTGGTTAACATGTGTTAACTATTACATATCTAAAAATATATTTAATTTGTCTTCATCGATGGAAGATATTTTTGACAGGTACAAATGCTAAAGTTCACATTAATTTTTCTCAATACTTGAAAGATTATTAATCTACTGTTCTTTGGTTTTCATTTTACTCTTGAGCTATCCACTCCCAACGTATTTGTCATTCTTTTGTAATTGATGTGTATTTTCTCACTGGCTGTTTTTATGGTTTTCATTCTGTCTTTGTTCTTCAGACTCACTAAGAAGCACATAAATAAGAATTTCTTTTGAATCTGAATAGTTAATGCTATAAATTTATTTTTTTGTTACTTCTGGAATATCATGCCCCATTATATTTTTAAATATTGCCATTCTACCATCTTTTTTATTCTGTCCTCCAGAACTCCAGCTAGATATTTGTCAGAATTTCTTTTAGTATATATATTTCTTAACTACTCTTTTCTATTCTACATCCTTTTATATTTTGTATTACATTCTGGTTAGCTCCTGAAACACTATCATCCAGTTTCCTAACTCTCTACTAAACTTTATCTATCTTTTTCACTTAACTATTATTTCTATGATTACATTTTTTATATCTAAAATTTATAGTTTTTAAATCCACCAAGACATTATTGATCATTTCCTGTAATTATATCAGTTCCATTTTATTTTTATCCCTTTATATGTTTCATTCAAAGTAATTTATATATTAAATTTGATGATTCCAATATCTGAAATCACTGGAGGAAATAAATCTATTGTGTTTCCCTATATCTCAACCATGGTTACTTGTCCTCTACCATGCTTAGTAATTTTGTTTTCTAATGTAAACTCATTTTAAAATATAAACTGAGAGATTGGTTTGGAACTAAAAGAAAGATGTTTTCTCTTGAATTTCAATTTGCATTTGCCTTTTCTGGTTTTAGAAAGTTTTATCAACCTGGGAACATTTTTGTCCCTTCGAGATTTCACGCTTAATGTAGGAATTTCAAAGTTAGCTTCTCTGCATTGATGGATTCCCATGGACTTATCTTTCTATAACACCAATGAAGTATGCACTTTCCTTCAGGAAAAACTGCTTAATTTTATTTTATTTTATTTTAGACATCTTTAAGCTTTAACTTATTTTAGCAATTCTTGAAGTGCAATTAACTTTCCATTTGTCACAATTTACCCATCATGCAGTGTTGGTATATCATAAGGACCCTTTAATAGTTATTTTATCAGGAGAATGTATTCTGCAACACTGCAAAAAGAATTAAAGCTTTATCTTAAAACAATATTTAATTACATATAAAAGATTTTATTCTACATGTAACAAATAAGATAGTGAACTCCCAACAGAGATGATACAGTTCTGGCCATCAGAAAACATTACTATTTCACATACTAACATCACTCATAGTCCTGATTCATCTTAGGTTTGGATATTTAATTTCTTTGTGCAATAATTAAAAATCTATTTCTTAAATGCACTCCGATTCCATAATATAAATTTTATAAGAAAAATAGGTATGTTTATTAAAAAGAATCAATAGCTTTGTGAAATTATTGTAATACTTATTTGACAGTTTCAGGATTACTTTACACTCTTCAAGTAATGTTTAAAAATACCACACATGGAAGTAAATTATTTTGATCAGATGATATGAATGGAAATGTGGGCATATTTAATAACCAACACTAGAGCATATTTGTACATATTGAGTTTGAGGGGACTTGAGTGTGCTAAATGTGTTGATATAGGTCCCCCTTAGATAAAAATGAATAGGTTTCTATAGATACACTAAAAAGTCAGATTTTGGGGACCATTTTCACAACCTTGGCTGTTCCTCTTAGACAATCTGCAGGCTTGAAAAACTCACTACATTCATTATGGCATGCTAGGTTAGTTATCCCAAACTTAGAACAAATGTCATGCCCACTTCAAAGAATTAAGATTCCAGACATCCTTTGGCATATTGTAGAGAAAAGAATACGAAGACTTGATGTTAGAAATTAAAGGTTAGCTATACTATAGCTACAGTAGCAGTTGGAACATGCTGTAATTCAATTGAGTTGCCTGTTTCTAGTGAAGCAAGGATGCCCCAGGAGCAAAAGTCAAGTAACAGCTATTAACTATTATAAACAAGAAACCTGAGTAATTAAAGTGGTTTGACTTGTGAGTCATTAGTTACAGAGCCCCTAATTTAGAATCAGATCCTAAGACTGACAACAGATATTAGGTTTGTTTTGTTCACAACTATATTCAGGATGTCTAGAACTATGCCTGCTACCTAACAGAAACTCAACAAATATTTATTGAATGAATGCATATGTGGACACATGAAAACCTCATGAACAATGAACCCAACAAAAAACTCCAGGTTTGTTAAAAACTGATGGACCGAACAGCCAAGATTGTGAAAACATTCACCAAAATCCAACATTTTAGTGTATCTAAAGAAGCCTATTCATTTGTAATCTCAAGTTCTCCAAAATTAATGATTGATTTGAAGTAAAAACTAAAATATCACAAACTAATTCTGTATAATTATGAATGTAGAAGAGAGACACAATCAATGTACATTTTTGCTTACGTAAAGATAGCACTATATATGATTTAGTATCAATTTAATAGGATTTTTATGTTTTATTTCTAAACTTTTTCATAAACTAATGAAAAGAGTTAAAGGTATTTACCCTAATTATACTACAGTTTAGTTATATATTGTAATGTTAAAACAAGGCTGTCTTCATGTAATTCCATACCCACCTTAAATCTCATAGTTAAACATTTCAAAGAAACTGTCTCCAATCCTACCCTTCACAGGTTACCTGTGGAAAAACCTGCAGTTTATTTTATCTGCTTTTACTTGAAGCTTTTGGGAAAATACCATACAATTGTGGCAAAGGGCTTCATTACTGATTATTCCCAAATTCACTTTTCTTCACAGAATTTTCTCATCTACAAACAGCATTCTTTCTTATTTGCTGTAATCAGTCTTCCAAATTTTGACACCTCTCCCAAACACAACCTTCTTTTCATAATGTTCCCTGATAACCTCATTTGTTATCCTTTTTCCCTCTTCTCTACTCTCTCACCAGACAGACTTCAACAATTTCTTGACAAATAAATTAATAAACAGATACATTCAAGTGAAGGACTAGTGGTGTAATAGCTGAATGTGAATGTTCCTATTCATTTTATGCAATAAATTCTGTTTCAAAGTTAAGGAGTCTTTTTAAAACCCTTGTCAATGGGTGAGACTATCCAATTTTAAAGAAATAATTACAGTATAAATTTAATTTATGCACATGAATAATATGTAAAACATATGAAAGATTCAGTGTAGGCCCTGAGAGCTATAAAATTTTAAAAGAGATTGTTTCCATTCCTTCAAAATATAAAATATAATTGGACAAAAGATCAGATGAAAACTTTTATGAGTGCTCCTATAGGACCTTTACTAATTGATCCTTTCCATTTTCTACGTTATGTTAATAATACATCTGCTGCTCTTCATTTGCCTAATATAAATCTTTTATATTTTCACATTTTAGAGTTATTGTTATTTGAAAATATTATACATAGAGACTGATACAAAAAAATCAACCACTGAAATAAACTGTATTTATGAGGACTTGGGAAATTTCTAAACCCAGAAAATATTTCAAATGATTGGAAAAAAAAGTCTTAAATGGAATCAACATTAATTTGACTATACGTAGGAGAATTGATTGTGTGCTGTGATTTACTGATAATTTAGGATATAGGTCCACACAGTTATTGAACTAACCTTTTATAATGTTCTGTGAACATATGTATTGACAGTGTAAGAACATAGATATTAACACAGTCTCTTCCTCTTCATGGAACATAGAAATCAACATCAAATGCAACTCCTATGCGTCTATTAGGTTAGTTACAACAGCCTTGATTTCTACATCATTTATATATCACTGAAAATACTGAATATTAAAATCAGTCACAGTAGGATTTTATAATAGAATAATCAATTTTTATGTGGTCATTACATAGTTAAATGAAAATGAGATAACTTATTTACAAACTAAGGACATTTCTACTCAGTAAATTGATTCTACAAAATCCATTAGTAAATACCATGTGTGAACTGTACGACTTTGAGATATTTAAAAATAAAAATAATTAACAATGTTGACAGAATATTTTATTAATGTTCAGAAGTAAAGACTTTAGGAAACATGTTTCTTTTATGGTCTTTTAAAACTTAATATTTCCTAAAGAAAACAAAAAATTTAGGGGACCTAAAAAAGTAACTTTGTATTAGTTAATGACAGGAAGACAAGGCACAGGTATGCGTGGCATCCTGCAGAGGAACGTGATAATGACCATCACACATTCTGTCAGCAGTTATGCCTACTCTAGGGCTTCCTGCCATTTCATCTTTTGATAAACTTTTTTTTATTAAAGTTTGTGATTCTACATGCTATGGTATCTTGACAACTGAAATGGCTGAATCTTTGAATTTTTAATACTTCTAACGTGAACCTTGATATGTTACTGTAATTTCAAAAATTGAATTTAAAAAATTTATAACAAAACTCCTTCTTTTGCTAGATAAAAATTCAATACCCCATTGTAATCTCTCCTGCCTTCTCATGACTTCAGTAAATAACAATACTACAATAAATCAATCTGTTTAATATTAACAGATTACTTAAGCCATCAAGGCTCTTTCACATTTAATGTTTTGTAGAATAGTCATCTGCAAGCTCAAGGTTTTATCATTTGCCAGCAATTACTAAGCAAAAATCAACAAGGTTATGTTTGAGGAAGAATGAATTCTTTCAGATAGCAATAATAAATGAGAAGTACAAAATCTCTAAAGGGAGATAGGCTCAATCTATATCCTACCTCTGCAATTTATTTTGTACTTCTCTTCATATTATTTATTTAAGTAGGGTAAGCGATATTGTGTAAAGTGTGTGTGTGTGTGTGTGTGTGTGTGAAAGACAGAGAGAGAGAGACAGAGAGAGACACAGAGAAGAGACAGAAATTTAATATAGGCAATATAGAGAAAGTGTTGAAATAACATGTTGACAATCAATGGGAAAAACATGTTTGTCAGCATTAAGACTATTCTGTATGGACTAATTGATTCTCATCTTGAGGTTATTATGAATTTTTATTCCTTTCCATTTTAGAAAACTGCATATTGTTGAAATTAATATAATAAGATAATGTCACACCAAGAACTCAGAAGCGCAAACATAACTTTTGATCTCTCTGAAAATTATTCTGTAATTCAAGCCCCCATTCCAACTAAAGATAGAGAACATCAAGTCAATTCTGATCATCATAGTCAGTTGAGGTACAAGTTAAGGCCACACAGTCCCCTTGATCTTTTCTCAGAGGCAGCTTTGACATTTACTGTCTACAAAGGATAGGCTTAGTCTTCCAACATCAACAACTTGTGGAGGAGGCCTTTGATCCCTACTCTTTGCTTGCATCAACTCTTCCTCCCATTTCTTCTGGTCCTTAGGCTTAGTTGTGATATCGTTTGTAGCTGCATCTTCCATCTACCATGAGACCCCTTCAAGCCAAGCCTTAAAATCAGCTGAAAACCTCACCTGCTCTCTGACACTGCTCTAGCCTGCAGCAATCTAGGTGGCTGTTCCCAGGTACTCTATGCCTATGCATGCCAGTTAGTCAGTGTATTACTCTATGAAATCTTGCTCACATGGCACAGGGAAACAAGGACTGCACTGGCTTCCTGGGTTCTCTTCCTGCCCTCAGATCCCTAAATCAGTCTGAAGATTTGTTTGTGTGGCTAGAACTCAATGCAATAGAAACAGAAACAGATTCCTTTCTGAGACACAATTCTTTCACAACACCTACTCTAGTTAGTTGTTATCCTTTCTTCAACCAGTCCTATGAGAGAGTTTATCATCTATCTTTGTGATGTAATAAGCATAATAAAACCTATTACTTTTTCTGCTTTACTTTGAATTTCTGCTAGCACCTTCCTTTCCCATGTCAGGGCTTTAAAGCCAAGGCCTAGTTTGAAGAGAAAAAAAAACTAAAAAATAAACAATGGAATTGCAGGGATTATTAAAAAAAAAAAAAAAAAAAAAAAAAAAACAGGGTGTACACCTTCACAATATCATCCTTTCACAACAAGAATTTGAATGAAAAATTATGTTAAAAGAGGACACTGTGCCGACCCATAGCTGCTAGATTCTCTCTTCTCTAACCTGTTAATTTGAAAATTATTTAAATGATACATTCATTGGAAAGCTCAATCTTAGTAAAGCCTCCTAAAACATATCATAGTTAATTTGCCTTATAAGTAAATCACTTATTGAAATTTATTTGTTGATTCATTCACCCAGGCTCTATCCTGAATCCCTTATTGCCCAGGATCAATTAGGGATGACATAAATGCAAACATGAAGCCATATTCCCTGATCTCACGCAATTTATGGTTCAGTGCGCAACAGTCCCCAAAACAGATAGTTAGAAACATGCTATGTTTGTGTTTCCTTGGGAACACCAGAGAAGAGCACCTAGCCAAAACCAAGGGGTCAGGGACGATTTCCTGAAACACATGATATCTCACTAAATGTTAAAGAATGAGCAGTGGTTAACTAAACAGCCAGAGCAGATAAAGACCCCAACATTTGTGCAGTAAGTTTATCTGCACCACAGGGATGGTAAGAAATGGTATTTGCAAACAGAGCAGTTACCCACAAATGAATTTGCCTTGTTTCTTCTGGGTTGCTGGTTATGGTCTTTGACAGGAATTCAGCAGGAAGAGAGCCAGTGGTCACCAGTGCCCACTGGATGAGGCATTGGGGAGAGGGCTTAGAATACCTCTGGACTGCCACATTCCTGATTCTCGTACGTCAAAGTTCTCAAATTGTACTGCACTTGGTAAACTCCTTCACTATATTCAGTGTAATGGTAGGAACTCACATTCTAAATGAAAGTTGTTGATTCAAAAATTGAACAAGTAAGAAGAAAAAAGATTCTTCCTCTGTGTTCTCAGGAAAAACTGGACCTTTTGTGCCTTTCCTCATTCTCTGGGTCAACTAACCTATCTGGTAACTATTGGGAAAAAGAACGGACTTTTTAAGGAATAATCCTAATTAGATATTTTGAGGGTTTGTTTTGTTTGTTTGTTATAATGATGTTCAATTTGAAATATGATAGACATTATGTTTTGCCTTTTTTTCCCCCAAGGACTTCAGGAACAAAATGAAGAATGAGTTCATTATAATAGAATCATAATTATGGCAGAAACCCTGAAAAGTTCTCCATTTCACTACCTTATGGAAGACACACATGTCCAAAGTAACTTTTCTTCTTATCATTTAATAGCTTCTATCTAGAGCAGAGATCCTTCACATCCCATCCTTACAACTGTTTTGTATCCAACTTTTCCCATTCATATGCTTTCCCATTCCAATTCACAATAATACTTTAATTTGATATTTCTTATTAAAAACGGAAGTAAAAATATCAATAATAAAGATGTATGCTTCTTGTTCACATATTCTATTAATGTAATGAATTATAGCTTGCTAAACCCACGAATATACCATAAAAAGCTACCTGAATTTTCCACGTTGAGATGCTAAAAGTAATTACATATGTAATCAAATGATCATACCACATTTCACATTAGTGTTTTACCTTTGAAATTAAATTATGATTATTTCTAAAACTATGGAGTCACTGAGATCTAAATTAACTATGAAAATAAATACTTGCCTAGACAGGCATGAAAAGCAGAGAACCAATAACTCAGTAAGAATCAAGTACTCCCTTATGAATGCTTCCATTGCTTTTGAGTTGCTTCTTCAGATTTCATGTTTGGGTAATAATTAACACCTTCTGAACTATTTTATCCTCTGTAAGTATAAAAGTTAGATTTTAAGTGAGAGATAAAACCTCTATCATCAAGATGTTGAAAGCTAACAGCCTATACTCTATCATAGATTTCTGAACAACTAACTTTATCCATACATACTACTGACTTTGTTAGTTTATTGCTTTGCTATGTGTTCTTTGTCTTAGTACACTAACATGGAGCTATGGAATGCATTGGTACTAAATAGGAGGTGCAACATTATATAACTTTTAACTGAAAAGTTGGATCAGATCTAAATCATAGTTTTAGGATGCTAATCATTTTTAAATTGCATATATACATACACACACACATATTAAATGTCTTTGATACAGGATGACAAACATTTTTCTCCTTTTTTTTTTTTTGAGACGGAGTTTCGCTCTTGTTACCCAGGCTGGAGTGCAATGGCGCAATCTCAGCTCACCACAACCTCCACCTCCTGGGTTCAGGCAATTCTCCTGCCTCAGCCTCCTGAGTAGCTGGGATTACAGGCACGTACCACCATGCCCAGCTAATTTCTTGTATTTTTAGTAGACATGGGGTTTCACCATGTTGACCAGGATGGTCTCGATCTCTTGACCTCATGATCCACCCGCCTCGGCCTCCCAAAGTGCTGGGATTACAGGCTTGAGCCACCACGCCCGCTACATTTTTCTCCTTAAATGTATTGCGTTATTAGGGAAAAATGAACATCATCAAAATACACACTAGCAACACATGTTTCATACTTATTTAGTAAATCAACCATGAAATCTGCTAAAGCTAAAGCAGTATCTACCATGAAATTTGCTAAGGCAAGGAAAAGATTATTTTGGGATTTATTTTCAAAGATTTTCACTAGGTAGTCATGTTATAGTACAGCAGTGGTATATATTTGATTTGTCAAATACATTTTTTCCCTCTCAGTATATTTGATTTTATATATCATATAGATATATTTATTACCATGTTTGTCAAATGTTCTGATAGACAGTAAAATATTTCATTGATTGCCATCATTCAATATATACCTTTTACTGTAACTTACATTGACATGTGGTATATGAGTAGTTTTAATGACCAAAATGATCTAGAAATCAGGCTCAGTTTTGTGTTTTTGTTTATAAGTGGAAAATGTACATAATGGAATAAACATCAAGTATTTTAATGACCTAATTCCAAGTGTGAATATTAATAAACACTATAATCCTCAAATTTCCTGTTAATAATATCACAAAATATTTTGCTTGTTTTCAAGATTAAAAATGGAATCTAATTTAAAAAGGTGAATCTGATTTTTAAAAGACAAGTACAAGTATGAACAATTAAAGTTTTCTGAAATTCTTTCAGAATTTCCTTTGACTCTTTCCCTTAAGAATACTGTCAAACTAGAAATGTAGAATTTAACAGTAGAAGTTATATTAAGAAACAAAACAGCTGAAAGAACATATATTGGTGTACACTATTACTCTTTTGTGTTGCTAATGACATTTTATGAAACTGGAAATTGTATGCCTAAAACATCAATCTATATAGATCTCATCCCCTTTTCAAAGTCACAGCTTCCTGATTTTATTTCTAATTTGATATCCACATTTGCTATTGCAGCATTGATGAATAACATTAATCAGTAATCAGTAATGTGACATAGTTAGTAATTACATTCAAATACTTTGCATTTACATTTTAAACAAATTAGTTACACAGTTCACACTAAATGGTATGGTTAGTAGCCTTCTTCCAATATATTTTATGGACACCTTTAAAAGTAAATATACTTTCTTCAATATAAGTTTATATATGTTTCAAATTCAAACACTCTAATGTTTGGTATTCCTAACCAACCAATGGAAGCATAAGGTAGAAACTAAAATGTTTTATTAGACAGCAATTTTGAGATAGGAACTAAACCAAATACTTCTGAGTGTTCTACCATTAGAGCCTCCAGGGAAAATATGAGTCAAAAGTTAAATCACACACAACAAATACATTCCCCCTTCTCTCAATATCCAAGACCAAACATTTCCTGATTATCGGAATTGAAGTCCTCATGAGTTTTGATTACCTGAATCAACATAATTATATAAAACAAAGAAAAAATTTTAAATCCATTCCTCTGTGGAATATGCATTTTTTAACTTTAAAAGAGGTTCTATAATAATCAAAGGAAGCCAAATATTTCAGATTAATCAATACAAGCACCACACCTAGTAGAAAATGAGCATGAACCCACAAAAGAGCCTGAAGGGAAGAGAAAACTTGGGTGAAGGGAACAACCCAGGGAAAATGGCCCATGCTTTGACTTTTCCATGATTGGGGATAATTACATTTACCTCACGGTAATTTATTGTAGCATCTCAAATTGACTGATACTCATAGCTAATGGTAAAATACGAATCAGGGCTTTCAGTTTCTGCCACTGCAGAAAAGATGGAATTTAGAGTTTGAGTCCAGCCTGCTTAAAATAAAAGTTATTATTTCAGAAAGAAAATGACTCTAGAGACTTCACAAGGTTGAGGATACAATTCAAAGTTATATTAGATATACAAACAACAGAAAAAAATGGCACATACACAAGAGAAAAGACAATGTCCATTGATACTAAGATGTCTCAGATGCTGGAATTAGCAGAAAGGGATTTTAAAATAGCAAGTATGACCATTGTCAAAAATTATTTAAAAATATGTTTATAATTAATGAACAGAAAAGAAATCTCAGCAGAGAAATGAAAAATATAAAAATCAATCAAATAAAAATTATAGAACTAAAAACATAATATGATTTCTAAAAATATACTTCCATTAGGGATTAGAAGCTAATTAGATTTACAAAAAAAAAAAAAAAAAAAAAAAAAGCCAGTGGATTTGAAGAGAGATCAATTAATACTGTTTAATTTCGAGAAAGCAGAAAAAAGATCCAGAATGATTTAATAGAACATGAGAGATTTGTAGGACATTATCAAAACCATATTTTTCATGTAATTTGAGTCCCAAAATGAGAGATGAGAGGAAATGGAACTACATATTTTATATATATATATATATATATATATATATATATATATATATATATGAAAAATAGAATTTTATATTATACACATAAGATACATAAGAAATAGTGTTAAGAAACTTCCAAAATTTTGCAGAATACATAATTGACAGTTTTAAGAATCTCAGCAAGCCCCAAATAGGGTAAATTTAAAGAAAAAAATTATGTCCAAGCATATCAGAGGCAAACCAATGAACTTGCAAAATGTCATCAAAATCTTAGAAGCAGCACCCCAAGACACAATACCTACATATAAAAACAATGCAAACAAAAAATAGATGCCAGAAGAAACTGTAGCAAATGTTTAAAGTGCTACAGTGTAAAACTGAGAACTAAAAATTATAAATCCAGTGAAAATATCCTACAAGAATGAAAGGAAACAAAGTCAGTTTTTGACTAACTAGCACTAAGAATATTCATCCTCAGAAGACTAACACTATAAGAAATGATGAACAAAGTCCTTTTTAATGAAAAGAGATGATACCAAATGAAATCTCTGGTCTTAGAAAATCAAGAGCATCAGAAGTTGAGTTGAGGTGGTTAAATACAACTATTTGTTTTCATAATTTGATAATGTATCACTATTTTCAACCAAAATGATAGTGTGTGTGTGTGTGTGTGTGTGTGTGTGTGTGTGTGTGTATTTCAGTGTTTTAAAACAAAAACAGAAACAAACTAAAACATATGGATCATAAAGATCTACAAATCAAAGAAACCCTCAAGAGAGATATAAAATGTTTTATACTGAATTATAAAAAAGCATATTATAAAGAGATACAACTACAGCAATGTTTAAGAAAATATATTTAAATGCGTAATGAGAAAAGCTAAAACATGTAAATCTGACATACACAATTATATCATATAAAGATGTACTATATAAGACAATGATAGCCAAAGCAGAGTGAGAGAAAATGACCTACATGATTGCAAGATTTTTACATTTCCTGGTGCAGTGGGGAAAATTAAAAATGTGTGTTTTATGTTTTGGAGCAACCATTTTAAATGTTCCAAAGTAGTATAATTATAATGCAAATAAATTAGAGTAAAAATTTTTTTAAAAAAAGCAATTAGAAAAAAGTCTGAAAACACCAAAAAATAAAAAAATACGAAAAATATCAAACAAATAGAGAAATGGTAGACAAAAATCCTAGCATATGAATAATTTCATTGAATGCAAATGAATTAAGGGTTCCAGTTAAGAATGTAGATATTTTTTAATATTTAGAAAAGCAAGATATAACTATTCTTCAAGAGGCACACTTTAAAAACAGATAGATTAAAAGGAAAATAGTGGACAGATATACATTATGTAAACCAGGTAAGAAGGCTGGAGTTGCTATATTAATATTATACAGGAACTTCAAGGCAAAGAAGAATATTTCATAATGATAAAATAGTGACTTCACAATACATAAAATCATAGATATGCACATATCTAACAGAGCCCCAAAGTACATAAACAAAAATATGACAAAATTAATAAAAAGAGAGCTACTGACAAATTTACAATCGTATTTGGATAGTTTAATTATCCTTTATCAGATTTTTTGTTTTTCTTGAGACAGGGTCTTGCTCTCAGGCCTAGGCTAGAATGCAATAGGGTGATCTCAGCTCATTGCAACCTCTGCCTCCCAGGCTCAAGCAACTGTCCCACTTCAGTCTCCCAAGCAGCTGGGACCACAGGTGCACACCACCATACCCAGCTATTTTGTTGTAGAGATAGTGTCTCACCATGTTGCCCAAGCTGGTCTTGACCTCCTGGGCTCAATCAATTCACTTGCTTTGGCCTCCCAAAGTACTAGAATTACAGGTGTGAACCACCACACCCAGACTCTCAGAAATTTTTAATTGACAACCAGAAAAAAAAAAAAAATGAAACAGAAGGGTTTAGTAACATTATTATCCACTGTCACTGGCTGAAAATTATACAACACTATATTCAAAGCCTTCAGAGTATACATTCTTTTCATGAGCAGATGGAAAATACACCAAGATGCACTATATATTGAACTACAAAATATGTCTGAATATATTTTGAAATACGGAAATTGTGCAAAATATATTCTCTAACCATAAGGGATTATTTAGAAATCAAGAACAATAATGTAGCTTGGATAAAAGTCAAATATTTAGCAATTTTTAAAAATCACTGATATGGTTTGGCTGTGTCCCCACCAAATCTCATCTTGAATTCTCATATGTTGTAGGATGAAACTGGTGGGAGGTAATAGAATCATGGGCACAGGTCTTTCGTATGCTGTTCTAGTGATAGTGAATAGGTGTCATCAGACCTGATGATTATATAAGGGGAAGATCCCCTGCCCAAGCTCTCTCTTTGCCTGCTGCCATACATGTAAGACATTACTTGCTCCTCCTTGCCTTCTACCATGATTATGAAGCTTCCCCAGCCACGTGAAAATGTAAGTCAATTAAACCTCTTTCTTTTGTAAATTTCCCAGTCTTGGATATGTATTTATTAGCAGCATGAGAAGGAACTAATACAATCACACTTCAACAAAATATCCATGGGTCAAAAATGAGAAAGAAATGTTTAAAGATTACAAATTTATAATTCAATAATAACGTAACCTAAATTATGGATAGAGTTAAAGCAGTGCTTAGAAAGAAATAGGTATCTTTAAATGCTTATATTTAAACAGTAAACTCTAAATTCAATGACCTAAAGCTCCATCTTGAGAAACAAAAAAAGTAGAAAAATGATGATAGCAAAAATTAATAGAAAATAAATATATATAGAAAATTAAGAAAACCAAAAGTTGAGTCTTAGAAATGACCAACAAATTTAACAAACCTCTAAGCAGACTGATCAAGAATAAATGAGACAACTGAATAAAAAAGACAATTTCTTAAAAGCCACAAATTACTAAAACTCAATCCAGAAAAAAATCAATAACCTGTCTAATGATTGATAATAGATAGATAAATACATAGACAGAAATAGACATAGATAAATGAAATTCAACTTGTAGTTAAAAATCTTCCCACAGAGAACTTTGGCCCAGATGGCTCTCTGGTAAAACCTACCAAACATTTTAGGAAGAAGTATCAATTTTACTAAAATTATTTCAGGAAATTGAAAAGGTGGGAATATTTTCAACATATTCTATGAAACCAGAATTATCCTAATGCCATCCACAAAGATACTACCGAAAAAGAAAACTGCCGATTTATATCCTGAACATAGCAAAATTCTTACCATATTAGGAAAGCAAACTCAATAATATATAAAAAGATAATATACTGTGAACAAGAGGGGCTTTTCCCCAAGGATACAAAGTAGTTTAATATTTGAAAATCAATCAGTGTAATTCACTATATTACAAACTAAAGAATAGAGATTATATGATTATCTTCACAGAAACAGAAAAGGTATTTGTCAAATTTATTATTCATTACTGTTCAAAACTCTCAGCAAACTAGCAAAAGAATTCTACTTTAACTTGATAAAGCAGATCTGTGAAAAAAGTGTGAACTGGGAGAGTTCCCTGACACCCCTCACAGAAAGTGCAATGCGGGTGTGGCTTATCTGTTCACCAAGCCCTGCTCAAACCCCTCAAGGGACAGGGAGCATGGAGACGGGCGGGTGCAGGACCCGGGGTGAGGGCCCCTGGGCTCTGGCCCCATAGCAGCATCCAGAGTTGGGTGTCTGCAACTCTCAAAGCCTAAGAGGGCATGTGTTACAGTGCGCTCTTTTAGCCTTACCATCTGGGATGGCTTAAATATTACCCAGTTCAGTGCCCTCTTGGTACCCATGCCCTTGTTCAGCTTCCAGGAAGAAACAGGTCGCACATTTGCTTGAAGGATGAATGTAGGGGTTTTACTGAATGGTGGAGGTGGCTCTTAGTGGGATGGATGGGAAGCTGGAAATAGGATGAAGTGGGAAGATTATCTTCCCCGGGAGTCTGGCCATCTAATAGCCTAACTCCTCTCTGACCATCCCCAGCCAAACGCCTCTTCACATTCAGATGCTCCTTCTCTTCTCTCAGTTGTGCTGTTTTGCCATTCTTCTCCTCTTCCATTTGTTTCCTCGTGTAGCTGGGGATTTGGATTTTATATGGGTACAAGATAGGAGGCCAAAAGGCAACTTTGGGGAATGAAAAGATTAATGTCTATTGCCATTGAGAGCTGTGGGATTCCAGCATTGGGAGTGGGGCCTTTGCTGGAGAACCATCCTTTTCTACCTAGCACTTCCCTGCCTCCTGTCCATATCACCTACAGCTCAAATACTTAATGATAAAAGATTGTATGCTTTTCCCTTAATATCAGGAAATAGGAAAAAATGTCTGTTATCATCACCCTTATTAAACATTGCAGTAGAGGTTCTAGCTAAGACACAAAGTCAAGAAAAAGTCATATAGAGAGGGTAAAAAAAGAAATAAAACTGTCTTTATTCACAGAAAACATAATTGTCTATGGAGAAAATCTAATGACACCTACAAAAAAAATCACTGGAATTAGTAAGTGATTTTGGTAAGACTGTAGAATTTGAGATTAATACACATAAATCAATTTTATTTCTATACTTTAACAACATGCAGATATTGAAATCTGTTTCAGTACAATTTTAAGTGGCATAAAATTTATAAAAATACTTAGGGATAAATCTGACAAAAGATGTGTAAGACTTAAACATTAAAAACTAAAAATCATTGCTGACAGAAATTAGAGAGAACCTAAAATAAATGGAGAGCTATATTGTGTTCATGTGTTGAAAGCCTTCAGTGTTAGTATCTCAATTCTCCCAAAATTGATCTACAAATTGAATCCTCCAATCAAAAATACCAGCAGGATTTCTAGCAATTGAAAACCTAATTCTAAAATACATATGGAAATTTGAAGGACCTAGAATATCCAAAACCATTTTGAAAAACAAGAGCAATTTTGGAGGACAAACATTATCTATTAATTATAAAGCTATGGTAAACAAGTCAGTGTAGTATTCTTGTAAAGATAGGAAAACAGATGTTTGCTTCACTATTTGTTTCACTAATCTATTTCACTGTCTTTAAAACAAGACCCCCAAAATTGACTCAATCGTTTATGAACTACCAATTTCCCACAAAGATGCAAAGGCAATTCAGTGGAGGAAGAATAGTTTTTCAACGAATAGTGCTGGAACCATAGCATATCCATGTGCAAAATAAAGAACTTCAACCCACAGCTCACACCATATAAAAAATAAAGTAGATTATAAACCTAACTGGAATGCCTAAAACCATGAAATTTCTAGAATAATACATTGGAGAAATTCCTTGTGTCTTTGAGATAGGCAAAAATTGCTGTGATAAAATGCAAATGTACAATCCATAAAAAACTGGTACACTTCATCAAAATTTAAAACTATTACTCTTCAAAACTCGTTGTATTTAGAAAACGAACACATAAGCCATACTGGGAGAAAATATTTGCAAATTACATATTAGATAAAGGAGATATATACATAACATATAAAAATTTCTCAGAACTCAGTATAAAAAATTAAATAACAATGGACGTAAAATTTGAACCAACAGGGATTTGTACAAGTGATATATTCAGATGGGAAATGAATATATTGAAAGATGCTCAACACTAGTTATCACTAGGAAAACACAAATTCAAACCACAAAGAGATATTACAAGAATGGTGATGTTTAAAAAGACTAAGGATGTAGAGAAAACAGAACTTTTACATACTGCCTTCAGGAATGTAAAGTGGTACAATCTCTTTGGAAAGCCCTTTGGCAAATTCTTAAAAAGTTAAACATACACTTGCCATATGAGAAGCCATGCCACTTCTAGGTATTTACTCCAGGGAAATGAAAGCACATGTCTATAAACATACTTGTTCATGAATGTTCAGAAAACTTTATGTGTAATAGCCAGAAACTATAAGCAATTGAAATGCCCACCCACAACATGTTGGCTAGACAAATGGTGGTGTATTCATACAACAGAATATCATTCAGAAATAAAAAGGAAGGAACAATTAATACATGCAGCAACACATATAAATCTCATAATAATTTTGCTGAGTAAAATAAATCAAACAAAAAGTAAAATATGATATCTTTAATATCAGTTTTAGCTAATTCAGAAAATTTTTAAAATGCAAACTGATCTATAGCAACAGAGGTGAGATTAGGCCTTCTCTAGAAAAAGGAATCATACTGGGACAGTTAGGATGAATGGATTAAAAAGAGATACAAGGAAATAAGAAAGTGATGGCAATGCTCATTACCTGAATTGTAGTGTTCATTAGTTTACATATATATCAATGCTTATTAAACAATATAAATGAACTGATGGAGCTGAAAAACATCACATGAGAACTTTGTGAAGCATAAACAAATTTCAATAGCTGAATCAACCAAGCAGAAGAAAGAATATCAAGATTGAAGACCAAATCAATGAAATAAAACGAGAAGGCAAGATTAGAGAAAAAATAGTAAAATGAAATGAACAAGCCTCCAAGAAATATGGGATTCTTTGAAAAGACCTAATCTATATTTGATAGGTGTAACCAAATGTGATGGAGAGAATGAATCCAAGCTGGAAAACACCCTTCAGGATATTATCCAGGAGAACTTCACCAACCTAGCAAGGCAGGCCAGTATTCAAGTCTAGGAGATACAGAGAACACCACAAAGATATTCCTCAAGAAGAGCAACCCCAATGTTCATAATCATCAGACTCACCAGGGTTGAAATGAAAGAAAAAATGCTAAGGGAAGCCAGAGAGAAAGGTCGAGTTACTCACAAGGGGAAACCCATCAGACTCACAGCAGATCTCTTGGCAGAAACCCTAAAATCCAGAAAATAGTGGTGGCCAACATTCAGCATCCTTAAAGAAAAGAACTTTCAACCTACAATTTCATATCCAGCCAAACTTAGCTTCATAAGTGAGGGAGAAATAAAATCCTTGATGGACAAGCAATTGCTGAGAGATTTCATCACCACCAGGCCTGCCTTACAAGATCTCCTGAAAGAAGCACTAAACATAGAAAGGAACAACCAGTACCAGCCATTCCAAAAATGTACCAAATGGTAAAGAGCATCGACACCGTGAAGAAACTGCATCAACATGCAAAACATCCAGCTAGCATCAAAATGGCAGGATCAAATTCACACATAACAATATTAACCTTAAATGTAAATGAGCTAAATGCCCCAAACAAAAGACACAGACTGGAAAATTGGATAAAAAGTCATGACCCATCGGTGTGCTGTACTCGGGAAATACATCTCACATGCAAGGACATACATAGGCTCAAAATAAAGGGATGGAGGAAGATTTACCAAGCTAATGCGGGGGAGGGGGGGTGGGAAAGACAGGAGTTGCAATCCTAGTCTGTGATAAAATAGAATTTAAACCAACAAAGATCGGAAGAGACAAAGAAGGGAATTACATAATGGTGAAAGGATGAATGCATCAAGAAGAGCTAACGATCCTAAATACATATGCAACCAATACTGGACACCCAGATACATAAAGCAAGTTCTTAATGACCTACAAAGAGACTTAGACACCCATACAGTAATAGTGGGAGAATATAACACTCCACCATCAATATTAGATCAATGAGACAGAAAATTAGCAAGGATTTCCGACTTGAACTCAGATCTGGACCAAGCAAACCTAACAGACATTTACAGAACTCTCCACCCCAAATCCACAGAATATACATGCTTCTCTGCACCACATCACACCTACTCTAAAATTGACCAGATAATTGGAAGTAAATCACTCCTCAGCAAATGCAAAAGAATGGAAATCATAACAGTCTCTCAGACCACAGTGCAATCAAATTAGAACTCAAAATTAAGAAACTAACTCAGAAATGGACAACTTCATGGAAACTGAACAAGTGGCTCTAGAATGTTGACTAGATAAACAATGAAATGAAGGCAGAAAAAAAGATGTTCTTCGAAACCAATGAGAATGAAGACATAATGTACCAGAATCTCTGGGACACATTCAAAGCAGTGACTAGAGGAAAAATTTTTAGCAATAAATGCGCATATGAGAAGCAAGAAACAATCTAAAATTCACACCCTATCATCAAAATTGAAAGAGTTAGAGGAGCAATATCAAAAAATCTCAAAAGCTAGCAGAAGGTAAAAAATAACTAAGATCAGAGCAGAACTGAAGGAGATAGAGACACACACACACACAAAAAAAAGAAAACCTTTAAAAAAAATCAATAAGTCCAGGAGCTGATTTTTTGAAAAGATCAACAAAATAAACAACTAGCCAGATTAATGAAAAGGGAGAGAAAGAAGAATCAAATAGATGCAATAAAAAACGATTGGGGGACATCACCTGAGATTCCACAGAAATACAAACCATCAACAGAGATTGCTACAAACAACTAATCTTGCCTTCTTGTTTTATTTCATTGATTTGGTCTTCAATCTTGATATCCTTTCTTCTGCTTGGTTGATTCAGCTATTGAAATTTGCTTATGCTTCACAAAGTTCTCATGTGATTTTTTCAGCTCCATCAGTTCATTTATATTCTTCTCTAAGTTGTGTATTTTCATTAGCATTTTGTCAAACCTTTTTTCAAGGTTCTTAGTTTCTTTACATTGGGTTAGCAAATGTTATGTTCTTTTAGCTCAGAGAAGTTTGTTATTACCCATTTTCCGAAGTCTGTTTCTGTCAATTCACCAGATTCATCCTCCAGCCAGCCTTGTTCCCTTGCTGGTGAGAAATTGTGATCCCTTGGAGCAGGCATCCCCAAACATTTTACAAAGGGGGCCAGTTCACTGTCCCTCAGACCATTGGAGGGCCGCCACATACTGTGCTCCTCTCACTGACCACCAATGAAAGAGGTGCCCCTTCCTGAAGTGCGGTGGGGTGGGGCGGATAAATGACCTCAGGGGGCCACATGCAGCCCATGGGCCGTAGTCTGGGGACGCCTGCCTTGGAGGAATAACAGCCTTCTGGTTTTGGGTGTTTTCATCCTTTCTGTACTGGTTTCTTCCCATCTTTGTGGATTCATCTACCTTTTGTCTTTGTAGTTGGTGACTTTCAGATGGGGTCTCAGAGTGAATGTCATTTTCATTGTTGATGAAATTATTATCTTTCTGTTTTTTGATTTTTCTTCTAACAGTCAGGCCCCTCTGCTGTAGGACTGCTGGAGGTCCACTCCAGATCCTGGTTACCTGGGGAGTCACCTGTGGTGACTGCAAAACAGTAAGGGTTGCTGCCAGTTTCTTCTTCTGTTATCTTTGTTTCAGAAGGATATCCACCAGATGTCATCCTGAGCTCTCATTTGTCAGGTGTCTCATTGGATACACAGGGGTTGGGGAGCTGCTTGAGGAGACAACCTGTCCCTTATAGGAACCCAAGTACTGAGCTGTAAGTTCCTTTGTTCCATTCAGAGCTGCTAGACAGGTATATTTAAGTCTGTTGCAGCAGAACTCATAACCACCTTTTTTTCCCTGGTGCTCTGTTCTGGTAAGGTGGGGCTTTATTTATAAGTTCCTGATGTGCTGCTGCCTTTTTGCAGACATGCCCTGCCCAACAAGGAGGTAGCCTGGTCACAGTCTGCTGGGAGAGGTGTTGCTGGGCTACCATGGGCTCTGCCCAGCTACTGTGTGAACTTCCTTGCAATTTTATTTATAGAGGTATAGTTAGAACTGCCTTGGTAATGGTCTGCCTCAGTAATGGCAGACTGTGTCTGTAATGGCAGACTGCCTCAGCAATGACGAATTGCCTTGGTAATGGTGGACTGCCTCCATGATGGTGGACTGCCTCAGTAGTGGTGGACTGCCTCGGTCGTGGCAAACAACCTTCCCCCAACAGAGCTGGATCATCCCAGGTCCAGGTGTGCTTGCTGTGAAACTCTCAATCCAGAGCATTTCAGACTGCTAGTATTTGTGGAGGTGGGACCCACCGAGTCAGATCACCTGGCTCTCTGTTTCAGCCCCCTTTTATACAGTTGAAAGGGAGACTCTGTCTCCCAGGTGTTCCAGGCAACAGTTGAAACAGCCACCCAGATTTGGGTCAATTTTTGCGTGGCGACCTGTTGCACCAGCTGAAACAGCCATGCTGGAGACTTACAGTGCTTTTCCACCCAGGTATCTCCTGGTCTATGGGTAGTAAAAACTCGTTTGAAAATGTGGAGATCACTTACCTGCTACATTCTCACTGGAACTACACTCCAGAGCTGTTCCTATTCAGCCATCCTGGATCTGTTTCCCCACTTGTATTTCTTTATCTTACCCAATTGCTATAGCTAGGACTTAAAATACTATAATGAATACAGGTGATGAGAGTGGGCATCCATGTGTTATTTCTGACACTGAAGGAAAAGCTTTTAATGTCTCAACATTGAGAATAATGTTAGGTGCAGGTTTGTCATATATAGCCTTTACTGTGTTGAGGTACACTCCCCCTATACCTAAGCTGTTGAAAACATTTTCCATAGAAGTCTGTTGAATTCTGTCAAATGATTTTTCTATGTCCATGAAATGGTCATGTTGTTGCCATCTTTCATTTTATTAATGTTGTGTATCACATTTGTGGATTTTCATAAGTTAAGCCATCTTTGCATTCCAATGACAAATTCCACTTTATTGTGGTAATTATTAATTTCCACCTGTTTATCTGTTTTCCAAGATTTTTACTGTTATTGATTTCTAGTTTTATGCCATTGCCACATAGAGAAATACTTGATATAATTTAAGTCTTGTTAAATTTATTGAAGTTTGTCTTATGATGTAACATATGCCCAGAGAATGTACTGTGTGCACTTGAAAATGAATATTTGAAGTAATTTGAGCTCAGTTTGCTAATATTTTCTTGAGGAAATTGGCATCTGTATTCATCGGGGATAACTGCCTGTAAATATTTTTTTTTTTTTGTAGTGTTCTGGTCTGACTTTGTTGTCAGCATAATTCTGGTCTCATAAAAAGAGTTTAGAAGTATTCCCTTCATTTTTTTTTTTTTTTTTTTTAGTTCTTCTTTGAATGTTTGAGAGAATGTAGCAGTGAAGTCATCCAACCAAGGATTTTTTTTAAGGGAAGACTTCATATTACTTATTCAATCTTATTTTATGTTGCTCTTCTCAGATTTTCTATTTCTTCAGCATTCAGTCTTTGTAGGTTTCAAGTGTCTAGGAATTCATCAATTTCTTCTAGATTATCCAACTGGTTATTGAATAATTGTTCATAATTATTTCTTAAGATCCGTTGTATTCCTGTAACATCAGTTATAATGTGTGCTCTTACATTTCTAATTTTATTTATTTGAGTCATCTTTCTTCCCTAGTTAATCTAACAATTTGTCCATATTGTTTACCTTTTCAAAAAGCCAACTCTTTTCAAAAAGATTTATCTTTTCAAAAATCAACAACTCACTTTGTTGATTTTTTTATTATTTTCTAGTCTCCATTTCATTTATATCTGCTCCAGTTTTTATTATTTCCTTGTTTCTACTAATTATGAGCTTAGTTTTTTCATCATTTTCTAGTTTCCTGAGGTTTAACATTAGATTATTTGAGATTTTTAATTTTTTAAAATATAAGCTTTATTGCTATAAATGTCCTTATTAGGGCTGCTTTTGCTGCATTCCATAATTTTAGGGTGTGCTATGTTTATGTTTCCATTTGTCTCAATATACTTATTTCCTTTTTGATGATTTCTGTGACCTACAGTTTGTTTACAAGCATGGTGTTTCATTTCCACATATTTGTGTATTTTCCAAGATTTTTCTTGTTATTGATTTCTAGTTTCAAACCATTGTCACAGAGATAACTCATGTAATTTAAATCTTTTAACATTTGTTAAGATTTATCTTGTGATCTAACATGTGCCTGGAAAATGTTCTATGTGCATTTGAAAAGAAGGTTTATTATGCTCCTGTTGAGTAGAATATTCCTTATATGTGTGTTAGGTATATTTGGTCTAAAATATAATTCATGTTCATACTACCCAAAGTAATCTGCAGATTCAACACATTATCTGTCAAAATTCCAATGTCTTTCTTCAGAGAAATAGAAAAAGTTTGCATAAAATCACAAAAGATCCTGAAGTCAAAGCAATCTTGACCCAAAAGAACAAAACTGGAAGCATCACATTACTAGATTTGAAAACAAATTTCAAAGATATAGTAATCAAAACAGCATAACACAAATTCATTATCAATTGAATAGGACAGTGAGCCCAGAAACAAGCCCACACATCTATGGTTGATTTTTTAACAAGATGCCAAGAACACAAAATGGGGAAAAATGGTGCCTTCAGTATAAACTCTTGGAAAAGCTGGATATCCACAATGCAAAAGAATAAAACTCGACCTTTATCTCACCTTTTATAAAACAAAAATCAACCCAAAATGGATTAATGACTTAAATATAAGTCCTGAAACTGTAAAACTACTAGAAGAAAATAAGGAGAATGCTAAATGACATTTGTCTGGGCAAATTTTTTTTGGATGTAACCCTGAAAACACAGGCAACAAAAGCAGAAATAGACAAAAGTGATGGCACCAAAGTAAAAAGATTATGCGCAGAATAAAAATAATTAAGAGAATGAAGAGACAAGCCACAAAATTAGAGAAAATATTTACAAACAATACATCTGATAAGTTTATGCAAAGTATGTAAGAAACTCAAACAACTCAATATCAATAAAGAAACCAATTTTAAAATGGGCAGAGTTCCTGAACAGAAATTTCTCAAAGAAGACATACAAATGTCCACCAGATGCATGAAAAAATGTTCAGTATTACTGGTCATTAGAAAAATGTGAATTAAAGACAATGAGATATTATGTTATACCTTTAGAATGGCTTTTAACAATAAGATTAAAGATAAAAAAGTTTGGTGAGAATACAGAGAAAAGGGAACTCTTGAACATTGCTGGTGAGAATGTAAATTAGTAGAGATGTCATGAAAAATGGTATCGAGGTTCCTCAGAAAACTAAAAATAAAACTATCACATGACCCAGTAATTCCACTTCTGAGTATATAACCAAGGAACCAACCTCAATACATTAAAGAGATACCTGCATTCCCATGTTCATTGCAACATGATTCACAATAGTCAAGATATGGAAACAACCTAAGTGTTCATCTTCAGATAAAGGGATAAAGTATCTGTCATATTATGTATGTATACACACACAGTAAAATAGTATACAACCTTAAAAAGAATGGGGGGCTGCTGTTATTTGTGACAACATGAATATGGAAGACATTATTATAAATGGAATATGCCGAATACAGAAAGACAAATATCACATTATCTTACTTATATGTGAAATCAAAAAAGTTGAACTCAAAGAAGCAGAGAAGAATGATCATTACCAGGGGCTGGTTGTGCGTGCAGGGAGAGAACAAATGGGGAATTGCTCATCATCAAAATGTACAAAGTTTTAAATAACAAGGGGGTTGTGATATACTGTATGGCAGGTTGATGATAGTAAATAATAATGTATATTTCAAAATAACTGAGAGTAAGTTTCAAGTTCAATTTCCCCATAAAAAGTGATAGATTTACAAGATTATCAATATGTAAATTAGCTTGAATTATCCTACATGTGTCAAAACATCACACTGTAACCCATAAATGTATAAAATTATGACTTGTCAATAAAAATATTTAATAAAAATATATTTTTCATCCTATACACTCTTAATTCCTAATAAAATTTTGTAGTCCAGTTTTATTTTTTCTAATGTTTATATAGATGTAGATATGTTCCTTAGTATTTAGACAAAATTTATTTCATGATTTGATGGATTTCATGTAAATAACTTACAATTTGTGTTTTTAATAGGCTTTCAAGTTTGGTCTTTTAACTTTAGAGCCTTTTATAACTGGTTATATTACTATAATATTTGAAAGAAAAAAATCGGAAACTATATGAAATAAAAAATCTTAATAACCCTATATGTATTAACCAAATTTAATTTACTTTCAAAACCTCCCCACAATGAAAGTACATGCCCAGATAGTAAAATATTATCAACATTTAAAGAAAACAAATAACACAAACCTTATATAAGCTCTTTTAGAAAATTGGAGGAAACACTTGCCAACTCATTTATGCACCCAACACAAATCTGATGCTAAAATCTGACAAAATACCTACAAAAAAAAAAGAGACTAGCATAACATAGACAGATACATTCCTAATAAAATTAAAATGTTATTCAACATAATAAATTACTTTACATTAACACAGATAGATACATTCCTAATAAAATAATCATCAAATGTTATTCAACATAAGAAATTACTTTAAACAAATTAAAATGAAAACAGTGTAACAGAACCTGCACGATACAGCAAAAATAGTGATAAGTGGGAAGTTTATAGCAATAAATACTTATATCAAAAAAGTAGAAAGATTGGGGCAAATGAACAATCTAACCCTGCACCACAAGGAATCAGAAAATCAAGAACAAACCACACCTGAAACTAGCAGAAGAAATAGAAATCAGAGCAAAACTGAACAAAATAACTATGAGTCAATACTTAAGGAAAAAAAAAGTCATCAGAGACTGTCATGAACAACTATACACTGACAAAGTGGAAAACTCTCATGAAATGAGTAGATTCCTTGAAACATACAGCCTACCATGATTGAATCAGGAAGTAATAGAAAACCTGAACAGATCAATAACAAGTAGCAAGACTGAATCAGTAACAGTCAACAAAGAAAAGCCCAGAACCAGATGAAATCAGACAAATTCCACCAAACATACAAAGAACTAATACTAATCCTCCTGAAACTATTATAAAATTATCAAAAAGAAGGTAATTCTTCCTAACTAATTATATGAGGCCAGCATTATCCTGAAACCAAATTCAGATGAGAACATAACAACACAAAAGAAAACTTCAGGCCAATATTCCTGATGAACTTAAACGCAAAGATTGTCAACGAAATACCAGCAAACCACTAATAGCATATCAAAAAGATAACACACCATGATCAGGTGGTATTTGTATCAGGGATGCAAGGATAGTTCAACATATGCAAATTAATAAATATGATACATCACATCAACAAAATGGACAAAAACCATATGGTGATCTCAATAAATGCAGAAAAGCATTTGATGAAATTTGACATCTCTTCACTATAAAAACTCTGAACAAACTAGACATAGAAGGGTAATAAAGGTCATATATAACAAACCTGTATCTAACATCATACTTAATGAAGAAGGGTTGAAATTATTTCCTCTGAGAACTGGAATAAGACAAGAATGTCCACCTTCACCATTCCTATTCAACGTAATACTGGGAGTCCTAGCAAGAGCAATCATGTGAGAGAAACAAACAAAAGGCATCCAATTTGGAGAAGAGGACAAGATTGTCCCACTTTGCTGATGATATGATCTTATATCTACAAAAATCCAAAGACTCCACCAAAAAACTCTTAGATTTGATAAGTGAAGTTGCAGTATACAAAATCATATACAAAAGTCAGTACCATTTCTATGCACCAATAATTATCTAGACAAGAAAAATATCAAGAAAGCAATCCTACTTATAATAGCTACCCCCCCAAAAAAATCCTAAGAATGAATTTAACCCAAGAAGTAAAAGATCTCTACAAGAAAAGCTACTGAAAAGTGATGAAAGAAATTGAAGATGACACAAATAAATGGAAAACATCCCATGCTCATGTATCAGAAAAATTAATATGATCAAATTTTTCAAAGAAATCCACAGATTTCATTCACTCTCTATCAAAATACCAATGTCATTTTTCATATAAAATTAGAAAATAACAATCCTAAGATTCATACAGAACCAAAAAAGGCCTGCCAAGGCAATCCTGAGCAAAAAGAACAAAGCTGATGGTATCACGTTACCTAACTTCAAAATATATTACAAGGCTATAGACACCAAAACAGCATGATATTTGCATAAAAATGGACACAGACCACTAGAACAAAATAGCGAATGCAGAAATAAAGCCACGTATTTACAGTCAACTGATTTCAACATAGCCAACAAAAACTTACACTGGGGAAAGAACACCCTCTTCAAAAATGCTGCTGGGAAAATTGGATTGCCACATGCAAAAGAACAAAGTTGGACCTCTATATGCAAAAATCAACTCAAAATGAATTAAAGACAAACATAAGAAATGGAAGTATAAAAATAGCAGAAGAAAATATAGGAAAAATTATCCTGGACATTGATCTAAGCAAAGAATTTATGACTAAGACCTTGAAACAAAAGGCAACAAAAGCAGACAAATTGGACTTAATTAAACTAAAAAGTTCTGTACGATGAATGAAAAAAATCAACAAAGTTAGGAGACAACCTGTTGAATGGAAGAAAATATTTGCAAACCATTCATCTGACTGGAGACTAATATACAGAATTTACAAGGGAGCTCAACAATAACAAAACAATCCCACTAAAAAGTAGGCAAAGGGCATGAATAGACATTTCTCAAAGACATCAAAGTGACCAGTAGATATTTTTAAATACTCACTAATCATCAGAGAAATGCAAATAAAAACCACAACGGGATATCATCTCACCTCAGACAGATGGCTATTATTAAAAAGACACAGAATAACAAATGTTTGTGAGGATGCAAAGGAAAAGAAACACATTTTTTGTAGGAATGTAAATTAGTGCAGCCACTATGGAAAACAGCATGGGGATTCTCAAAATACTAAAAATAGAATTACCATTTGATCCAGCAATCCCACTAATAGGTATCTACGCAGTGGGAAAAAAAAAATCAGTATATCAAATGAATACCTGCGCTCTCATATTTATGGTAGCACTATTCACAACAATAAAGATATGAAATCAACCTAAGTGTTCACCGACATGTGAATAGATAAACAAAATGTGGTATATGTACATTACGGAATAATATTCAGTGATGTTAAAAAAATGAAACCATGTCTTTTGCAGCAACAGGGATTGAACTGGAAATAATTATATTAAGTGAAATAAGCCAGGTACAAAAAGACAAATATCACATGCTCTTACTTGTATGTGGGTGCTAAAAATTTGAACACATGATGGTATAGAATAAAAAATAGGTAACAGAGATCAGAAAGGGTTAGTGAAAGGAAGAGGGAAGGATAAAGAGGAGTGAATTGAAGGATACAAACCTGCAGTAAGACACAAGGAATAAAGTCAATGTTTCATATCAAAGTAGTACAATTATACTTTAAAGAAATGGATTATACTCAAGTATAATGGATACCTTAAATACCCTGACTTGATCACTATGCATTATATACATGTACATAATTTCTTATGTCTCCCATTCATTTGCAGAAACAATACATTTTTAAAAAGAAAGACTAAGGAAGGATTAAAGGGGTGGATAAAGGCTGAAGTCTGAGCTGATTACAATGCCCAATAATTTAAACAATCATGCCTATGTAATGAAGTTTCCATAAAAACCCACAAAGGCTGCATTCAGGGAGTTTCCTGATAGATGAATTCTTCAAAGTTCCTAGAAAGTGGTGCACCCAGAGAGGGTATGGGAGCTCTGCACGCCTTCCAGATCTCCCCCAAAGTAGCTTTCATCTGGTTATTTGTATCCTTTAAAATTTTTTTGTTAACAAGCCAGTTAGTGTAATAAAGATTTTATTCAACTCAAAATATGATTTAAGACAGAAAACAAATAAATTTTGTAAACCTATAAACTCTGGCCCAGAAATCATGTTAGGAAGCAGCTGAAATAAATAAAATAAAATAAAATAAAATCAGTTTTTCAAGCAGACAGTTTCTAATTTCAGTCGCTAATCTCATTTTTGGTATTCATTTTATGTTTGCTGAATGGAAATGTACATAAGAATTATATTGTTATTCTAAGTGTCAGGTTGTTTCAGGGATTTTCATAATAGACACATTAACCCTCACAATTAACCTATGACACTGGTATTGTTGTCACCCCTATTTGCAGAGGATAGAAACCAAGGGGCCCATGGTTAAGCAACTTGCCCAAAGGCATAAAGTTTACAAACGAACCGGAATTTGGGCTAAGCAGACTATCTTTGAGATTGAGAGAGATTAAACATTTATTTTTGCACATTAAAAATTGTATTTTGTAGGTAAAGAATTTTTTTATTTCTACATATATTTGCAGTAACTAGCCCTTATCTTCAATGTAAAGAATAAAATATACATTTCTGTGTTTAATGATAATTGATTTCTTCTTCTTCCCTCCATGTTTTTAATTTTCATTAAGCTACAAAGATACAAAATTCATCTGCTCAGAGCGGTGATATCAGAAATAAGACTAAAATTATGTGAAGGTCAACAAATTCTCCTTACACATTCACAAGTATCATTGCTGTGCTGATTATGAAAATATCTTCGAATAAACAGATACATACATTCTCCTTTTTTTTTTTTTCAGTGAAAAGCAGAAGCAAATTTCAAAATCAGACTAGTTCTATTGATTAGAATAATGGTTTAAACCTCTAACATAATCCATATCAACATCAGTAACCGTTATACAACCATAAAATGTCATTGGCATTTCTCTGTTATTGCTTCTGTGTGGTGTGGGAAATATTTCAACAACATCAGAAAAGTCTCATAACTCATAAGCAGCAGAACAAATCACAAACATCAAAGCAAGAACATCAAAGCAAGGAGAGTTTTGTTTCTTCCAAAAACTCACACTCGCTCACTCTCTCTCTCTCTCTCTCTACACACACACACACACACACACACACACACAATAAAGTTTTTAAAAAGCTTTAATAATTTATGTTTTTGCTCTTTAAAATTGCTTCTGACTCTCCATTATCTTAGAATGTTATGATAGAAATTCTATAAATTACCTAACTAATACAGTTTGTGGCCTGTGAGAATTACTTAAACCCCAAGAATTGTATTTTAGCATTTCTCCTGTAGTGTAAACTCCACTGCCAGCCGTTGGAGTCACTTCGACCAAGAAGCATAAAGATTCCTGCTGTCCTGTTTTTCCACACATACATTTAACAGTACTGGGCACACAGGAGGTGCTGAATACATGTTTGTTAAATGAAAATGCATAAAAGATAGAGCTTATGGACAGTTATGTGAGTATAGATGTAAAAGATTAAAATGAAACTGTGTATTAGTCTATACCTGAGGCTTTTGTCTATTTTTCTGAATAAAGTTTCAAAGATATTTTGATGAAAAGAAAGTATGAAAAAAAAAAGGGAGGGCCTTCTGCCAAACAGAAGGTCAGGAAATTAATGAAGCATATGATTGTGCTTTTCCCAGGTGTGTTAAATTATAAAGTGTATACGTGAAGGCAAAAGTAACAGATCTTTCTGAAGTGACAGGAGATCTTTCCAATACTGGGCAGTGGAGGCACTAAGAGGAGAATCTACAATGAATTTGATCCAAAATCATGCTAAGGTACCTTTACTCAGCACAAAATACCAAGGTACTTAACCCTTACCTCTACGATCCCATGTCCTGTTCACTCTATTCCACCTACCTAGTAGCCTCTTTGCTCTTGCTAGAAACTGACTAAACCTGCTCCTGCCTTTGAACTCCCATACGGATTGTACCTTCTGCTAAGTGGATTAATTTATCAGGTATCAGCACAGTTCACTCCTTCAAATTTTCTCAATGTTTTCTCAGTGAAGCTCACCCTGACCCTCCTATTTACATATATGAGCCATGCACCTCCACCTACAATATCAGTGGTATTCTCAAATATCCTTGTACTTCTCTATTTTTAAATTATGCTTAACACATTCTAACATATTGTATAAATTTTATATATTTATAATTTATTATTGTCTTTACCCACAGAATATAAATACTACTAGGGCAGGAAACTTTGTTTTGTTCATTGATAATATATCCTAAGTTCCTACTACATGGTAGGTCCTCAATAAATATTTTTAAATAAATAGAATATGGCTGGGTTTGGTGGCTCATGCCTGTAATTCCTGCACTTTTTGGGAGGCTGAGGTGGGCAGATAATGAGATCAGGAGACAGAGATCATCCTGGCCAACATGGTGAAACCCGTCTCCACTAAAAATACAAAAATTAGCTGGGCATGGTGGTGCGCACCTGTAGTCCCAGCTACTTGGGAGGCTGAGACAGAATCGAAGAGCAAGACTCTGTCTCAATCAATCAATTCAATAAAATGTGATTTATAATTGGACTTAAATACTTCAAATGAATTAAATAACCCAAATATACTTGCAAAATTTTAGCAAAACATTTGGAGTACCTTTCGTCTCCAATTCACCAGGCTGTATTCTTTTAGCTAAGTGTCCAAGGTCTGCACTAATAGTTGAGCCTTTGCAATTTGCCATAGTTCCCACTCCTTATCTTGTTTTCTAACTCTGTCAGTAAAACATTAGTCTTTTTTGTACTTTGTGAAGCACATAATGAAAGACCAGCAACAAATTAAAAAAGGAAACTGATCAGTCATGCTTGTCTATTGGAAATAAGATGTCCCTAGACTGATGCTGTCTCAGTTTCTCTTGGCTACTCCTTTGCAGTCAATAACTAATAAGTGTTTCTCATCATGTCCAACTATCCTAGGTTTATTATCCACATTTGATGTGATCTCAATTCTTCAACTGGTTCTTATAAATGATATCCAAGTACATATAAGATGGTTAATTCACCATTCATTTGAAGCTATTTATTTCGTGATTTCTATGTGCCATATTCTGTGGTAGGGGATGAAGACAAAATAGCCAAAGGCAAATTTTCTGCTTTCAAAACTTCTGGTAAGAGCAAGTAAATAAGAAATACAATAATAGAATATTATAAGTACTGTTAAGAAAATAGGGACCCTGAAAACATATGTGTGTGTATATTGTTCTGAAAGGGGAGATGTTGAAAGGGTGTTATTTTGAATTGTGTTAATGTAGAACTCTCCTGTACATGCAGTTGACCTCAGACCTAACCAGATTAGATATGAAGAAAAGTAAATCTCAAATATAATCTGTTTTCTATTCCAAGCCTTCAGATTAATGTCATTCACTGAAATTGGAATACTAGGTAGGGAGAAGAATGAGAAACAAAGATTTGGGTGACAGAGGAAAAATTGTGCCTATTAATTCTGAGATATGTGAGATATCCAAGTCAACATGACAATAAAAAGCAATTAAATACATAATTCTGCTAACCTAAAAAAAGATTATATAAGACATCAGTGCCAGGTGCAGTGGCTTATGCCTGTAATCCCAACACTATGGGAGATTGAGACAGAAGGATCTCTTGAGTCCAGGAGTTCAAGAGCAGCCTGGGCAACATGGCAAGACTTCTTCTCTACCAAAAATATTTTTAAAAAATTAGCAAGGCATGGTGGTACATGCCTGTAGCCCAGCTAGTAGAGAGCACGACGTAAGAGGATCCTTTGAGTCCAGGATGTCAAGGCTATAGTGAGCCATGTTTATGCCCCTGACCTCCAGCCTAGGGCACAAAGCAAGACTCTGTCTCAAAAAAAAAAAAAAAAAAAAAAAAGAAAAGAAAAAGAAAAGAAAAAAAGACATAGAATAACAAAGGAATGTCTACAGATAAACAGAGATAAGAAGAAGACGAGGACAAAATTTGTAGGTTTAATAGAGAAAAAACAAAGTCATCAAAGAGGATGAAATTTAAAAAATGGCCAGTGAGTTATGAAAATGACACAGAAGGAAGTGGAGAGAGTGTTCCAAGAGAAGAGATGGTAGATTCAGAGTTTGAGTTTCATAGGCAAGGATGATCTAAGGATTGTACTGGCATTGAAGTATTTGCTATAATGAGCTGGATATAAAAGGAAACAATGACATAAGGCCTGATGCACAGTGAAAAAGGGATCAATTAATCAACAGCAGTGTGAGTATGGACACTTGGGAAGAGGCAGCTTCCCAAGGTCTTACGCAGTGTCTTTGACATTTCAGAGATGTGAGAGATGTGAGGTATGACAGATGTGAGAAAAGATAGTACTCAGTAGGTGAAACCTGCTCTTATCATACCGTCTTGATTAGACCCTAAATTCTGAGTGTCTATGCCATAACCTCTCTAGTGGGAACTTCAACCTTAAAAACTATTTTCCAGCCGGGCGCGGTGGCTCAAGCCTGTAATCCCAGCACTTTGGGAGGCTGAGGCGGGTGGATCACGAGGTCAGGAGATCGAGACCATCCTGGTCAACACGGTGAAACCCCGTCTCTACTAAAAATACAAAAAATGAGCTGGGCATGGTGGCACGTGCCTGTAATCCCAGCTACTCAGGAGGCTGAGGCAGGAGAATTGCCTGAACCCAGGAGGCGGAGGTTGCGGTGAGCCGAGATCGCGCCATTGCACTCCAGCCTGGGTAGCAAGAGCGAAACTCCGTCTCAAAAAAAAAAAAAAAAAAAACTATTTTCCATGTCATAACACTATGTATTTACGCCTTGTCACTGATCAACACTTCATGAACATTTTTCCACATCTCTATCAGGTATGGACTCCTTGTTGCACTATTCTTTTGGATGAAAAGACTCAGGAAATAATGAGCAATTTGAAAATCTGCCCATTTTCATTTCTATTTATGTAATTGTCAGCAAACATAATGGAAATAATTGCAAAATGATCCATATTAAGAAAATATGGTGAATACCCTAATCTACACAGCAAATGGAGACAAAAAATTCACATTAGTATTCCAAATGGTTTTAAAAACAGAGATACTAATTTTATTGTGATAAGTACTGCATATATCTCAGGTTTTAAATTGTTGCTATTGTCTAAAGTAATTGTTTAAGTGCAAAAAATTTATTTGCCTGAGATGAATGTGGTTTTGCAAAGTAAATGTTTACAGATACAGTTTCTATCTCCATTTATTGATGGCTCACTATATTAGCTATTGCATATCATCTCTGATAAAACAGGTTAAGTTGATTAAATTACAATTAAGGACCAATATTCTCCAAAAGTAATCTCACTTTGCAGCTTAACTTTATAATTAAGTTATAAAGTAATCTCACTTTGTTATGTGGTACCATATTATGCTATGATATTCTATTCAGTTGGTTGTATATTTATTTCACATTTGATAAGCATAAAAGAAATATGCTTACCTAGAAGGCAATCTCCCAAAGGGAAGTGGTTAACAATAGGAACTGTGCCCCTGATGAATGTGAACATTTGAGTTCTTGTGTCCAAGAAACACAAGTAGTAGTTATAAAGGGTATATGAGAGCTCTTAAGTCAGTGTCATTCATGAAATGCAAACACCCTCAGAATCAAATGAAGAAACCCAAGTACAGCAGGTACAGTACTTGCAAAGGCTCATCTACTAAAAGGAATCAGGTAAATAAAAAGCAACAAACAAATGTCAATCTTTGGGGGCTGGAAGTGGTGGCTCATGCCTGTAATCCCAGCATTTTGGGAGGCCAAGGTGGGTGGATCACCTGAGGTCAAGGGTTCAAGACCAGCCTGGCCAACACGGTAAAACCCTGTCTCTACTGAAAATACAAAAATTAGCGAAGCATATTGGCACACGCCTGTAAACCCAGCTACCTGGAAAGCTGAGGAAGGAGAATTGCTGGAATCTGAGAGGAAGAAGTTGCAGTGAGACAAGATTGAGGCCACTGCACTCTAGCCTGGGTGACAGTGTGAGACTCCATCTCAAATACAATCACAGCAAAAGTCAATCTTCAGGAGGTGAAAACACATAAAGGACAAGAAAAATCATCAAGAAGCAATCATTATATACTCTACTGCCTTGTAATTTAATGAATCACTTACTTTCAGCAAATGCTAGGCCAATATTTCTGAACTGTATAGAGATATTTATTTTTGTATGAGCAATTTCTCTTAATGCACATCTATCATTTTATCAATAACCTTTTCAAAAATTACAAGTAGTATGTTGAAAGGAAATTCTAATAGTAACTCACCTTCTCTCAATATTAATATTAATGTATATATAACACCTCTTTATCTTAGTTAAATATTATATTCTTTTATTCTTACATGTGAGTTTAATACTGCATTGTTCTGACTTACTAATTTATTTTGCAAATGAACTAAGAGGCATAGTGCCACCATTTCTTTTTGAGGTAAGAGATATCAATTAGCTTTCTGTATTAAATAGAATTAGATAAACATACATATTATTTTCTTGATAAATAGCCAAGTTCTACTTTCTTTGTCAACATAATAACATTAATTTAGCACCTATTATAAAACAAGTACTCTACTGGTGACTTCACAAATTCATCTTTACTTAAACCCTCTCAAGTTTAAGCTGATTTATTGTTCCTATTTTACTAGAGGAAACAGAGTCAGAAAGGTTAATTATCGTGCCCAAATGAATGCAGGTCTATAAAACTACAGTAGCTGAGCTATTAATATTACTTTATTTTTCAGTACTCTAACATGAGATGACATATAGCAGATGCAATAGGTGTCCCCATCCAATCCCCCTTAACATTTGCTTACACATCCCCTACCTACTGCCTGTGGCTCACATTGGAACTCTTCTCTGACAAATTGCCTTTGACTGGTATTAGCCCCTTGCCCAGGAATGCCCAGGTGATCCTGTGTCCAGCCTCTGCCTGGGGGCTGCCCTTGACTGATGACTGACTGATGCCCAGACCTTTTGCTTCCGGAGAAGACAATCTGTATGATGCAATTTATACTTTAGAACTCCCTATGGTAACAGGTTGAACTGTATTTCTCTTGAGGCCATATCATTGCCTAGCTTCTTCCCCTGTTCTTTACAGGTTGTTTTCAGAGAACCTTGCCTCACAAAGGAATCCCTTTATCAAAACCCACTATCAGGAAACCTGACCTAAGAAAGCTAGTGCCAAGAGTACTTTAAGAAGTAAACTCTGTAAAGATGGGATTCTAAAAGTGAATTTCTCACTAGTTGAATGCAACAAATACCCCACACCACTGGTCATAGGTGTTATCTGGTAGTCCCTGGCATGATTAAGTGGGACAATTGCTAAAATGCTCACCTGTGATGGATGAGACAGGATATAGTTTACAGATGTACCAGTGTATGTGATATCTTTGGTGTTTGAAAGATAAGGGAAAAAATAGTAACTGCAAAATTAGAGTGCAATTGAGTGACTTTTCCTGAGAGCAACGCATGCTTTGGAGAGAGAAGTGACAGGCTCCAATCAACTAATCAACCATTTGAAGCAAAGTGTGGAAATCAGAGGGCCTCTCTGTCAGGATTTAGAGAAACTCTCATCTACCACACTTGGAGGGCTAATCAAGCTGAAGACCAAGAGTAGGACTTAACTGTGAAAGTTACAGAACATTAGAGAAGGCAGGATTCTCAGCCTAGACAATGCTCACATGACAAAATCAAGGCCTAATTAGATAAGGGAATTGGATGGGGAAAGGTTGGCAAAAACAGGGCACTATACCGTGACTCAAAATTGAATGCCCTGGCAAAGATGCCTAGAGGTGCATTACAAACAGTGCTCCACAAGAAGCTCAGCGAAGACAGTGTTCCACATTAAATATGAGAGAGATTCAAGAGTAAGCAGGCAGATGATGGAAAAATCAAAAGTACAGAGAAGTGGACATGCTAGAGTCAATCTATTATAGGAGACTAAAAGACCCCCCACCTGACTCAGTTCTGCAGGAGAGTCTAGGAGACAATCTGTTTACTAAAGCAATAAGGGAGGTCTTGGTGATGGAGGTACCAACATTTTAAAAAATTCTGTAGTATGGTGCTCTGTGGTTAGGACATAATGTTGTAGAACTGAGCTCCCTGGTAGTAATGGAGATAATGGCTTCTCCAAATATCAGAGGACATGTGACAGAATTTAATTGTCAGTGGCAAATAATTACCGTAACAAGTGCAAAACAGAGATATAGACCAATGGAACAGAACAGAGGCCTCAGAAGTAATGCCACACATATACAACCATCTGATCTTTGACAAACCTGACAAAAGCAATGGGGAAAGGATTTCCCATTTAATAAATGGTGTTGGAAAACTGGCTAGCCTTATACAGAAAGCTGAAACTAGATCCCTTCTTTACACCTTATACAAAAATTAGCTCCAGATGGATTAAATATTTAAACATAAGACCTAACACCATAAAAACCCTAGAAGAAAATCTAGGCAATACCATTCAGGACATAGGCATGGGCAAGAACTTCACAACTAAAACACCAAAAGCAATGGCAACAAAAGCCAAAATAGATAAATAGGATCTAACTAAACTCAAGAGCTTCTGCAAAGCAAAAGAAACTATCATTGGAGTGAAACAGCAACCAACAGAATGGGAAAAAAATTTTTCAATCTACCCATCTGACAAAGGGCTAATAACCAGAATCTACAAAGAACTTAAACAAATTCACAAGAAAAAAACAAACTACATCATCAAAAAGTGGGCAAAGAACATGAACAGACACTTTTCCAAAGAATACATTTATGTAGCCAAAAAATATATGAAAAAAAGCTCATCATCACTGGTCATTAGAAAAATGCAAATCAAAATCACAATGAGATATCATCTCATGCCAATTAGAATGGCAATTATTAAAAAATCAGGAGACAAACCACCTTGCCATGAATGTACCTTTGCAACAATCTTTCATGATCCATGCATGTTCCCCAGAATCTAAATCTATTTAAAAAAAAATAGAAGACAACAGATGCTGGAGAAGATGTGGAGAAATAGGAATGCTTTTACACTTCTGGTGGGACTGTAAATTAGTTCAAACATTGTGGAAGACAGTGTAGCAATTTCTCAGGGATTTAGAAATAGAAATACCATTTGACCCAGCCATTCCATGATTGGGTATATACCCAAAGGATTGTAAAACATTCAATTATAAAGACACATGCACACATATGTTTGTTGTGGCACTGTTTACAATAGCAAACACTTGGAACCAACCCAAATAATCATCAAAGATAGACTGCATATGGAAAATGTGACACATATACACAATAGAATACCATGCAGCCATAAAAAAGGTTAAGTTCATATCATTTGCATGGACATGGATAAATGTGGAAACCATCATTCTCAGCAAACTGACACAAGAACAGAAAACCAAATACTGCATGTTCTCACTCATAAGTGAGCATTAAACAATGAGACACATGGACACAGGGAGGGGAACATCACACACTAGGGCCTGTTGGGGGAAGTGGTGGTATTAGAGGAGGCATAGCAGGGGGTGAGGGGATTGGGGAGGGACAACATTAGGAGAAATACCTAATGTAGATGATGGGGTGATAGATGCAGCAAACCACCAAAGCATGTGTATACCTATGTAACAAACCTGCACATTCTGCACATGTACCCCAAAACGTAAAGTATAATTTAAAAAAAACTGAAAAATGTTCTTTCACATCAAAATTAAAAGTGCAAAGTTTTTAATGGTAGTGTGCTGGAGGTGGGCGGGGGGGGTCCTAACCCACAGAGATCCATGGAAATGGCTCATAGACTATAGCGTTCCTAGAGGAAGGATACATGAGCACTGAATGAGAGTACTGCTTACTATATAACACAAAGAGATTACAAATAAACAAGCAAAAGGCTGACCAGCTTCCTCAATGGAAAGTCAATCCCTTTCGCAGTTCTCTACCCTGAGCCATTTCTCAGACCAAGGCTGCATCGATTGAGGTCAGATCTACATAAGGAATAACTCTCCAGTCCTCTGATAGGTATATACAGAAATGATCCCCCCAGTTCATCTCCAAAGAAGCTATGTAACAAGGTAAACATACATAGAAAAGGACAATACCTACATATTTTAAGGTGGATAGGATACAGGATTTGAGCAGATAATGACATTATGAGATCAGATAATAACCAGAATGCTAGCCAAGGTTTTCCATTAGGTTTTTCTCAATCCTAAGGTTTTTACATTTTCTACTGGGTACGTGGGTCTATTTGGTTGTCATTTCTTCAGTCCCTGAATGCAGAGTTGGGGTGGACATACTTAAAAGCTGTCAGAAACCTCACATTGATTCTTTGTCCAGTGGTAAAAGGATTACTATTGCAGGAAAAGCCAAGTGGAAGTGCCTGAAACAGACCAAATTAGTAAATCAAAAACGTATAAAATTCTAAGGTTAACTGCAGAAATTAGTTTTAGCCTCTGAGATGCAGAAGTGATAGTCCTCAGTATATCTCAATTTATTTTAGCAGTCTGTCACCTGTACAACACAAGTCATGGCAAGTGAAAGTCACCTACAAAAATAAAATGTATAAAACACAGGTCATGGCAAGTGAAAGTGGGCCACTGAAAACCCAACCGCTTGGTAGTCCTAACGAAGCTGACACACCAGATGTGGTATCTCTACTAGATGGATTCCCATTGTCTGCGGTATGTGACATGAAGCTATTGATCTGAGAAATTCATCCTTTTACATATCCATTAGAAAGGGGAATCAAAAACAGTTTACATTCACATGTGGTAGATAAGAAATACATTTGTTGATTTTCCCCAGAGCTTTGTTTAACCTTCTATCACAAGATAGCCTAAAAGAACCCGAAGACTCCAAAGAACATCAAATAGGTACATTATGTTGATGATATTATGTAAATTATACTTGATGAACAGAAAGTGGCATGTACTCTGGATGCCCTTGGTCAGTCATATGCTCCAGAGGACAGGGGCTATTTGCCATATCCATAAAGTTTTCAGAGGATCGCTGGCCTGGGGCTTTCTGAGACAACTCCTCTAATGTAAAGGACAAGCTATTACATCTGTACCACCCATCACAAAGAAGGCTCAGCATCTTGCAGGCCTCTTCAGATGCTGAAGGCAGCATATATTATTGTTCTGACCCATTCATTAGGTGATACAAAAGGCTACTTTTGGGTGGAGCCCAGAGGAAGGAATGGTATGGCAGCAGGTCCAGGCTGCCAATATGCTTAGGCCACACACCAGCAGAATCAGTGTGTTGAGGTCACTCATAAAAAATTCAGTGCGGGATCTTTGCAAGCCCCAATAGGACACTCACAGGGAGGAACCCTAGCATTATAAAGCAAGTTCATGCCATTTATAGCAGAAATGATGCAACTTTTGAAAGCACCATTCCTGTATCCTAGCCTCACTCAGGGTGCCCCTGAGGACAGTTGTAAGGGATAATCCTCCCAATGGGCCGAGCTTCAGTCCTTCAGGCCATTCACTCTGTGTGGAAAGAAAAGTGACCAAGATAAAAATATGCACAGATTCACTGGCAGTGGCAAATGGCTTGGCTGTTTGGTCAGATGCCTGAAAGAAGCAAAATTGGAATATCAGGAACAAGAAGGCCTGGGGAAGAGGCACATTATAAACAAACTGCAGGACAGTGATATTTTTTGTTCATTTCCATTGCCATTTATCTTTGAGCCTGTCTAGCTCAGGATTCTGTGTAGAAAAAAACCCTAACTTTTAAATTTTCCAAGTAGTTCAGGTGACTATCAGAGTTCTATATAATGATGATAGTTATATGAGTTGAATTATGGTAAATATTTTTATGCCATCAGGTATTAATTAAAATATATATATAATTTTTATATCTTAGTCATAGTATGCCAAAGCTGCCTCACACAAAAATATTATCCAACTGGTATATAAATACTGATATCAAAGGTCAAGAAAAGGGACACTCTGAGTGCTAAATTTAAAGACAAAGTAGCCCTATGAATTAGAAGAACTGCCCCCTATCAGCTGGATACACTTAAGGTTTAATCTTAGTCTTTATTTTTTCCCCTCAGTAAGAAATAACAGAAAATTATTTCCAGGAGGTAAGATGTCATAAAATTCATCTTAACCTCTTCAATATTTTCCTATATTCCAAATTTTGCTGCAATTAAATCTAGTTGTGATTATGTATTTGGATAAACTGAATATATTAACTTTCTCAGCCAGTTAAAGACAATGGTATGTAAGCAGAACAAAGTCAAGGGCAAATTAGAATAAGATTTTATCAGCTGTATAAATAACTTTTACCAAATGCCATTTTTGCTACTCATGAAGGACTACATTTTGTTGTAGTAGAAGCCATGAAAGTTGTTTGGCCATAATATAAACCAAGAGATTAAAGGAACTGAAACACAAGAACACTTCATTATAAACCAAGTTGAGTTATAAAGCATTCTCCTACAGACAAGAAAGCCATTATTATAATGAATACAGGTTACTTAACTTTACCTGGAATTTAGACCTAAATTCATGATTATAATGGGGTACCAAAATTCCAGATATGTAAAGTAGGATAGGAAAATAAAATTGTATCATTTCCTGAATTAGGACTTCCTTGACATTCACATAATGAAAACCCTTAACCCCTTCCTCCAACACACCTTCCTTCAATTCATAGATCTGGAAAATTTCAAGAGTAAAGTCCCTGAATGTTAATTCTTCAGAGATGTATCTTAGAGTCACCTGTGAAGCTTTTAGAATCACCTGTGAAGCTTTTAAACAGTGTATAAATATCATGCCACAATCCAGACCCACTAATTCATAATCTCCCACATTAGACCTAATAACCTGTATACTTTAAAAGCCCCATGAATGATTCTGTTATATACCTGTCTGAGAACTACTGACCACTGGAACAAATGTAAAAAGTTGTACATTAGCTGGGCACAGTTGCTCATGCCTGTAATTCCAGCACTTTGGGAGGCTGAGGCAGGCAGATCACCTGAGGTTGGGAGATTGAAACCAGCCTGACCAACATGGTGACAACCCTGTCTCTAAAAAAAAAAACAAAATTAGCTGGGCATGGTGGCACATTCCTGTAATCTCAGCTACTCAGGAAGCTGAGGCAGGAGGGTCGCTTGATCTTGGGAGGTGGAGGTTGCAGTGAGCCAAGATCAAGTTACTCCAGTCTTAGCAACAAGAACAAAACTCTGTATCAAAAAAATAATAATAATAAAATAAGTGTGTACATCTAGGTGGGGCACAGAGGCTCACGCCTGTTATCCCAGGACTTTGGGAGGCTGAGGTGAGCAGATGACAAGGTTAGGAGCTCGAGACCAGGCTGGGAAACATAATGAAACCCTGTCTCTATCTACTAAAATACAAAAAAGTAATCTATAATCCCCAGCTACCCAGGAAGCTGAGGCAGGAGAATCACTTGAACCCGGGAGGCGGGGGTTGCAGTGAACCGAGATCACCCCATGGCACTCCAGCCCCAGTGACAGAGTGAGACTCATCTCAAACAAACAAAAAGTTGTACATCCAAATTTGACTTCAGAGCCCTATTTTTTATAGAATACCAAACATTATAACTAATATCTTGCTTGAAATTGCAGCATTAGCATTTCACTTTAAGAAGATTCAATAGGCTCTAATAACTAGCTTGAGGACTAGATGAGAAGCCTAATAACCACGCATATAACTTTCACGAAAAAGTAGGAGTGTAATGTCACTCTATCCACAAATAAACTCTTGATATACAGCTGTCAAGAACTATCTATTTTCAAAACTATCATGTCATTAATGGAGAGGTAGATCCCTCTGCCAATTAGGAAACTAATTATTTGTGAGTATTACATAATATTATAAAGATTATGATAGCATTTCATTTCTAAATGAAACAAACAAATAGAGGGATAGGTAAGTATAATAATTGAAGAGGTAACAGATGAGATAGGTACACACGCAGCTGAAAATTAATTCATAACAGATATTAAGGGGATTCAAACTGATCAGGCCATATGGGTATCCAACAGGGTATCAGTTGGAATATGCTGTTGCCAGGCAGAATTTTGGGCCTTCCCAGGAGATCAGCTCTAAGTCTAGACTAGTGCCATTGGTAAGATACTTCACTGAGGCTAATGCCACAATATTCATAGACAACTGAAAGAAGTGATCTCAACAAAATAAATTCTTAAGATGCAGTCATTCAAATATTTATTGTATATTCACCATGTACTAAATTAGGTAACAGGGATACAAGGATATACTAGAGCAATGTGATTCTATCTTTCTAAAACTTACATTCTCATAGAACAAACAAACAAAATAATTGCAAACTGAGTCATTAGTACTGTTAACAAACAAAGGATGTTGAAATAGAGAATAATGAGTACGTGAGTTGATAAATGTAGATGAGTAGTTGGAACAGGCTTTCTGAGGTTGCCTTATTTAAAATAAGAGCTAAAGAAAGAGCATGGTGAGTAAAGACTTTCAGATGGACAGTGTCCGGAAGCATTTATGTGCTTCCTGTGTTCAAGAAATGAACAAAGGTTAATGTTACTAGAACCCACATAGCAAGTGAAAGGTTGGAAGGAGGTAGGAGAGGTGGCAGCAGAGATATTATGTGCCTTCTTGTGGGCAGGTGTTAAGAGATTTACTTTTTAAGTATAAGCACAATCTAGATTTTGGGAATAAAACCAAAAGTTTAGTTCTAGACATGCTTCTAAGTTATCAGTGCAAAGCATATAAAAACAAAAACAGAAGCAACTCAGATGTAGTAGTAGAGAACATCTATATTAAAAGTATGTGTTTAGGATAAGAGCCAACAATGAAAACCAGCAGAACATCCAGTGAGGTTGGGGAAAACACAGCTAAGTGTGGTTTGAATTCTTATCACAGAAGCTCAAAGAAGGAAGGAAGGAACCAAAAAAGGGCAGAAAAGTACATGGAATCAGAAGCTTAATTAAAATAGTGCAAAGTTTAAGATGGCTCTAGAATACCAGAAAAATTAGTAATTATTATTTGGTTATAAACTAACTGAATTTTCTATAGAAACATCAAATATTGGCTGGGTGCCACGGCTCATACCCGTAATTCCTGCACTTGGGGAGCTGAGGCAGGTGGATCACTTGAAGCCAGGAGTTCCAGTCCAGCCTGGCCAATTTGGTGAAACCCTGGCTCTACAGAAAATACAAAAATTAGCTAGGTGTGGTGGCAGGTGCCTATAACCAGCTACTCCAATGGCTGAGACATGATAATCACTTGAACCCAGGAGGCAGAGATTGCAGTAAGACAAGATGATGTCAATGCACTCCAGTCTGGGTGATAGAGTGAGACTGTCTCAAAAGAGAGAAAGGAGAGAAAGAAAGAAAAGGAGGGAGGGAGGGAAAGGGAGGAAGAAGAAAGCAAAAAGGAAACATCTAATACTAAAAGTAGAAACCACTCACAGCTAACTCTGATATAGATTTTGATAAGAGAACACTGGAGTAAGAACTTTTGTCCCTATAATTGATTTTGTAGGATGATGAGTTGTTATGGGCCAGCGTCATCAAAAATATGATTTGCCTGTGGTCCCAGGCAATCAAATTCTCTAACTATGTGGTGAAGTAAATTCCCAAATGACAAAAATCACAAAATGTGCACTGACAATGACTGCTCAGCTGTGACGATACTGAGACCTCCTCTCAGGGTCAGGAAAAAATGAGAAGCAAACTGGACCTGAGCATCATTAGAGTTAGAACTGACACCCAAATTAAGTCCAAGAAACTTAATTTATAATGTCCAAGATCCAATCCAAAAAAGGGCTTAGCCTAAATATATAATCTATACAATAAAGGCACAGCAGCCACATTCTTCGCCAGGTAGGAGGCCGTGCTTTTTTCCCCAGCAAACACTATCTTCAGATTGAGAAAGTCCATGTAATTCTAGGTGACAGAGGGGCAACCACCTGCCTTCAAACAGAATTTATCAAGGGTTGAACAAGCCGTGAAGACCCTGATGAAAAAGTCTGACATCCAGAATATGGAAGAAAGTGCCACAAATCTCAGACAAATATATGGGATAATTGCCTATTTACAGCATTCCTACATACCCTAAGATCATACCATTATCCCAACTGATTTCCATCTCTTCTATATTTTGCATCCAATGAAGTGAAAGCCTGAGTTTAAGACTCTTTCACTAATTTTAAGAGAAGTTTCACATGACTATTTGAAATAGTCATCTATTGTCAAGAATCACATGTATATTCATTACTTTCATCATTTTCAAAGAAGATAATGTTATACTAAGCTAACTATATCACAATTTTAATATAGCCAAAACCCTGTGCATTTGCCTTTAAATTAAAAAAACAACCATCTCCTCATTAAAAGTATTCTAAAATGGCCATGTTTTCTGAGACATTCTGTTGCATAATTAAAACTGTTTAGATCCTTAAAATCAAATTCACTACTGTACCTTTAACTTAAAAAACTACATAAAATTTCATAGAGTGAAATAAAAATTATTAAACTACACTTATTGGATGACATTTCTTTCCTTTGAATCATACCTTTAAATTGTTTTATGACATATAATTATAAAATTATTTAGTAAGGCATATATTTCATAATGATTTCTATTTTGTAAATCAGGCATATATTAGTTCCCTTTGGAGAAAAGTTTGCTCCACTCTATGGCACATAATAGTGCTTATATTTACAACAAGATAAATGAAAAGTCATATAAATATATACAAAGAAAAGACCAGACTGCAACAATAGTTCTGTTTTCTTCAGTTCTTACTATTGACTACATACCAAGGTTTGGAGGTGGGCTTGGAACTTTCCACACTAACACTTCTAGACCATCACTTCTTTACTCTCCCCTGTAAGAGCTAATTTTCTTTGGAAATAGGACACAGATCTTTATTACACCTCATTAGTCTCATCAACCAATTTATTATCTCTCCACCTCAATAACTGAATATTTGTCTCTTCCTCCCAGTTTTCTCTCTACACCAACTCCTGCCAGAATCTGGTATTTCTGTTCCCTGGAAGCAAGTAATTCAGTAGATTAACTGTGCATGTCTTTGACATCCTCATTTCCTGTTTCTTTTACCTCCATTTATTCTCATAGCCATTATTGGAATTTGCCATCATTACAAAGTGCTCCAGTTTTGAAATACTAAATGCAAAGACCCTGCTTCAGATACCAACTTCCAAATATTTTGACTCTTTTCTCCAGCAACTGCTGTTAAACTTGCCTTTTACTCTCACTAGGATCTCCACTTCACAACATTTATATCTTCTTATTAGCTTTTTTTATCTTTACCTTTCAACATAGTTTATTACTGCATCCAATTCTTTGCCAAAGTCCATATTCCCACCGTGTCTTTTTAATTTGGTTACATGCTTGGGAAAACATCAATCATGGCTGACCGTGACCATCATGGTCTCTATAATAAACAGGGTCTATAATATATCTCAACACTCTGTCTCACATTCTAGTACCCATAGCAATTAAACATACATTTAAAATCTCATTCCACTTAAGTCTTGTATCACAGCAATTCCCTCTTATTCTCAGCAGATGACCTCATCTCCTTCAAACTCTCTGTGACTTCAGGGTCATCATGCTCTTGTGATGTTCCTTTTACTTTCAGAGTCACTCTGTCTACATTATTAAAGATCATTGCTGTGGTTTGACTGTGTCCCCACCAAAAACTCATTTTGAATTATAGTTATCATAATCCCCACGTGCTGTCGGTGGGAACCAGTGGGAGGTAACTGAATAATGGAGTGGTTACCTCCATGCTGTTCTCATGATGAGTGAGTTCTCACAAGATCTGATGGTTTTATAAGGGGCTTTTCCCCCACTTCACTCTGCACTTCTCCTTGCTGCTGCCATGTGAAGAAGGACATGTTTACTTGGACATGTTTACTTCCCTTTCTTCCATGATTATAAGTTTTCTGAGGCCTCTCTAGCCCTGCAGAACTGTGAGTCAAACCTCTTTCCTTTATAAATTAGCCAGTCCCAAGTATGTCTTTTTATTAGAAGCATGAGAACAAACTAATACAATCATCTTCCTCTGTTTACTCACTTGTAAAATGGAATAAGCATGTATATCTCATACCGATTTTGTGAGGATGAAATATGTTAAAATGTGAAAAATACTTATCAAAGAGTGTATGGTCCAGAATAATTATTCAATAAATCAAGGACCTTCCATTCCCTTCTCTTTTCCATTTCTTTCCCATCTTACTTACCATGTCTTTCTTGGAGATCTCAGCAACCACATAGCTGGCAGCAGTTATCATCTATATGCTGATGTTTGGCAAACTCTACCTTCAGCCCAGATCCCTTGGTGAGACTTTAAATCTATTTACCCAATCATTTCCAAGACTAAGCTCATCATATTTTTTTCAACTTTTCTTTCTTAAGCATTCTATCTTAGGAAATGCGACCGCCTTAAAACTAATTGCCTGAATTAAACTCCTGTGAATTTTCTTCACTCCTCTGAATCCCTCACTCTCAAATTGTCTCTCCTATCATTTAACAAATCCTGTTGCCTCCACATTCCAAATGTCTTTCAAATTTAAGAGTTGCTTACATACTATTAACTATTTCATGCCATCATCATCTCTTACTTGGTTTATAGCCACTTCCTAATGGGTGTGGCTACTAAGCACACACAATAAATGCTCCAAACTATAATTACAATAGCCTTCTAAAACCACAACTCTGGTTGGATCACTTATCTGGCAAAAATATAAAATGCGAATTTCTACAATTCTCACCATGCTATCTGTCTATCTTAAAGCATCTTTATGCATGTAAACTGCCTTTCTTCTCATGTTACTGCAAATAAACTCGCTGCTCCTATACCCATGCCCACTTAAATACCTCCAAGTCTCTTCTTTCTTATACCAAGTTTACTCTCACCGATCAATTATGTCCATCAACATAAAAAATTCAATCTTCTGGTCCCACATCATCTTTCAGCTGCATCATAACAGCAAATTGTTCCCTCAGAGTACTGCCTTATATGACTTCTATTATTACCTCAATTTCTTAATTTCATTACAGACAAGGAACATGAATTTTTATTGAGATTTCTTAATATTCTAGCAGACATTCTATCTCTATGAAATTATATAGAAAGAATGTCAGTTCTGCAATTGTCATGTTCTATAAATGTCAACATGATAAACATGGTAGATAAAACCATTCAAATCTTTAATATTATTATTGACATTTTGTCAAATTGTTCCATAATTTACTGAGAGATGTGTAAAGTTGTCAATTATGGTTTTGTCTATTTCTCCCTTTTAGTTCTGTCAGTTTTTCTTTATGTATTTTCAAGTTGTATTATTAGGTATATAATTATTAGACATATATATAGTTGTATTCTCCTCAGATATTGGCCCTTTTATATTTGTGAAATGCCTATTTTTTCTTTATAATATTTGTTTTTAATTCAAGAATTTACCTTTGGTTCTTTCCCATACTTTGTCAAGTAAGATTTCCCACCTGTTCATTCACTAGGATTATGTTTTATTTTTAGTTTTTGAAGATATTAATCATACTTGAATCAGTAATACCTGGCCTTATAACATCTGGATCATCTTAGAGTTTCTACTGACTGATATTTTTATTAAGTAACTTTTCCCCAGCTACTTTATACCTGATCAATTTTATTTTCTCCTTGAAATTGTTTTAGAAACACTGTAGATACTCTGGATTTAGTAACTTTTATCTGAAAGGTGTTGAGATTTTGCCCAGCATGCAGTTAGATTCAAGCTAAAATCTTTCTCCTGCAGTGGTCAGGAACTGAAGTTGTTTGTTTTCCATTTATTTCTCTTTCTGGTTGCTAGTTTTACTAAAACTGGAATCTTCCCTACTTGGGTAGTTCAATGGAAAGACAAGGATTTTGGTAGTTTTTATACAGATTTTGGAGCCTGTTCTCTTTGTAAATTTCCCATTTAAATATTCCAGCCACTCTGCCAGCTCTGAACTTAGTCTTCTGAAGAAAATAAGGCTTTATAATTTGGCTTTCCTGCCAGATGTGGTGGCTCACACCTGTAATCCCAGCACTTTGGAAGACCAAGGCAGGTGGATCACTTGAGGTCAAGAATTCAAGTTCAGCCTGGCCAAAATGGTAAAACCCCATCTCTACTAAAAATACAAAAATTAGCCAGGCATGGTAGCAGGCTCCTGTAATCCCAGCTACAAAGGAAGTTGAGACAGAATTGCTTGAACTTGGGAGGTGGAGGCTGCAGTGATCCAAGATTGTGCCACTGCACTCCAGCCCTGGCAACAGAGTGAGACTCTGTCTCCAAAAACAAACAAAACCTTGGCTTTCTGTTATTCCCATTCAGACTGAGTACTGTGAGACAACACACCCACATACACACACAAGGAAACACATACATACCTCATCTGAAATAGTTCCATTTTTCAATGATTAATTGCCCTTTAGTTTTTGCCTGTTTCTGGTCACTATTCAGTTTATTCAAATATTTTCTTTTAAAATATTTTATCTGGACATTATTCTTGTTACCCACAGATTAGCTAGCATGGCAGCAATGCTCTAGAACAATAAGCTATCTCCCTAACTCCACTTAAACCTCTTGTTAGCATCACCAATGGCCCCAAATTGTTAGACCCTATGGTTAATTTTCAGTCTTCAAGTTACCCAGACTTTCAGAAGAATCTGGCATTCAATCTTCTTAAGATCATACTTGCCTTCCAAGAAAATATCCTCTCCTGGTTTTCTCCTCTATAACTGGACATTTCTTTTTATGCTGTTTTCCTGTTCTTCCTCTTCCTCCAGACTTCTTAACTTTAAGAGTTTGCCACAAATAGGTTTTGCAACTTCTAATCTCTATCCACAAGCATATAGACAGAGAATGATCCTTGGCAATGACATCTAATCCAGTTGCTTTAAAAATTTTCGAATTTATAGCTGCTCTCTCTGAATTCCAAATACTTTACCCAACTGCCTATTCACAATCCCCATTTGAGAGTCTGTTAGACATCTCAAATATGATTATGTCAAAATCCGAACTCTTAATCTTACATCCTACAAACATGTTTAAACTGCTTTCTTTCTTATTGGGAATTTCAAACTTCCTGTTGTTCATAAAAATAAAAATTGGGGGTGTCTTCCTTGAATGTTCAATTTTGTCACTCACGTTCAACATGTTAGGAAATAATTAAATGATCTAACCTAAAAATATATCCCAGAATATGCCCATTACTTGCCTTTTAAGCCAGTCAAATTCATCATGGTCATCATCACTCATTTCAGTATTAGCAATGACCCTCTCACTGATTTTGAACATCTACCATTGCCACCCAACTACTGTTCATAAATCAATAGCCGAGTAATTCCTTTGAAGTAAAAATCAGATAATATCATTTACCTGCCAAAAATTGTTCATGGCTTTTCATTTCACTTACAGTAAAAGTGTAAGTCTCTACAGTGATCTAAGTCATCTCACATGGCCTGGCCACTGCTGACATCTCAGGCTCTTTTCCTATCACTCTGCTACCTGCTCACTGTGCTGCAACCATTCTGGATTCTTTATTTCTAGACTGACAAATGCCTAGCCTTTCTCCATTTTTAAAACAATATTTTCTCCAATAGCATTGATATTCTTTCTTCAAATATAATCATGTATTTTTTAATGTTGAGCTTGTCTTTTCCTACTAGAATGTAAGCATAAGGGTCATAATTTGGAGTTTTGTTTTGTTACTACTATGTTACTAGAACCAAAAATAGTGTCTAACACATTTGTTGATGAATAGTTGTCGAATTAATAAATGAATCAAATCAAACTCTATGTGGCTTCTGTTTGATCTTTGGATACAGTCCAAACTCTTAATGTTTTTCTAATTTCTGCATAATCTTGCTTCTGCCTACCTCTAAAGAGTTTCACATCATTAGTAATATACTGTCTCTCTATATATGGCTAATTTATGCTTATGTTTTAAGTGTCAACCCCAGCTAGGATTAATTTCATTTGCTCCCAGGACACCTCATACTGAATATCATAGCGTTTGTCAGTGTGTTACATTTATTTGTTTATTCAACTAAAACTTACAACTGTAAGCCATATCAGAGTGGGACTACCTCTCTGTTTTGTTCACTATTTTATTTAAAATATTTGGCACAGTGCCTGGTGCAGTTAGTAGTCAATTAATATTTGTAAAAATAAAACCTTAAACTTTATCCTAAACTTGTGAGTCAACTCAGATGTACTTGTGACTAGAGAACCACTATGTGGAATAGCCAATATTTGGCCCCAAGTCTCTCCAGCATCATATGCCTTCCATATAAAATATTCACGAGTTATGTAATTTTGTTTTAGAAATTTTAAAGCAACAATTATACAGCATGTTACACTATTTTTCAATATAAGTTGATCATTCTTGAGAATTTTTGACAAAATGAGTGTGTTTTTCCTACAGCAATATGCAAAGGGAAGCGTAACAATGTTATACTCATCTTTAGACATACATATTTATGTGCCATCCATCTCCAAACCACTTAAAAATCATTACAAGGATTGTATGTCACAGCAGTCAGAATTATGATGACTCCAGTGGACTCTGACAGATCATGAAGTTAATTTACCTGTTAGGGTGTCAAGAGTGCAAATCTCCTTAGTTCCTGATTACTGCAGGAAACTGAAAAACTAGCACCTGGGGCAGTAAGGGGGAAAGTTAGGGCCAAGACACAATCAAATACCAGTTACTCTAATCAAATTTGTGGCAACATGAATCACATTAAAAATCTTCAGAGGGAATCAGTATGACAAAATGTTCAACATGAGGTAAACTAATGAAGAACAAAGTCAAAAACACAGTTAAAATGATACTCTTCCCTGCAAGACATACATCAAAGCAGAAAACTGCTTTCTGCCCCACTGTGAAGGCTATAATTATTTCTAATGGTTTATAAGACGGGGCTTGTGCTTGTCAAGTGAAGAAACATAATTTTTTTCTTGGTACACATCGAAGTATTTTATATGAAGAGACAGCACGGTCTTTGGAGTCATTCACTCTTGGATATGAATCATGGCTTTAAACACTCTGGAGACATGTGATCTCACATACACTATATAAACCACGAACCTCAGTTTCTTCTTTTGTAAATTGCAGACAATGTTCCACTCCTTAGATTCATTTTTGAAACCAAACGAAAATTCAAAAATTAGTTTTAAACAATATATTTTATATAAAAAAAAAACAATGTGATATCAAAGCCAAGATTAAAATGGGAAATCAAAGCAGTTTAGATACACAAGGCTCATTGTACAAAGATATACTTAAAAAACTAAACATTTTCCGTCACCCTAAAAAGTTGAGTAAAGCTTTTTTTTTATTTTATTTTTATTTTTTATTTTTTTGAGATGGAGTCTTACTCTGTTGCCAAGCTGAAGTGCAGTGCATGATCATGGCTCACTGCAACCTCTGCCTCCCAGGTTCAAGTGATTCTCCTACCTCAGCCTCCCTAGTAGTTCGGACTACAGGTGTGCACCACCATGCCCAGCTAACATTTGTATATTTAGTAGAGATGGGGTTTTACCATGTTGGCCAGGATGGTGTCAATCTCTTGACCTCATGATTTGTCCACCTTGGCCTCCCAAAGTGCTGAGATTACAGGCTTGAGCCACCATGCCCGGCCCTGAGTAAAACTTTTAAATGTTTTTCCTCACTAAAAAACAAGCTTTTGAGGTTCAAGTAGTACTCTGGAAATAAAAATGTCAAATGAAGAGAAAGCTATGTAGTTAAGGAAGCTGTGTCTGCTTCCAAGTATATCCTGAGCTTCCTTTTCTTGCATTGATTTCCATTTCATCCAGTGCTTCACTGCTTTCTGGCATTTGAATTTGTCCTCTCTCCAATTTTCTTTTAATCTGCTAGTATTTCCACATAGAGCTTTGCAGACTAAAGGTGTGGAAAGGGAAAGGTAAAAATGAAATAAAAAAATGAGCAGAGTCAGAAGCAGCAAATCCTCTCATCTCTGTTATGTGACCTTTTCTCCCACCCTGAATCTTTTTCTGGTTTGTAATCTGGAACTCAACATTTAACTTGTAGAACTAGACGAAATACGCATTTTTCTTTTCTTATCCTCTTCTCAGCTAAAGGCAGGCAATGCGTGGAAGGAAAGTGGCCTGGTATGTAATGGCTATTTCGCTGAGTCGGTTTCATATGTAATCATGCTTTCCAGCATGAAAAATTGAAATTATATTAAAAATTCTTTAATTCCCCAATGTGGGTCTAATTACTTATGCTGCAACTCATAAGTTGAAACTTTTAACAACCAATGTGACTGTATTTGGAGTAAGGTGGTAATTAAGGTTAAATGAGGTCATAAGGACGGCAATGGGGAAGGTGACTAATCTGATAAAATTAGTGTTCTTGTAAGAAAAGGCACCAGAGAGCTACTCTTCTTTCTCTCTCCACTGTGTGATGACAGAGAGAGAAGACTAACTGTAAGCCACAAACAGGGCCTTCATCTAATAAACTGGCACACTGAACTTAAACTTCCCAGTCTCCAGAACTGTGAGAAAATAAATTTCTATTGTTTAAGTTTCCCAGTCCATGGTATTTGTTGTGGCAACCCAAGCTAATACAGCCCCTGTGTTTCATTTCCCAAAAGAGGCCCTGTACATGGAAAGGCCTGACTGCCACAGAGTGTAATGGTAATTCCAGGAGCAGAGAATGCCCAATTACCTAACACCTGTTATCTAACATCCTCTGAGGCTACATTCAATTAAGGAAGAAAGCACAGGGTATTTTAAAGACAAGAACAAATACACACACACACACACACACACACACACACACACACACACACACAATCATTCAGATGTTTGATTGTTTGCCATGGGCCTAATTACTTAGTGAATAAGATGCAGCAGGCAATTGCCAACAGGCAGTTAAATAGAGGACATAGACACATACTCTAGTAAATATGATGCAAAATCATAAGTAAAAGTAACAGCTATTTATTGATTGTTATGCTAGCAGAGAAGAGAAACACTAGTCAGAGTGAAGGAATATTAGAAAAAAGAGAATACTCAAATAGGAAGCTATCCAAAACCAGCACAGATTTATCTTCTCATCAATTTAGTATGTTTAATAAAGGCTGTCAAGTGTTGTCTTAAGAAAGCACTAGGTTTTCCAGGAATTCAAATCAAAACTGAACAATGCCTTAGTCCCTAAAAGAGAATAAAAAGTAACCAATTCTCATTCCAGTTTCTGGGGTATTTTGCTTTGCATTTTGCACTTTGACAAACGTAACACAGTAGAAACATAATTAACCTTGCTTTAATCTGAAGTTTTCAGAGTTGAAGCAGAGGCCATGCTACTGTGAATGTGATGTTTAGTAGGTTATAGGTGTCTCCTCACAATGCGTAAATTATTTTTGTGAATTTAAAAGAAACACCACTGGGCAAAGGCTATTGATACTATTGATAATTTGACTTCTAAATTCTTGGGGTCCCTCAGCCTCTACGTTCACAAAGTTTACAGGAGCAAGCGTTTAATACTGATAACAATTGAACCAGATCATCCGACACTCCAGAGGGCAAGATGGGCTTGAAAAGTATAACAAATTAGCATTATCAATGTGAAATGAATAAATCTGTCAACATGACAGTACAGCAGTCCTTCTTTTTTGATTTTTTTCCCCCATATACCAACATGAACCTGGATAGAAAAAAAAAAAGGCATTAAAGAAAAAAAATCAAGGAAAGCAAGAGTTAAAACAAAAACAAAAACATGTGCTCTAAAGCCTAAGAATAGCTTCACATAAGAGCTTACATCTAATATTTATGCCAAACTTGAGCCCTTCCTACCCAGCATCACCACCGGTCCTTCTAACTGTACCAGCTGCTATGGGAAAGGGAGAGGAAAAAGCTGAAAAGTGATAAAGTGAGAGTTGTGGGGACCCTAACCCTTTAGTCTATTTGCTTATCTCAATATCCAACACAGTCATTCAGTGAACCTGCCCCATCCACAAACATAGCTTCTCAACTTGTAATTAAGGAGTGAGGAGGGTAGAGAAAATTGTCATAAATGTAACTCTCAGAAAAGCAGAATGCTATGGAACCAACTGTGCAGGTTAAGTGTGTTCTAAGGTAGATCCAGCCATTACGTTAATAGTTACTGCATGCCTATTGTGTGCTCTGTTCCTAGAAAGGAACAGAGATTTTAAACAAATGATTAGCCGAGGGTTTTACGGAGGCATCTACCAGAGGAATTGGCCTAATCCTTGGAATACTAGAGGCTCCAATGATAAAGCCACATTCAAACAGAGACATAGAAAATGAAAGAGGTTTCTTATTTTAAGTATAGGAGAAGATCTGGGACAGAGGGAAGAAACCCTGAGAGAGCTCTAGGATATAAGATATAAAAAGAGAATTATTGGAACTGAATTAGGTGAAAATAGAACAGATCCTTTCCAGCATGGAAAATTTTATCTGTCAACTTGATTAGGCAATAGTAACCAGTTATTTGGTCAAACAGCAGTCCGGATGTTACTGTGAAGATATTTCTTAGATATGATAATCTTTTCTATCAGCAGACTTTGAGAAAAGTAGATCACCTTCCATAATGTGAGTAGGTCTCATCCAATCAGTGGAAGGCCTCAAGCAAAAAGAAAGAGTGAGGTACTCTGGGTAGGAATGGATTCTGCCGGTAAACTCCCTTACAACTCGCTTCAGCATTCGCAGCCAGCTTTTCCTCTCAACACACAGCTCTCTCACAGTCACAGAGACCACTCCCTAATCACCACACTATGCCCTGCTACTTACTCATCTCCTCCTAGCATTTCCATTCTCATCTGCCCACTGCTGTTCAAAGGTAGCCAAAAAATTAGTCCACTAACTCCCCAACAACCGCCCCGGTTTCCCATGAATGGAAAGACTCAGGGATCCTTTACCACATTTCCTGGAGTAATTAGCCATTTTCCTAAATTCTGTACAGCAAATAAGTTGCCAACAATTCACAAACAAAAAAATAAGCATACATCTATTCTAGAAGTCAGAGGGATAAGAAAAGATTGTGTTTATTCATACATTAAAAATCCTTAGTCCCTGACACAGACATCAGGAGGAAAAAGCTAAAAGTGATGAACTGGAAGGGGCAGATATGAAAGGAGAAGAAATAGTGGCAACACCCAGGTTCTGGCTTTTGCAACTGTGGGAGGAGCAATTTCAAATTCAAAGGGGTTTTGGAGAGTTCATGAGCTAAGTTTTGGAGATGTTCAACGTGGGAGGCTGTGAGACATCCAATTTCAGAATTGATAGATGGAGCTAGAGCTCAGAAGAGAGGTACTGGCTGTCATTACAAATCTGTGAGGTGATAACATGTAGATTCTCCTCTAACTCATTAGTGGTCTAGCAAAAACTGAAGAGAATTTTAAAAAAAGGAAAATAATTAGCTCTGAAAAGTACCAATATTTAGCAGTCAAATACAGGAAGAGGAGCCAGCAAAGAAGATAAAAATGAACAGCAAAATAGATAGGAGAGGGGAAATACACACATTCTGAGCCATTATTACGGAAGCCCCTGGGTTCATCAAAGTCCTATTATAAATGGAATCTGCAGCTGTAAATTGATCACAGAAATAAATACTAAAACTGAACTAAAGACATGAGACAAGCAAGAACTTCCTTACTAACTGGAAATAGATAAAGCCAAGTTGTTCTTCCCAGATAAAAGGCAGATTGGATTCAGAGGTGAAATCAGTAGATCTAAATTCCTATCCTATTTTTCTTACTGTGGCTTTGCTCCTGCATATTTAAATTTTCTTTGTTATAGATTTTTTCTTTAGATTAATGTAAAATGAATATAACATCCACAATTGTTATATGTAAGAAATAAATTAATATAATGCATAATAACAATATAGTATTTAGAAAAGCACTTTGTGAACTATAAATCCTCTACAAGTGTTATCATTTTTGGCGGACTTTTTCTTACATATATTGATAAGTATACTTATAGACACAATATGTCCTATATATCTTATACTTGCTGAATATGTGTGTGTGATTTTACATAAAATGCTACCTTCAATGCAAAAAAAAAAAAAAGAATTTTATGTAAAATTGTGTTACCTCCTTTATGCATAAAGGATACAGGATCTGGGGTCATAACTATTCTGAGAGTAAACAGTATTTTACTCAAGACCTTATTTTACTGATCATTTACATTTAGTATTTCAAACAATATTTTACTCAAGACCGTATTTCCTGATCATTTACATTTAGTCACCCAGACCCTAAAGAAAATGTAATCCTTTATTTTTCAACTTGGTTGACGTTTAAGATCCATGGAATTCTGAGATTAGTTTGCTAAGCTATTGAACATGGATTATGGAAAAAGACTCAGGAGTCAAGATAACTTAAAAAGCCCAGTTCCCTGAGATAAAATGAGCATAGGGCTGTTAGATGACAAAGATTCACAAGAAGAGTTTAGCATATATTCTGGAGTTGTTAGAGATGGAAGTAACCAGATAACTGATTCTCACCATACTGAGTATATTCCTCCATACCTATGCTATATGACATGGGATGATGTGTGCAGCTATGTTGTATTGAAAGAGAGATGAAAGTGGGAGGCAGCTTTATAGTATTGTTCTAAGGAAAGAAATTTGTTGTAACCTATGTAAGAATTAGGCCATAAGGTGTATGTCTAAATACAGGACAGGGCATAGTTGACTTAAAGAAAATACATCTACCAAGCTAGATAGGTTCCACAAGGCTCTATGAGGCTAGATTAACTTTTTTTTTTTTTTTTTTTTTTTTTTTTTTTTTTTTTTTTTTTTTTTTTTTGGGAAGGATTCTCAATCACCCAGGCTAGAGTGCAGTGGCGCTATCTTGGCTCACTGCAACCTCTACCTGCTAGGTTCAAGCGATTCTCCTGCCACACCTTCCTGAGTAGCCAGGAATACAGGTGCCCACCACCATGCCTGGCTGGCTAATTTTTATATTTGTAGTAGAGATAGGACTTCACCAGCTTGGCCAGGCTGGTCTCTGACTACTGACCTCAAGTGATCAGCCTCAGCCTCTCAAAGTGCTGGAATTACAGGCATGAGCCATTGCACCTGGCTAGGTTAACTTTTTAAAAGAACCCCAGTACTAGAAAAGTTGAATGCATCATATCACTTAAATAACAAATTAAACTGTGTGATATTATGATGTTTCCATTTTTAAAAATGTAACAAACTAAATCTAATTGTTTAAATTACCTGACTTAGAAGAAAATTTCTGAAAATAAAAATTTTAAAAATAATAAAATTCGATCAGTTAATGAATTTATTACATGAATTCATTCACTATAGATTTTATGGACAAATGAAGATAGCTTTTGGAAAAACCAAGTCTATTAAAATTAATTTTGAAGATCAGAAAATTAAGAACACTGCTGTAGACATTTACATCCACTGCATCCAAATATAAATGTGTTTCATTAAAAATGCATCAGTTGTTAATTCAGTAGGATATTGAAAATGGCTGTATCTAAATGGATTAATATCTTTACAATCACTTCCTCATCTTCATATTAGTGAACAGTATTATGTCATCAGCCAATTATTATATACTCTTAGAAGGTTATTTTTCCACACAAAACAGTCATTCAAAATAAGTTAGCATTCTTAAGAGATGGAAAGGACATAATCTCATTTGAATCTTTATGTGTATTATTCTGCACATTCTCATATCATAGCTCAGAAGGAATGAAAAGTGTTTGACTTACTTATCTTTTGTGAATTATATTTATCCTCCTCACTTATAAACTGAATATCAAACAGCAATTAAGTAAAACAGAAACACTATATTCTTTGAAAGGGTGAGCCAGAAGAACCATGTGGTTAAAAGTAAAAATGGTCTAAAGGTGTACTCTTTTTACATTTGTATTCATGGAAATACAATAAAATAGGAGAAATAGAAGTATTGTCCAACCTGAATTCCCTATTCATATATGTAAGCTAAGGCTGTGTATCTGAATGTCTAATCTTTGAGGAATTGATTAGCTGTATTATCAAATATCTACATGTTACTAATGAAAGACATGTTGTACGAACAAGTAATGTTTCAATACTAATATTCTAATAGCATAAAAAAGTTAAATAGAAGGAAATAAAAATTAAATTCTTTAAGAAAAAAATTATAATTCCAAAGCCATTTTCTCACCTTTCAGTTACCCTTCAACTCTTTATAATATAGTCTTAACCCTATGACTCTGTAAAATTGAGATAAAATTTCTTTATTTAAAAAAGGGTCTTTCAATCACTAACTGTATATTCTTTCAGTCCTCCTCCTTCCAACCTTCTGCAAAGTATGACACCTTTTCTCACATATGTCTCCTAATGTCCAACAAATCCAGACAAACAAATCCAGATTAGTCACTATGTCTTGCCCAGTCAATTTCTATCATGCTAATTATATTCAGCCTCTTTTCCATTTTCTAGTGCCATAACTGGATTTATTATCTTTGCTTGGAATATGTGATATCATTAGACTTTTTCTATGCCCTTCTATGCTAGCACACATATTCAAGTCCATCTTATATCTAGTTACAAAATAATATCTTTATGTATATTTAGATTCTATGACTATGATCTCTCAAGCTCATACTTTCATTTTTTCAGATGTTTAAAATAACCTTTAACAAGTTAATATGCGCATTATAGGAAACTGAAAAACACATGAAGCAAGGAACAAAGTCATTCACAATCACAAGCAGTTTATAGTTTGACATGTTCTAAGTCCTGTGCATGTGTAGGCACAACATCTAATTTTATGGCACTGAAATCACACAGTACGTATCATGATTTTTCACATATCATGAATATTTACCAATTCAAAATCCCAAAGCTGTATGAGTATTTTGATAACCAAGAATACACTACACCAACTTCTAATAACCACCCTTAGCTACAGAATCATCTCTATAGTCCACTATTCCTAGTCAAAGTACTTTCTTTTTTTAAAATACCTAATTCCATTGATTTCACTTCATAGATCCACCTTTCCCACCAAACAATATTTTCTGCTTTTCCCTGAAAGGCTATGGTCTTTCTTGCCTTTATATCTTTTGTTTCTCTTTTTTATCAACTAAAAGCCTAGCTCAACTGTTTTATTCTTTACGAAGTTTCCTGTAAATCTCCTTAGTCAAAGTCATCTCTTCTCCTTTGTATTCTGAAGTTACTGGGTATTACTCAGACAGCCCATATTACATTTGTCTGTATGTATTTATTTATATGTTTATACCATATTTTTTCCAACAGATTGTCAGTTTTTCAAAGATATTCTCTTTTAGTTGTACTTTTATTCCCCAAAATTCCAAAAGCAGTAATAGTGCTCAATTTCTGTTGTTATATTACAGTAAGTAATTCTATATATTCTCAAACAGACTGGTTTATCAACTATTCTTTTAAAATACCCTTTTACTTTTATTATAAAGAAAAGCAGGATTAATGAAATCTTTTAGTAATAGAAAACTAGTAAAACCAGTGTCAAAATTTAGATGCTTCCTAATAATCTTTATCATAATATAGCCACTATTACTACTATTAACATATAAAATATTTTATTGTGATTTTTAAATTGTTCAATTTAACATTTTTTAATTTACTTGGCATGACATTTTAAAAGCAAACACTACTAAAAGAGTAATAACTATGAAAAGTGGTAAACTTATAAATGATTTATGAAAGTCACACATACTCTTTTTATATTATCCTGAAAGACAGATATGCCACACAGATATATCAAAAAAAATCCTCTTTTCCTAAATCATGCAGGATATAAGTAGGACTACTTAGTTTTGCTATAAAAAGAGCATTTTATTAAGCATTTCTTGCCAAGAGGAGCCAACTGAGTTACGACAACCTATCATTAGCAGTGCATTAACCTCTAACATTATTTAATATTCATAAGTGTGGGTGGGTGTCAGTGTCAAAGGTAAAACATTTGAAAAATGTCTTTGAAACAAAGGGGAAAGAAAACTAGTAGCCCTTTAATCTAAAGTTACATTCATAAGCAGACACACAAACAAACCAGGTCTTTGAAAAGGAGGATGGAACTTTTGCCACCAATGTATTACTTCAACAAGGCTATAACATGCTGACAAATGACTTTATGTGCATATAAGGTGATCAGACTTTTTTTTTCTCTTTCAAAATAAACATGGGGTAATGGAAAGAGCTGAGGTCTCAAGGCCAAAAACGTGTTCTTGCCTTGGACTCACCACCGGCTTACTGCATGACCTTGTCAAGTCTTTCAGCATCTCTGGTCTCTACTACCTTATCTGTAAAACGAGAAAGGTAAATTCAGTGATCTCTCAGGTAATTCCAAGCTCTAAAATCCTGAGACTCTCAAGAATGTACTTCAATAAAGGAATCTCTGAACTTTTTTCTTACACCATTCTTTAAAAAAAATGCTTTGTCATATTTTTCTGTTTTTTAAGTAAACAGTGATTTTTCTTCATTCCCTTCAAATACCCAATGTGTCTAGTTTGGTGCTTTATACCTATTGGGTCCTAAAAATATATGTAGAATAGATACTGGGGAGTCCCTCATTAACATCTTATTTTTTTGCTTCACACATATTCCTGATACTCATCTGCAATATGTTTTGTTCTTAGAAAGATGAATTAACTGCCACTTCCAAGAAAAAGTTCTCTAATGTAAGTCAATCCAAGAAGTACATTGCATCCTCTTGGGTACAATGACTGGTTCAGCGGAATGTCACTGGAGTCCTGTTAAACATTATAAACCTCTGGTTCAATCTTTGCATAAAATCTTACTGCCTTTAGTTTCTTGTCTTTAAGAGAAAGCACATTCATTTTTCTCTTTAAGGAAGTTTAAGTTGGATTTTCTGTTACATGCAACTGAAGTTTTCAAATGCAGGCAATAATTAACAAACTCAGATCTAGGCAGATTAAAGGATAGATTAAACTAGATAGATTAAAGGATCTACCTAGCCATCCCTTAAGAATCACTCAAAAACTAAATACCTATTATAAGAAATATAGCATTATAATATTTTGTTTTGCTTTATAGATTAAAATCAATTTTATCATTTTTATTTTCAGTAAATAATCTCGTAATTTAAAGCTTTTTCATTTTTCACAGATTCACCATTTTGAAAATAAATAGTGCTTTGGCTTTTAAAAGTAGGTTTATAATATTCACATTGCTCAAGGGAAAACACCTAAAAATCTTATGCTTATTATTATTATCCATATGCTTATTACAATACAATCTATTTTCTGAGCTTGTAGACTTTTGCCAATATACTTTCTACTTCCCAAAATCTTATTCGCATTTTGCTTCACAAGTAAAAAGCTGAAAAGAATGTCTCTCTCACCCTCTAATAATCAGAAAAAGCTAATCTTCAGAAGTATAACTCTTCTTGCATAAATCAGAGAACTGGAATTACCTAGCAAAAATCTTGTCTGATATCTAGGAAAAGTCAGGTGTCTCCAAGGAGAGCAGAGCATAAACTGAGGCAGAGTATGGGAGGAAAAGACACTGGGCCCAGTAAGAAAAATCCAGCTAAAAAGTATTATTGAATTTCTAAAAGGGTGAGAATGTGGGCTTCAATGAGATTACAAAACGCTTCAGAGCCTCAGATTCAAGATTTCACACCCATTCACAAATTCTTCTCTAGGGATCTCACCAGAACATTAGGAGAGAGAGACCAGTTGCAAATAATTTACAAAAGCTCCCTCACTAAAAAACTTGGAAAAGGGAAGGAACAGATACTGAGGGAAAGCATGATCCCTCTGCCCTATCCCTGTTATGAAACAAAAGCTTAAGCCACCACAGGTAAAGGTATGTAGGTAGCGACCCATTGCAACTGGGAACCAATATAAGGAGACAAATAAAACCTTCCACCCCTTGCTGGATTAGGGCCAGAATCACTGAGAAAGTACCATCTCTGAAGTCCAAGGACCTGCCTAAAACAGGCTGAGCCAAGGCAGCAAAGAATGACCCTGCACCCACCAACATAAGGCTGGCAAGCAATAGGAAGCAAGTAATAGAAGTCTCCTGATGAGGGAAGTACGGGAAAAGAAAAGAATCTCTCACAGGCACAGACTCACAGGGAAACCCTAAAGCTTAGGTTATAATAGAATATTGAGAAAAACTTGCTAATCGCCTGCCACTCTAAGCGTTAAGACATCACTAGAGGATTCTGAAAGCAGCAGTGCACTGAGGGTAACCATAAGAATAAAAATAAATAAATCAAACTAGCTCAACCTCTGCCTACATTGGCCCAATCCCTTATATTAATGGCTGAACAAAGAGAAGAATCAGCCCCACTTCTAGACATAAATATAATTTACTCTCTTATCTTACACATACCATCAGCTTATCACATACAAAACATGAGAAACACAATGAGGAAAAACAACACACTAGTATAGGAGACAAAGCAATCAGAATAACCTGGCCCACATATGATCCATATGATTAATACAGTGATAAAGGAAATAAAAGACATGGTAACAGATAAGAAGAATGCCTTTGATGGGATCAACGGCATGCAGGATCTGTGGATGAATAGGAAACCATCAAATATATATGTAATTGAAATGTCAAAAGGGGAAGAGAAAGAGAATGACGCAGAAGAAATACTTGAAAAGATAATGACTGAGAAGTCTTCAAAAATAATGAAAGGAATCAAAGTACAAATTCAAAAGGCTTACAAAAAACACGCAACATAAGTATTGTTTAAAAAGGCTTAATACATCATATGCAGACTAAAGAAAATGTTTTAAAAGTGAAAATCTTGAAAGTAGCAGAAAAAAATGGCACATTTTATATAATACAGAAATATTTTATATGCAATCTTTTTATAAAAAATTATGCAAATCAGAACACAATGGGATGACGTATTTCAAGTGCAAAAGAAAAATACTTGTTAATCCAGACTTCTTTATTAGTGAGAACATCTCTCAAAACAAAGAAGAAACAAAGGTTAAACATAATTTCAGATAAAGGCTCAGAGAATCCATTGCCAGCAGGCCTGTGCTACAAGAAATATTAACTCACTTTTTTCCAGTAGGAAGATTATAATATCAGACAAAAATTGGATCTAAATAAAGAAATGAAAAACTCTTGAAATTATAAAAATAGAGATTTTAAAACTTTTTAAAATGTCTTTATAAGATACTACTATTGCTCAGTTAATTTTTGACAAAGATGACAAGAAAAGTTAACAGGGAAAAGAAAATACTTTTCAATAAATATTTTTGGAACTAATGGATATCCATATGGAAACAGTGAACACTGACATTTACTTCATACTGTATCTAAAAATTAACCCAAAATGGATCAGAAATCTAAATTTAAAACTTAAAACTGGAAGAAAAATTGAGAAAATCTTTACATCTATCCTTAGCAAAGTATTTCTTAATTATAATACTAATACCACAAAGCATAACAGAAAACCCTGAAAAATTAAACTTTATTACAATAAAAGTATCCTGCTGCTTAAATATCTTTTTTAAAAATTAAAATGCAAGCCACAGAATTGGAAAAATATTTGCAATACATTTGTTAGACAAAATATTTGCATTCAGTAAGAAGTCCTTCTAACTCAATAAGAAAAGAAGCAATTATATAAAAAGTGGGCCAAAATTCTGTACAGATAGACAAAAGATAAATTAATAAACAAAAAAGATAAATGTCAATATGTCTATGAAAAAAATTCTCCATATCAAGAGCTATCAGGAAACTGCAAATTAAATTTGTAATGTGATGCCACTATATATTAGAATAGCTATATTAAAAAGACTGACAATACCAAGTGTTGGTGAAAATATAAAGGTAACTGAGACTCTCATATACTGATATTGGAAATGTAAAATGGTATGGCCACATTAGAAAACAATTTGATTTTTTCTTAATATATTTTGAAAAATTATTTCTTCTATACAATCTAGCCATACTAGTCCTAGGGATCTATGAAAACATTTACATAAATTTTCATAGCACCTTTATTTACAATCCAAAAATTGAAATCAACCTGAATGTACAATGGTATTTGACTGAACAAAATGTGGTATTACCATAGCAATAAAAAAACTATTCATTATTAAAAAGTAACAGATTATTACAAATTGAATGATCTTAAATTCAAGGTAGAAATACTATTTGGCCCAGCAATCCCACTGACTGGGTATATACCCAAATGAATATAAATCATTCTGTTATAAAGACACATGCATGTGTATATTGACTGCAGCACTGTTCACAATAGCAAAGACATTGAATCAACCTAAATACCCATAAACGATATACTGGATAAAGAAATTGTAGTACATATATAACATGGAATACTATGCAGCCATAAAAAGGAACCAGATCATGTTCATTGCAGGGACATGCATGGAGTTGGAAGCCATTATCCTCAGCAAACTCACACAGGTACAGGAAACCAAACGCTGCATGTTTTCATATATAAGTGGGAACTGAATGATAAGAACACAGGGACACATGGTGGGAAGCATTACACACTGGGGCCTGTCAGAGAGGAGGGGTGGGGAGAGGGAGAGTATTCAGAAGAATAATTAATGGATAGTGAGCTTAATAACGAGGTGATGGGATGATCTGTGCAGCAAACCACAATGCCACATGTTTACCTATGTAATTATGTAACAAACCCGCACATCCTGCCCATGTATCCCTGAACTTAAAATAAAAATTGAAGAAAAAGAACTGAAACCCATCTTCTGCAGAGGCTTCCAGAAAACGGAAAAGGGTGAAACATTTCACAGCTCATTTTATGAGGCCCACATAACTTTAAAAATAAATCTTGACAAAGATATTACAATAAAAAAAATTAAAATCAAATACATGTATAGAAATGCATCAAAAAATCATAAATAAAAATTTGTCTAATTTAACCTAGCAGTAATCAGAAAGATAATGCATAAGACCAAGTTGGATTTAAAACATGAATCAACAGTACTTTAATCTTCAAAACTCTACCAATGTAATTCAAAATTAACAGAATATAGATTAAAAGAAGATTATCCCAATGGATGCAGAAAACTATTTGGTAAAATTCTACAATATTAACAATAAAATATCAGAAAAACAGAAATGCAAATGAACATCTTTATTATAATAAGGGAAATGTATCTAATTGAAAACAAATATTAGCCAGTCACAGCCACTCACACCTATAATCCCAGCACTTTGAGCCCAATAGTTAGAGACCAGCCTGGGAAACTGGCAAAACCTTATCGCTACCAAAAAAAAAAAAATAAAAAAAAAAAAATAATTATCCAGGTGTGGTGGCATGAGCTGACAGTTCCAGCTACTTAGGAGGCTGAGATAAGAGGACCACCTGAGCCTAGGAGGTAGAGGCTGCAGTGAGCAGAGATCATGCCATTGCACTCCATACTGGGTGACAAAGTGAGACTCTGTCTCAAATAATAAGAATAAAACAAACATCAAACATAAAGCTCAAAACTTTCCCTCTGATAAGAGACATAATGAAAGATGACAGTTATTACCACTCTTAATGATGTGGAACTGTAGGTCCAATATAATAAAGCAAGGGAAAAAAAAGGTTATATGAATAGGAAATAGAAAAAAAGTCATTGTTTCCAAATGATATAATTATGCACATAAAAATTCATCAGTAATTCAAAGAAAACTTAATCAGATTAATAAATGACTTTATTAACATTGCTGGATACAAGGTCAATATAAAAAGCAATTGTATTTCTATATCTCAAACAAACAATATAATTTTAAAGATATTATGCACCATAGCTTCAAAAATATCTAATAGCTGGTAATAAATCTCAAAAACTGAACATAGAGACTCAGTACTTTAAAGCTGCAAGATCTCCCTTGATTGAGTTATAAATTGGGGTGAAATCCCAAGAATTTTCAAGAGGATTATAGATTTAACTGTAAATGCCATAAACTCTAGGGGGTAACACAAAATGTCTTTCTCAACCTAAAGCGGAGAAAGATTTCTTAAATAAGATTTTTTAAATACATAACTAGAAAACAAAATATACTTACATTAAAATACATTAAAATTTAAAACTGCTCATTAAATTATAATAAGAAAAAAAGTAAAGCCACAATGTTGTATGTACAAAACATATAGTCAACCATAAGTTTACATTTTCAACCACAGGTTTTATTCTTCAAACCAGATATAAAGCCACATACCAGTAACAAACTGATCTTTAACAAAGTTGACAAAACATGCACTAGAGAAAGGGCATCCTATTCAATAAATGGTACTGGAAAAAATTTCCATAGCCATATGCAAAAGAATGAAACTGGTCCCATATATTTCACCACACACAAAAATTTATACAAGATGGATAAAAACTTATATGTAAGACCTGAAACTATTACAATTCTAGAAGTAAATGTAGCAAAAACTCTTCTGTACATTGATTTAGGCAAGGAATTCATTACTAAGACCTCTATAGAACAAGCACCAAAACCAAAAATTGACAAATGGAACTTTATAACAAAAAGCTTCTTCTAGCAAAACAAATAATCAATAAAGTGAACAAATAACCTAGAGAATGGGAGAAAATATTCACAAACTGAATGTGACAAAGGACTAATATCCAGAATCTGCAGTGAACTCAAATACAACAACAACAAAAACTCCACACATATACAGCATTAAAAATGGGCAAAAGAAATGAACATATATCTTTCAAAAGAGACATACAAATGGTCGACAAGCATGTGAAAAAATGTTCAACCTCACTAATTATCAGAGAGATGCAAATCAAAGCCATTACGAGATACCACCTTATATTAGTCACAATGTCTATTAACTCAAAGGTTAAAACAAGTAGATGATGGCAAGGATACAAAAAAAAGAATCAAAAAACAAAAAACACAGTTATATACTGTAGGTGGATGTGTAAATTGGTACAACCCTTATGGAAAACAGAGGTTTTTCAAAAACTAAAAATAGAACTACCATTCAATCCAGCAATCCCACTACTAAGTATCAACCCAAAGAAAAAGAAATCATTATATTAAAAATATACCTGAACATAAATGTTTATCACTTCACTTTTCACAATGGCAAAGATACGGAACCAACCTAAGCATCCAGTTACGTGTTATCCATGTAACAAACCTGCACATGTATACCCTGAACCAAAAATAAAAATTAGAGAAATAAACTCTAAAATAAAATAAAATCTTATTTGTAAGTTATTAAACCATGAAAAAGAAAGTCTAATTTTCTTAAGGGGCAAAATATTTAAACAGAGATTTTACTAAAGATCATATCAAATTCATCAATAAATAAAAAAATTACTCAAACTCATTGGCTGTCAGGGAAATCCACACTTTCCCTGTGAGAAGCCCAGGTAAATGCCAGTGAGATACTCCACACCCACCCAAACTATTGAAACTAGAGGCTGATAGGTATCAAGTTTTGCTAAGGATGTTGATATGGTTTGGCTCTGTGTCCCCACCCAAATCTCATGTCAAATTATAATCCCCACATGTCAGGGGAGGGGCTTGTGGTGGGAGGTGATTGAATCATGGGAGTAGACTTCCCCCTGTTCTCCTGTTCTATCATTAGAAAAAACTATCAGCTGTTCTCCTGATAGAGTTTCCACAAGATCCGGTTCTTTGAAAGGGGTAGCACTTTATTCTTCACTCTCTCTCTCCTGTCACCATGTAAAGAAGGTGCTTGCTTTCCCTTTGCCCTCCTACCATGATTCTAAGTTTTCTGAGGCCTCCAGCTATGCTTCCTGTATATCCTACAGAACTGTGAGTTAATTAAACTTCTTTTCATTATAAACTATCCACGATCCAGTAATTCTTTATTGCAGTGTGAGAATGGACTAACACAGATGTGTTACACTGAAAACTTAGACACTGCTATTAGGAGTCAAAATAATTACACCAACTTTGAAACTCTGATTGGCAGTATCTGTCAAAGTTAAAATGCTACCTATGCTATATTCTGACAATTTCACTTTTAGGCATACACGCAAAACAACTACATGTATAAGTACCATAAGAGACATCTCAAGAATCTTACAGTTGTATTATTAATGACAACACTAAAACTAGAAAACAAGTAATATCCATACAAACACTAATTCTTAAAGTAGGCAGAGTTAGGAAAGATAATAGTTATTGCCTAACTCAAGAGTAAAATTTAAAAAAAAAAAAATTTTTTTTCACACAATGCCACAAAGTAACAGAAATGAGCAAACATAGGTGAATCTCACAATGGTGAGTGAAAAAAGCCACATGCAAAAAATTGCACACTGTATGATTCCATTCCCATGAAGTTTCAAGACATGCAAAGCTAACCTTGTTAGAAATAAAGAAAATGGTTGTCTTCAGAGTTGAGTGTGCAATGATTTGAGAATTCAAGAAAAGGCCTTCTGAGATAATTTTCTATTGTTTGATCTGAAAGGTGATTACCTTGCTGTTTCACTCTTGTGACCTCTACATTTATGTTATTTTCCATTTATGTACTTAATTTTTCTATTAAAAAACATTATTTGGGGAAGTTCCAAAAACAAAACAAAAGTTTGAAACTTGTATTTATACAGTGTTTTATCAACAAACATAAAAAAGGGTCTTGTACCGATAGAGAAAGAAAAAGAGAGAGATGCCCGATCTCATTTATTTGCAATTAAAGAAATGGAAATTTAAAAATTATTATCAGAATGAAACAAACCACTCAGACATTTGATAAATTCATGCTTTGAAAGATAGCAAAGATATAGTTTTTCTAACTTACAAAGCTTAATTGAAGCAAATCTTTCTAATTTTACTAAAATCCCCAATTGTTCACTTAACTACAGAGCACTATCAACCACCTTATCTCTATCACCTCCATAGAAATCTGTTAACATGAGTTTTTGAAGGTCTGAATAAGAAAACACAAATGAACAATATGTATTTTGCCATTCCCAGAAATCAATAGTAAGAATGTCTTGCCTAATTCTCCCTACTTGTAGAATTAGTGTTTGTGTGGGTATGTTTGACTTCTACCAGAAAACTTCTCAGTATCTCACACAAGGTCTGCTAATAAGTAGCGCCCTTTCAAGAGTGTGTTAAGCATTCTCAGAAATGCCTACATCCCAGCAGTGAGAACAGTTGAGGTTCCATTGCTACATTTAGAACTATAGTATAAAGTAGTGTGTGAAGTAAAAGTACCATAAATATTTGAAAGTCTTAGAAAGTAGTGAAAAATTGAGTTTTCATTTTATGGAACTTGAGAAATATATATATTGAGTAACCATGAAAAAAATGCAAAAATCATAAAATAGATCCAATATTTTCACTAAAACATTTGGACTACTGTATTTTGATTCAAAAACCACAGTAGAAAGTAGTCACTTGCATTCCGTAGAAGCTTCTTTGCCTTTTGATAAAAAAACATTTTTTAATCATCAGCCTAAATTTCTCTTCCACGGAATTAACTAATCAACAATTGAAGAGAATAAATATTCAAATGAGAAGAGTAAACTTTCTTCTATCCTATTTCATATAGTTAATATATTATTCTCTAACACCTTAGAATCACAGTAAAAGATAGGGGTGTGCTCTTCATTATTAATACGGTGAAAACATGAAGGCACTGGGTAAATGAGGTCAACACTAAAATACATATTTACTTCTGGTGCCAGGGTTACATAGTAGCTACTTAAGAAATATTTACTGCTTGAGTTAATAAATGCCAAAAGCAGAGTAATTATCTTTGATTGTATTTCCTTTAATCACCCCTCCCGATCTAGTCCAGCTATCACTTCTGCTCCTCATAGTATAAACTCATCCTCCAAAACATACTATAAGCCATATAATTCCATGGGCTCAAAAATCTGTAATACTGTTCCATAAATACTTGGAAAAAAAATCCCTTTTTCTCACAATTTCTCTCAAAGCCATACATAGTATTTTTGAGAGAGCAGACAGCTTGCCTTTGTTTAAAGTGTGCCATTCTCAGCATTTAAATATATTTTTGAGAAGTGACAGGCATTTAATAAATATTTGTTGAACAAATATGTGTAGGATCTTATCTGCAATTATCAATCAGTATATCTGATGTTCATTTCCCTTACTTCCACCTTTTCCTTCAACAATTCCAAAGGTGGTTTTTCCTCTTCCCTATTCCACACAAAAATAAGACTCTAAAAACTAATGCTAGTCAAGAGAAAATATTTTAGATATATGCAGGGTAGGATTAGAGCTGCAAAAGGAAGAGAAGGTGACAGAAAGACAATTCAGCCAGACAGGAACAAGTGAATGAAGCAGGATCCATGAAGTGACAACAGAAGAAAGATCTTTTCCCCCCAGGACCAAGTAAGTAAAGGAGATACTGTGCCCAAATGTCCAGAAGTGTGGATACCCACTCATTTATTACCTTTGAGTATCCAGCTACCTGACACTCTCTGAAAAGAGAGTAGAGGATTACTCATTTGTTTAGACACCAGATGAAAGCTTCACTCTTCAACCAAGATAAAACTGAACAGAACCAAATGGGAATTCTCCTAGGATATGGGTGTCTGTGCACGTATCACACTGTTATAAATGAGTGATTGGATTCATGAGCAAAGGAATTTGGAACATGTGAACACAATGTACAAACTTAAATTAAAAATTAAATTGTAAAAAGGTAAATGTATTATACGCTCATATGAAATTTATCCACAACTAAAATGCTAAATTACAGAAGCACTAAAGATTTACAAGAAAAAGATAAGGTGGAGCAAGAATGCCAACCCCAGCAGATTGCTAATATTTTTATATCCAAGTTTTCACTGTTCACTATGCAGTTATGCAGTGCTTAAGGATGAAAACACCTTCTGAGAAATGCCTTGTTAGGCAATTTTGTCATTGTCTGAACATCATAAAGTACCCTTACAAAAACCTAGATGATGTATCCTACTAAACACCTAAGCTATATGGTATAGCCTCCTGCTCCTGGGCTACAAACCTCATATATCACGTTACTATACTAAATATTGTAGGCAAATGTAACATAATGGTAAGTATTTTTGTGGCTAAAAATATCTAAACATAAAAAAGGTTATAGTATAAATACTGTGTTACATAATCTTATGGGATAACTGTCATAAAGTAGCCTGTCATTGATCAAAATATGGTGATGTAGCCATGACTATATTTGTCACTGCTTGACACAGGCATTGCCAAAATTTCCAGTCATAATTATTAAAATTATTTTACAAAACAGTAACAACAGCAGAAGCAGCTAGGGTAACAATAACAAAATGATGAAATAACACCAAGCTATCCAATAATACCAAAAAAATGTATAAACAGGTACATTTATAAAGCAGAGACTTGTGTATTCATCTTAAAAATGGCTTAATCTTACCAGCAAATTAGCAGGTGTAGTTTATAGAAACAAAGACCTGACAGTTTTCCTCACCTCAACCATGTCTCTATTACTTCCTATGTCACATGCAGCATGAAGTTTTGTTTGACAGTTTCTGAACTTGCTCTATGCATTGGCACTGAAGTACCAAAAGGTGCTTACTATTTTTCTTTCTGTATGAGAGTGTCTTGGATTAGCTTAAGAGCTCTGAGGCTTTGCCTCCCAAGGATGCAACATTTGGATCCTTCCAGAGCACTTCCTTCTTGGCTGAGAGAGGTTTTAAGAGGAGAAAGGAATAATGGAGGGCAGGTGACATGGTTGAGAAAGGAAACAGCAAATAATAACTCTATCTGTAGATTCTTAGAGTGCACTTTAATAATGTTCTACCTAAACAGGTTACACCCCAAACAGATTCTGACAACTTATCTCTTTCCTCTGATTTGTTAATTTTATGGATGTATTTATTTATTATATATCTCTTGCTTCTAGAAAATATTTAAAATTAGCTTACCAAAACCCAAGCAAGACTTACAAGACAGGCCCAGGCTCAAATCTTGGTCTAAACATATACAAACTGACTTACTTAATCACCTGGAGCCTTAGTTTTGTTTCTTAACATAAAACCCAACTCAAAGATTTGTTATAAAGAGGAAATTGGACTGAAATTGAAAAGCAATTGATATTTCCTTCCCATACTCCTGAATCTTCTCAAAATGAAAAAAAAAGTATATTTTAACCATTGTTAAAATATGTTACTTAAAATTTTATTAGATCCATTCATTGAAAACACATTTTTAAGTGTCTCCCTGTGTTTAAGTGGTTTGTAAATTAAGTAAACACTTTGTCAGAATTTGATAAGTAAGATAACATTCATCTACAAGTGCTTCTGCTGCTGTCTGAGTAACCCAATAAGTCATGCTTGCTTTGTACTGGAGGTCAAAATCACAGTTGCAATTAAAAAAGTGATTAAATACTGAAAGAGCAGATGATTACTTGCCCACACACCTCAGAATGCTTAACGTACTTTCAAAATCTGATTTGCTAGAGTTGTAAAGAAGATTAAGTGTGCCTCTTTTTAGAATATAAACTATTTGGAGGCCAGGTGCAGTGGCTCACACCTGTAATCCCAGCACTCTGGGAGGCTGAGGCAGGCGGATCACAAGGTCAAGAGATAGAGGCCATCATGATCAACATGGTGAAACCCCGTCTCTACTAAAAATACAAAAAATTAGCTGGACATGGTGGTGCATGCCTGTAATCCCAGCTACTCAGGAGGCTGAGGCAGGAGAATTGCCTGAACCCAGGAGGCGGAGGTTGCAGTGAGCCGAGATCACACCATTGCACTCCAGCCTGGGTAATAAGAGCAAAACTCCGTGTCAAAAAAAAATAAAATTAAATTTAAAAAAAAGAATATAAGTTATTTGGTTATTATTTTTTAGATAATTATTTTCAAGAAAAACTCAATTGCTAACTACTCGTAGGTCAAACTAGTTTCACCTGTTGAAGAGGAACGTGAAAATCAAAGGATAGTCTTTGGTCTTCTCAGGTGAAAACACCAAGTATATTATAAAACATGAAAAAATTAAACAGAAATAATACATTAATGGAGATCAATCACAATTTAAAAGGCAAGTTTTACAAGTACAAGATAATAAATTAAGTACTGAGTTAAAGCAGATGGCCATTGTTCCATCATTTTAATTTGTGAAGACTAAAAAATACAAAGAATGTTCTGAAATCTCTAAAAGAAATGTCTCTCCTTACACTGGAAAATGGCAAAAAAAAAAAAAAAAAAAAAAAAATTGAAACATTTATAACCAAGATTACTTGCTTTTGCCCTAAAACTTTCCTTATTTGCTTCATTAAAAAGTTTTCAAATATTAAAATGAATATAGAAACACTGTATCTCATGAAATTTTCATAAACAACATCTTCAAAAATCAAAGGAAAAAATATTATACTTGTGTATAATAAATGCTTCCCAGTAGCATCAGGAGATTTAAAATTTCAAGAGCAAAGTCAAAAGGCTACCATGAGAATAAGTAATTCTGTGATAATAACTGCACAATTATAAGGGTTGAACTGCATTTTTAAGGCATGAGAAAAATTTGTGTTCTTTATCTTTGTATTCTTTCTCCATCTTTTTTTCAAGCTTATTTGCTGGAACAAATACAGTCAAATTGTCAATACTTAAAGACTTTGTTAATCTATAAGAACCAGATGTAGACATATTTAACATTCTATCTCTAAACAATTGAGCTCAACTCTCAAGGGCATTATCATATGAAAGAGGTGAAAGGCCAAATGTCTAACTTGAACATATAAAGACGTAATTACATTGATGATTGTAATAATTGATTACAGAAAGTAAAAACAAAATAATTATCTAATAATTTTAACTTATACAAGGATATACATCTATATGACTTCAATCACAATTTTTGAAATTATTAGTTTTCAAAATATTAAATTATATTCTAACTGAAGCAATTTATAGAATGTTTAAAATTCTAAATATTTGATTTTCTCAGTATAGCAGACAAAAACAATGTGCATAACATCTCTCTGGAATTATATAAAGATGCACACTGAATTATTGTTTTTTAAAAAAGTCTTCCCACACAATCAGTATAACTGACTACTCCAGAATTAAAACAAGAGTGTAATTATTAATTTAATTAAAAGTTTTAGAATATCAAAATCTCCAAAGTGTTCTGGATATTTCTTCATGGAATAAGACTGATTTAAAAAGGGGTTGGCTATCTTAGCACACTGAAAAGAGTTAATAAGGTGGCAGTACTCAGTTATAAAGAGGAGAGGATGTCCTGATCTGTGGACTTAAGAACTCATGTCTGGAGACTGGGATAGTACAACTATGTAACACCTGAATACTTCTTATTCTGATTACATAAAACTTCTGATTCCAGTTCCCTTTTCCAATCACTTATTGACAGTAATAGAAATCACTAGTTGTCTTATATGAACCTTCCAATGTTCACAATAGCTTAATTTTTAAAATTATGCATTAATACACTGGCATTCTGATTTGCACATTACCTTTTATGAATCTAGTATTGTGACTATGTCTGAGAATTTAAACCACTGTCATGCTAACAACACTGGGTCACTAAACCTAAAAGAATGAAGTCTAACTCTGGCTACAACTGTCAAAGGTTGCATAAGGCTATGTTGGCATTCAGTCTCCAGTCATCTGTACTTCTCTGGTGACAGCTAGGAATCATTGTGCATTGTTCTTTGCAACTTACCAACACCGTAGTGGGATGGAATCACATGTATGTTAAGAAGATAGAATTTAGAGCTAGGACGAATTGGGTTTGACCTCCAACTCCACTATTTATAGGAGTGTTTCTCTGGGTAAGTCCCAGTTTTCTCCTATGGTTGGTAGAAAATTTGGAGGACAACTTCAAGACTGGGACAAAAGATAAAAATATTTACATAAAGGCATTAGAGGGCTAATAATGCCATGAAGAAAAGTAAACCCAGTATTCGGAGTTGCTTTCCCTTAGAAACCTGTCAATTTCTGAAGTTTCTAAATGGAAAATGGAGAACAAAGATAAGAATCTATGCCTACTAAGGGTGTGCCTAGTAAATATTCCCATAAACTGGTTTGGTTCCTTAAAGAATTGGATTCTTATAATAAGGGAGACCTAGAAATAATGGAACAGAGAGACTGCATCCAACATTAGATGATATCAATTCCTTAAACTGTGTTAAGAAATTTCAATTGCTGCTGCTATTTGAAGTCCATCAGAAGCAATGCAAATCCTCTCTGGAGAAAGAGGACATCACTGCCATCAAAATATTTCCAGAATTTTTCAAATACAGTGGCCTGTCACATAAACAATTAGGCCCAAGAGAAGAATGACATTACAGACAAAACAACAGAAAAACAGAAAATAGAAACAAATTCTTAACAATTCTTAATATTAATCAGACATATGCTGTAAAATGAACTATACCTACCACGTTTCAAGGATATAAAAGACAAAATTAGAGCTTCTGCAGAGAACTAGAAAATCAATAAGAAGCATATGGAAGAGATTAAATTACAAGACTGAAAGAACCACCAAATTAAGAACCAAACAGATTGAAGTAACAACAGAATAAACATAGATGGATAATTTCTGAGCCAAAACTTATTTTTAAAAATACAGCCATATTGCAATATGGAAAAACAATTGTTGAAAAATCTAAAGAATAAGAGACATAGGGTATAAGTTGAGATGGTCTAACATACATGTAATTTTGTTCTAGAAGAAAAAAGAGTGAATGGAACAAAAGCAAAATTTAAAATAATGCCTGTTTTACTAAAGTGCTGAAAGAAAGTAAGTCACAAATTTTAAAAGCCCATGAAATTCAAAACAAGATAAACAATATGAAGCCTACAATAGGACACAATCTAGAATTCTACAGCCAAATAAAGTATCCTTTAAGAGCAAAAGTAAATAATATTTTCAAACAAACAAAAACTAGGGAGGTTTGTTACTAGAAGACCTGAGATAAGAAATATTAAAAAGATACTCTTTCAGACAAATAAAATCAGAGAGATGAATAGAAACAAAGGTCAACAAAAAATGTAATATTTACTTTATAAAACAGTAACATCCTTTAAATCTTAAAATATAAAAAAGTCATAGAAAAGGAATATGTAATTCAAGAAAGAAGACAGTGGACTTAATGTGTTCTAAGGCCCTTTCCTTATTCTGAAACAAAATAAAAGTATCAATTAGCATTATACTTTGGTAAGTTTAGGAAACCTGTGGAGAATTCTAGAGAAACAAATAAAATGATAGTAAAATAAGCTATAATTTTTAAACTGAAAATTACGTAATCATATAATAAAAATATCCAAAAGATAATAGATGGAAGAAAATCTAATATACAAAAGATAAAAAGAAAGCAAGTGAGATAATTTATTTAAATCTGATATGTTAGGAATATTGGTAAATGTCAGTGGACTAACATCTGCAATCAAGTTTGTTTTTAGGTTGGGGGTAGAAACTCTTGCTGATTTCCAAGAGTAACATTTTACTGAAGGTAGAATGCTAGGGGGAAAGGGTGTAAAGATTGGAAAGAAGGAATACAGCTTTCCACATTTCACAGATAATATGATTGTATATAAGAGAAACCTACAAAATGACAGATATATTTTTGACTTAACAAGTGAGTTTAGCAAAGTGTTAGAAATGAGATCAGTATACCAAAATCAATTGCATTTCTATAAAGCAGCCATAAATAAATAATTTAAAAATTTTTAAAGATACCATTTATATTAGCATCAAAATATAAATCTGCTAGAAATAATTCAAACAAAAGATGTATGTGAATTCTTCTTTCAGAAAATTATCAACTGTATTGAGATAAATATTTTAAGGTTTAAATAAATGGATGAACAAACTTGGATTGGAAGACTCAGTATTGAAAATACGTCAGTTTTCCTCAAGTCAATATATAGATAATAGAATCCTGATTAAAATCCCAAATCTTCCCCTCTGAAAATTATCTCATTCTAACCTTTATATAGTGATTCAAGGGTCCAGAATAGAGATGACTCTCAAGAGTCAACGAACAAGGTTTCACAATATTATCAGATATCAGGCCTAATTAAAAAGTTAAATAATTGAGGTGACACAATATCAGCATAAAACTACACAACTAGACGGGGTAAGAAAACAGAGCCCAGAACGAAACATTTGAATATATTGCTGTTTTATCTAGAGCAAAGTGGATACTTCAGATAATTGGAAAATTCACGGTCTTTTCAGTAAGTGGTGCTGGGACAAGTGGATATCCATAGATAGACATCCATAGGGACCATACTGTTCCAACTCTTATAATGCTGATTAAATCCATACTCCTCTTTCTAGGATCATAGTTCCTGTGTTCAACAGGTGTGAATGTGCTTGAAGATAACTATCATGGGATTTACATATACAGGTATTGATCGACGTACGACCTATGCAACTGATGACCATTCGACTGTACGACCACAATCGCTAGCCACGACTGCTCCGCGTCAGGCAGCGCAAACGTTGCCCAGCTGGGTGTACGACAGTGCGGACCAGCTTCCAGCAGCACTACCATCTCCGAGTGCACCATTTCAACTGTACATATACTACTCAACTTACAACCAAAATCGTGTTACGACCGGTCCACTGTCCCGAACGTGGTCGTAAGTCGAGCACTGGCTATATTCTTTTCTGTAGCAAAGTTCCAAAGTTACTTGAACTGTTCATCATATGATAGGATTTCTTGAGCACTCACTGTATGGTTACTTTAATCTGAGTGGGCTACAATAGCTGTCAACGTAGAGCTCAGTAGTTGGCCAATTTACCAATCTCCCATTAAAAACGCACAACCAAAAGTGAATACTTGCTTTGCAGGGTCTCATCTGTACTATAATTCTTGTTTTTCAGTTTTTATACTAATAATACAGCTATATGTTAATTTTCTTGGAAACTACACTTGTAGATGGCTTGTCCTATGATTATATTTGGCTAAAATCCTAACTTTTTAAAGTATATATTATTATTAAGTCCTATCTTCTCCATTTTGAGTTGTAGAATTTCAATATACTTTTAACCTAAGCCCCATGGCTTACATTAAATCTTATTAATGGAGAAAATAAAGTATAATGTACAAAGCATTTTAATAGAATACATGGTTTATAGTAAGTAATCAAAATATTAGCTGTTAAAAATGTCCACTTTTTCTTAATAATGTCGATACCTTCTAGGAAGACGACAAAGCTCACTTACATGCAAGCATACAACAAACACACATATACATTCAGGCAGTGATGTGTCCTTCTGTTTTTCAAGCCTAAAATGACAATACTGAAAGAAGCTGCAACTGTCAAGAATTATTCATTGAAATTAACTTTACACTGAATAACCAATAAAATATAAACCTACATTGAAATTGAAAGTAACCCTAGTTGTCATTGCAGGCCTCGGTAGTTGGCTAGTATTTTTCAATGAATATTTCACTTGCCGGGAGCTGACTTGCTGACTAGCAACAATCTCAATTCACTTTTCAGTCACTGTTGTCATAGCCTGAATGTCACCAATGAGGGGTCATCAATCAGAGTACTCACCAATGGAAAACTATCTGCACTCAGCAATTATTCATAGCTCAGTTGGAAATAGATCCTGAATAACACTGATCACGTCATTTGCTCTGTCAAACTTAGCTGTGCTGACAGGGCATACCACAGGGTAGAATAATTAAGGAGATGCCAGCAGAGAAAGTAATTAGGAGAATCATGTGACCCTCTGTCAGAACTCATTTTTTAAAATAACTATTAGCATTGCAGAAAAGTGTACCTCTACACTTTACATTGAGAACATATTTTCTGACACAATTTTCATTTTCTTTGAACCGTCCTTGATTGGAACATACAAAACAAAGGCAAATTAAGCTCTTTGAAATGTTGCCAGCTTGCCCTAAGCTCTTAAACAAATCTCTGAATGGGGCAAGCACAACATATTGAAGCATGGTGAACTCAACCAAAATAATTACTTCAAGTTGTGAAAGAAGCTCCCCTAAAACAATTCACACATTCAACATGAATGTCAATAAATATGAAAGCCATTCTGGAAAGTCAGTGGGGACCAGGACTGAATCTTTATGATGATTAGAAAAATTCAGAAGAAAAAAATAAATTAGCTCTTTACGGGGATTGTAGAACATTGTAAAAATATAACCATTTGCAGTATTATTCTGGAATCTGCTGTCAGTGTACTTCAGGTGAGCCAAATCCAAATGACTTTTCCACTTGAAATGATTGGTTAGCCCTGATTAAGGACACTAATCCTATTTAGTTACTTCTTATCTCACAGAGTCCTGCTTGTCACTTGCAGGACACAAAGTTCAAGCAAGCCAGTACCGATTGGTGAGAGTTGAGCAGAACAATTTTTTCCAGTGGTAAAAGAGAAGGGAGGACATTGCTCATTGCAAAAAGCCACAGAAAGTTTGATTGCCAGCTTGAAAATCATGCACTTGGCTTTTTGTAAAGGAATTTTACATTAAAGGAAGAATTTCACTTTCACTACCATTGAAATCTGGGCTATCATGATGAGCCAGGGGCAAGAGATAGAAAGACCCTAACTTTCTCAGGGTCAGCCCTGAGTTGCACACTACACTACTCATACTTCTCAGGCTTTGACCAAAGTAAGGAACATCTATTGGTGACCAGCTTCTTTTTCCATAAGTAAAAATGCTGAAATGTAACAATTACTAGTTGCATTCTATCATTTGTTAATTATGCTTTGTACCCACAGCTCCTTATATAATAGATATATTAGACTTTTTCATATTTAATGAAAACAGTCTCTTAATTTAAAATTTTTATTTTAGTTGTAAAATTGTGATCAGTTTTAAAATGTTCCTGTAGGCTTTTTGTGATATGTTTTTATCACCCTCAAGCTTAGAATGGACTAAGTCTTGAAAAATGCTTTATTTTATCTTTTTTGGGATTTGGTCTTTCTCAATACAATGGGCCTAATCTGCCTGTTATTTATTCCGGTGATGTATCCGTGATTCCCAAATGGAGAAAAGGAGTAAATAGTATGCCCAGGCATGAGTAGATATTTAAATGTAATTTGTGATCTTTTGTAATATATTAGGTTCTCACCTGTAATAAAATTAAAGATGAAAGTATCTCTTCCACTGATCTATCTGTCCATGTAATAATACTTTTATTTTCAGTAAGAGTTGTTGTAATATAGGATTTTAATGTTTCTATAATTTCGGTATTCTCTTTCTATTGCTGTATAATGAATTGCCATAAACTTAGCAGCTGAAAATAATTTAGTATGTCCCAGTTCCTATATGTCAAGAGTCCAGGCATAGCTTAAATGGATCCTCTGCTCCTGGCCTCACAAGGCTAACATCAAGGTGTCATTCTCATCTGGAGGCTTAACTAGAGATGACCACACTTCCAGATTCATTCAAGTTGTCAGCAAAATTTGTTTTCTTGTATTTGTGTGGCCAGTGAAGGACTGGGCAAATTCCCAGAAACTGTTCTTGGGAGGAGTGATCCCAGGGCAGAGGGTCCAGAAGCTGTGTACCCATAAGACAGATTTCTAAGGCCTAGGAATTGTTCTGACCTCTTAGCAGCTTTCAGCTTTGTTAGCACAGGCTGCCAAACTAATGAGGCCATAGGGGTAAGAACAAAGGCTACCTTTCTTTTAGCCAGTTCTTCACTGGTTCTCAGGTAAAGTTTGTCCTCAGAACCTAGAGGTCACCAACAGTGCACTGTCATGTGGCCTGATATGGTCTGCCTGTGCCCTCACCCAATTCTAATTTTGAATTGTAGTTCCCATGACTGCCATGTACCATGGGAGGAAACCGTGGGAGGTAATTGAATCATGTGAGTGGTTAACTCCATGCTATTCTTGTGATAGTGAGTGAGTTCTCACAAGATCTGATGGTTTTATAAGGGGCTTCCCCCACCTCCTTCACTCTGCACTTCTTGCTGTCGTCACGTGAAGAAAAATGAGCTTGTTTCTCCTTACCGCATGATTTTAAGTTTCCCGAGGCTTCCCAAGCTCTACAGAACTGTGAATCAAGTTACCCTCTTTCCTTTATAAAATACCCAGCCTCAGGTATTTCTTCATAACAGCCTAAGAACAAACTGATACAGTAAATGTGTACCAGAAGTAAGATGCTGCTATGAGGAGCTTAAAAATGTGGAAGCAACTTTGGAACTAGGTAACAAGTAGAGGCTGAAATAGTTTAGAGGGCTCAGTAGAAAACAGGAAAACGTTGGAATGTTTCAAACTTCCTAGAGACTTGGAAAGCCAGAATAAAGGAAGATATGGGAAAGTTTGGAATGTCCTAGAAACTTGTTGAATGAATTTGATCAAACTGTTGACAGTGATATGGACAATAAAGTCAAGATACTGGTGATCTCAAATGAAGATGAGAAACTTGGTGGGAGCTGGAGCAAAGGGGACACTTGCTGTGCTTTAGCAAAGAGACTGGCAGCTTTCTGTCCCTGCCCTAGAGATCTGTGGAACATTGAGCTTGAGAGAGATGATTTGGGTGTCTGGTGGAAGAAATTTCTAAGCAGCAAAGTGTTAAAGAGGTGACAAAGCACAAAAGTATGAAAAATTTGCAGCCTGATGATGCAATAGAAAAGAAAATCCCATTTTCTGGGGAGAAATTCAAGCCTGCTGCAGAAATGTGTGTAAATAACAAGTCAAATGTTAATCTCCAAAACAATGTGGAAAATGTCTGCAGGGTATATCAGAGACCTTCCCATCAAAGAGAAGTCCTTCCCATCATAGACCCAGAGGCCTAGGAGGAAAAAAATGCTTTCATGGGCTGGGTCCAGGGCCTTCCTACTGTGTGCAGCCTTGAGACTGCATATCAGCCACTACAGCCATGGCTGAAAGGGACCAAAGTACAGCTCAGGATATTGCTTCAGAGGATGCAGGCCCCCAGCATTGGAAGAATCCATGTGGTGTTGGTCCTGCAGGTGTGTAGAAGACAAGAATTGAGGTTTGGGAACCTCCACCTAAATTTCAGAGGATATGTGGAAATATCTGAATGTTCAGGAGTGGATCTCTCATGAAGACCTTCTGCTGGGACAATAAAGAAGGGAAATGTGAGTTTGGAGTCCCTGCCCAGAGTCCCCACTGGAGCACTGCCTAGTGAGCAGAGGGCCACTGTCCACCAGACCCCAGAATGGTAGATCCACTGACAGCTTGCACCGCATGCCTGGAAAAGCTGCAGACACTCAACACAAGCTGTGAAAGCAACTGAGGCTGAGGGTTGTATCCTAAAAATCAGTAGGGGCCAAGCTGCCCAAGGCTGTAGGAGCCCACCTCTTGCCTCAGTGTGACCTGGCTGTGAGACATGGAGTCAAAGGAGATAATTTTGGAACTTTATTGCTTCATGACTGTCATATTGGATTTTGGACTTGCATGGGGCCTCTAGCCTTTCTGTTTTGGTCAATTTCTCCCATTTGGAATGGGCATATTTACCTAATGCCTGTACTCCCATTGTATCTAGGAAGTCACTAACTTACTTTTGATTTTACAGGCTCATAGGCAGAAGGGACTTGCCTTGTCTTGAATGAAACTTTAGACTTGGACTTTTAATTCTGGAATTAGTTAAGACTTTGGGGGTACTTTTAGGAAGCCATGATAGTGTGTGTGTGTGTGTGTGTGTGTGTGTGTGTGTGTGTGTGTGTTGTTTTCTGAGATGGAATCTCGTACTGTTGCCCAGGCTGGAGTGTACTGGGATGATCTCAGCTCACTACAACCTCTGCCTCCCAGGTTCAAGTGATTTTCTTGCCTCAGCCTCCCAGGTAGCTGGGCTTACAGGCATGCACCACCACATCCATCCAGCTAATATTTGCATTATTAATAGAGACAGGGTTTCAACATGTTGGTCACACTGGACTTAAACTCCCAACCTCAAGTGATCCGCCTTCCTTAGTCTCTCAAAGTGTTAGAATTACAGGCATGAGCCACCATGCCTGACTATGATTGTGTTTTGAGATGAGATGGCATGATATTTGGGAGGGGCCAGGGGCAGAATGATATAGTTTGGCTGTGTCCCTACTGAAATATCATCTTGAATTCTAGTTCCTATAATCTCCATGTATCATGGGAGGGACCCAGTGGAAGGTAATTGAATCATGGGATTGGTTACCCCCATGCTGGTCTCATTATATTGAAGGAGTTCTTCAATATCTGATGGTTCTATTAATATAAGGAGCCTTTATTAACATATGGGGCCTTTCTCTCCACTCTGCATTTCTTTTCCCTGATGCCATGTGAAGAACATGTTTGCTTCCTTTTTTACCATGATTACAAGTTTTCTGAAGCCTCTCCAGCCCTGTGGAACTGTGAGTCAATTAAAGTTCTTTCCTGTAAATTACACAGTGTCAGGTATTTCTTCATAGCAGCATGAGAATCAACTAATACATGGCTCTTTTCATAAGTAGTCACAACATGGCAGGTTGCTACTTGAAGGTGGATGGTCTTCCTCTCCAGTCAGCTAAGATTAAGTCTTATAAAATATAATAACGGAAGTAACATGGCATCACTTTGCCGTATTCTTTTGATTGGAAGCAAGTCACAGGTCCCACACCCACACACAGAGAGGAAATTATAAAAATAAAAAACAAAGAACAGAGATCCTGAGGGCTATCTTAGAATTTCACCTACCAAATATTTGTCTTAAAATGTTTTAATATTTTTATAAACTTATTTCACTATTTTATAAATTGTCTTCTAGTTGTGATATGAGTATGTTTGAATGTTTTAATTTGCTTTTTAAAAAGCTGCCTCTTAAATATATAATCTTTCTAATTAGAAGCATTATATATCCAGTGAATATATGCAAATCATCTTTTTATTTCTTTAAAATATTATGATTATCTTCACAGAGTTCACATATATTCTAGTTGAGGGACTTTTTTGGTCAAGAATGTTTCTGGATGTTAATGGCTAGTAAAAATAGATTTTTATTTTAAATTAAATTTTGTGATTATGTATTGCTTATATATTAAAATACTGTTGGTTTTTAATCTGTATTTGTATTGAACATATACACCTTTCTGAAATGTTATATTCTAATAGTTTTTTTAGTAAACTAATGAATTTCTGAGATAATATTTTTAATATGAGTGTTAAGGCGATTAACATTAACATTGCTTTTCCTTTAATTTTCTCTGTATTTAACTCTAAGGACTGTAAGTCTGTGAAGTTATGTGTTGCCCCTATAGAACCAGGGAAGAAGTGCAGAAGGAGCCTGGCAGACAATCCTGCCCTCCTAGCCCAGCAGTGTGCCCTGATATGGGGGCATATGACCATAGAAAAGGGTGCCTTTTGTCCTTCCTGAACTTAGAGGTAGATGTGCTTTTATATAAACTGCCCAAAGGCTCTGTATAGGCTAACAATGCTTCTGTTACATTTACCTATTCTATGACATATACGGCAAGCTGTTAGAACTCTCTGTGCCTAGGACTCTTTATCTGTAAAGTGGGGATAATAATAGGACTTACTACATTGAGTGTTAATTTTTGCAAATATTAGCTATACTTGTTCTCATTGTCATTGTTTTAGTATCCTAAAGTTTTCAGAAAAAAAAGCAAAAAAGAAAGGAAGGAAAGAAGGAAGGAAGGGAGAAAGGGAGGAAGGAGGGAGGGAGGGAAGGAAGCGGGGGGAAGGAAGGAGGGAAGCAGAGAATGAAAGAGAAAGGTGGGATACAAGTAAGGAAAAAAGAAAAGAAAGAAGAAAGAAAGGAAGTGAGGGAGAAGGAAATAAAACCAGTTAGGTAGGTAACTAAGGCTAATTCTCAGAGAAGCAGCCTGCCTGAAAAATCACAGCAGCATATGGAAAATTCAGACCACAGCTATACAGTTAAGCAGGCCAAGCTGGCAAGGTCCAGCATAGATGCCTTTTGTTCTTTGTGTGATTAGTGAGCCCCCAGGAAAAAGTTTCCTCCCCTTTTCAGACATTAACATGGTGGGCTCCATGGATTCACAGGGAGGGAAAGGGGACTTACCTAAAACAAACCCACAATTATACAAACAAGAGAAGCTAGGCTTTGTGCTTACCTAGGAGTTTCCCAGAGCTGCATAGATAGGGGGAGTTGTACAGACATCTTTGCAGATAAGAGAATTTACTCAAACAGCCAAAGAGATGGGAGGAGTTTCCTATAAAAGCTTCAGCATTTGACTATAATGTGGCAACCCATCCAGGACCCTTCTCAGCTTTCTGCTTTTGCTTATTAAACTTTTGCTCTAACCTCACCCTGGTGTTCATGTCTACACTGCTTAATTTTCTCAGTCATGAGACCATGAGCTTGCGTAACACCCCAGACAATGTGACCAGTGACGACACACTGTTTTATTAGTTGGGGCTTGCCCAGGATCCATTGAAAGAGTGAGTAGGAACAGTCTTAACTCTTTACTTTTATTTGTGAGGCTTCTCATCATCAGTGTTGTTCTCTCAAGAGTAAACAAAACACTGAGCCATCAGACACTTAAAAGCAATAGGGTCGCTTCCAGCCTTACAAGACTCAGGGAACAGACTTGCTTAAGAGGACTTTATCAATCCCCCTCACCATTGGTTGTTGGGAGTATTGGCTCTATTCCAATTTAGTTCTTTTTTTTGGAGGACCTAGCCATTTCATGGAGCTGGAAGGAGGTCCTGGGGCAACCAAAGGTCTCTGGCCAAAGCTATACCTTGGTAGCTGGAGGCCTTTGGACTAACTCCTGTCCCTGACAGCCTGTTGGGTACTGGCACCAGTACTTCTAGACTTTTATATTGCATTTTCTTCTTCTTTTTTTTTTTTTTTTTTTTTTTTTTTTTTTTTTTTTTTTTTTTGTGGCTATCATGTCTCCTATTCCTTCTTTGAATGTGATTTCACAAGCATTTTTACAATCTGGGTATATAGTCTCACTGAGTAAAGTCAGCTGGTACCTTAGTAATCAAGAATGTATTTCAGGGAATTGCTGCCTCTGTGATTTTCTTGAAACAGAGAGATTCCAATGCTTGCATCTGAAGACATAGTTATCTCACAAAGATAGCACCCAATGGGGTTGGATGGGAGGATACTGATCCATGAGCAACTATCCCCACCTTCATTTAAGCTGTTTCTTTTTCCATGTTAGAAACCAGCACAGTCCAGCAGAACGAGACAGTCTATGAGATGGACTATTGTTTTCTTTTAGGGAGATATGTTGTGGGGACAGCCCTATATTTCCTATTCTAACCTTTGTCTGGAGAGTATTTGGAGTCACAGGTACTATTTGATGTTCCAATCTCTGCCACACCACCTAGTAGGATGGGATTTTTCCCTGGGGGGAATTATTAGTCCTTCATCCAAAATCTATGATTTCCCAACTCTTTTCTCATCTGCACCTTTCCATCATAAATCAAGCTCCATGTCTTATCTGTGAATGTAAAAACTCCATCTTTGACAATGTGGAAGAAATTGCCCTTGAAAGACAGATTTTTAGCCTCCATGCTGTCTCCATCAGAAGGAAGACAGCCATTCAATTCCTATGTTCTTTTAAGGTATCCATTCTGCATTCAATTGTAATGGAATCTAAACAAAAGAGAGGCTCTATGTTTGGAAGTCAATTGGACCCATTATCTAGGAATAAATACTTTAGTCTGGGCCAAAATACCTGAATATAGGGCAAGAACTACAACATTCCCTCCATTAGTGGGCTCTGCCCTAGTACAACTATTACACAGTTTTTCCCAGAATTCATCTACCTGGGGGACCCGGGTTCCATACCAGCCACACAAGATTAGGGAGTTAAGGGGGAAGCACCAGCTCAGACCTACAGATTTGGGCATGTAAGCATGACTATTCTTGGTGACTAGCTCCTCCAGATCCATGTGTAAAGGTCACACTTGCATTCATAGGCAGCACCTACAAAGGTTGCCAGGACCCCGACAACAAAGGAGAGAAGGGGAAATGGGAGACACCCCCTCTGTCTTTCTCTCCACCCTGGGTCACTACAAAAGAAAGGAAAGAGACCAAGGGATGCCTTCTCTTTTATCTTTCTAGATGGGTAAAAAGCATCCTTAGCCTGTACTTCTTTCAAGTGCAACCTGAGACACTGAGATTCCTTTGCTCCTCAAACCCTAAAGAAAAAGTGACTCATATTCTTTTGTACAGGAGTGTGGCCTTCTTATCAACTTCAGGGCAGACAGGCCTGGTATCTTGAGGGAAGTGTTAATTTTAATACTATCCAACAATTAGATCTTTTCTGCAGACAGGATGGCAAATGATCTGAGGTTCCCTATGTACTAGCTTTCTTTGCCCTATGACAAAACCCAGATTTTTGAAAGCATTGCACAAATGATCCAGCTCTCTTAGCAGTCATATCAGGCAGGCACATAGATGATGATTCCCCCAAATCAGAGAAACAAATTCCTGGAAAACCATCAAAGAAAACTTCTGAGTACTTCAGTCCCTCTAACGCACCCCTTGTCTTGGGCCCCCTCCAGCCATACCATCAGCTGCTCAGCTCCACACATTCCAAAGCCTCCAACTCCCCTGACCTTGCTATTACCCCTGCAAAAAATGCCCAATGGATGTAACACCACTAGGGTTGAGGTTCCCTTTTCACTATTAGACCTTAGACAAATAAAGGAAGACCTGGGAAGGTTCTCTGATGACCCTGATAGATATATAGAGGCTTTCCAAAATTTAACTCAAATATTTGATCATAAATGGAGAGACATTATGTTCTTCTAACACCAACCCTGACTGCTGTGGAGAAAGGCAACCTTACATGCAGCAGAGAAATTTGGGGATGAACAACATGTCTCCTATAGCAAAGAAAACCTCCTCATCCAAGAAGGGGAACTAAAAAACTTAGAAGAAATTGGAGAGGGGATTAGAGAACAAGAACAGGAACAAGAAACTCCATTTCCAATAGGGAGTAAGGTACTACCCCTTGAGAATACTAATTGGAATACAAGTGATCCTATAGATGATGGGGGATGAAAACACTTTCTAATGTACATACCGGAATGTTTATAAAGGATTAGGGTCAAACCTCTTAATTACACTAAGCTATCTATGATAGATCCAAAAAGCAGCTGAAAATGTCTTGGCCTTTATGGAAAGGCTGAGGGAAGCTTTACTGAAACAGACCTCTCTATCTCCTGGTTTAGTCCTGTCAGAGGGAACCAGAACATTGGGCAAAGGAAGAATTAAGCCCATTACCTCCTTTCCCCTTTCCCAAATCCTCAAACAGCTTAAGAAGATTTGGGGGTATTACAGACCTTTGCAGATTACAGATATTCAAATCTGGTGAAATAGCTCACCCTTTATATTACCTTATCAATGACACTCAGGCAGCTAAAACTCACTCTCTAATTTGGGAATCTGAGGCCCCAAAATCCTTTAATCAGCTAAAGCAAGCCTTACTTAAAGCACTGGCCCTTAGTATCCCCACAGGAAAGGCATTCAATCTTTATGTCTCAGATGGAAAGGAATAGCCTTGGGAGTTTTAACTCATCTATACAACAACAGTAACTGCTGGGTTTTCCCTGAACAATTTTTTCAGTTTAATAACAATGAAACTGGGAGGCTTCTTGATTATTCTTAACTTACAGTCCTGGGGTCCCCTTTGATAGCTTTGCCTTTAACTATCAAAGACTTGTTGACTATAAATGGAATTGATATGGGATACTTTTAACTCCACCCAGGAAGGCACACCCCCCCAAGAATAAGACACATCCTTAGACTAGGTAAAGTTGATAGAGTGATGGGAAATGCCTCCCTTTGCTTTGAAAGCAGAAGAAAAGTACTACATCTGGGAAGTCTCAAATATTGCAACATTACATTTACAATCTCTAAAAGTGAGAAGGTCCGGAGGGTTAAAAGAAAAAAAAAAAAAAAAAAGGAGAAAGGTAATCTAACATATGAGATAAAATGTTGAAAAACTTGAAAAATCCATCCACACGTACTAAATGGAATCCTAAATTTGAGTGACATCCACTAAGTAACTCCTCTTACCAGTATTACTTCAGAATAACAAATAACACATGGTCCTTCCTAAATCTGCCACCTCAGAGAATCCCAGGCCTGGTATGATATTTGATGCTAGTAATAACTTACACATTTGTGGGCAAACAGATGATGTCTGGACTGAAAGCCCCCGTAGTAAGAATCAACTGAGATGCTGGTCAGGAAATATTATGTCAATGGTCTTCCAAAACTCCACCTGTCAGAAGGATGCTTCCCACCTAGTGTGCACAGTCCCAAATGGCACCATAAATGACTATACTTTGTATGATTATTTCTATACCAAAGATGCTCCCATTAGTTATAAGGGGAACCTCTTTATGAGGCTAGGCAAAGACTAGCTGCATCTCTCACACATTGCAACCTAAAATCTTCCCTTCAAGGGACAGGGCTTTATTTTCTTTGTGGTTTCTGGTTGTACCTAATTCTCCCCAGGCATTGGAGGGTAACATGCACTATAGTGGCAATGGCCCTCAGCCTGTTATTTTAAAACTCCATTAACATGGCAACATAATCTGGTGGAATTCACGATTTGGGCTTATATATGGAAAGTGCCCTATCTCGGGTACACCAAACACAGAGGTATATTATTTGCATGCCATTGTATTGAGATCCAACTGAGAGAGAGGACTGGGGAGGACACACATATGAAAATCCTATATTGGAAAAACCAGAAATGGGACATGCTATAGCCAGAGGTCTTCTTTGATTTGCTGGTATTTCTCTTCTTGAGAGATCAGTACCTAGGTTCTCTATTATGACGCAACAAGGAAGGCAGGCAACAGTTGTTCTTATGGCCAAAGTACGGGGGTACTGTACACTCTTAAATAAATAAAACATGTACCTTTTGGATCGACAAAACATCTCTAGCCAAGTGAAAGAAACCTTACAGTTGCTTAAAAGTAAAATTAGAATCATTGACACGTTAAGAAAAAGACCAGGCTTCAGTCCCAGGTGATTGCAATCCCTTCTTGAATGATTCCAGTCTTCTTTTGAGACCTGGTTAGCTCCTTTACTGGGATATTTTTTTTCTTGTATGTCTTGTATTTGGACCCTGTATACTCAATCAATACTATAACTTGAATTGTTTCCTCTCACCTGGAGACTATTAAACTCCAAATAGTGATGCAAATGGAAACCTAAATGGACATGCCATTCTTCCAAGGACCATGGGGGTTCAGTCAGGATGACAGGAGAAATTGTAAAGTTACAGAAAATACACATAAACCTTCTTGGAAGGCTGGAAGGTTTTGCAAAAGCCTCAGGATAGAGTTATGGCTGAAGGCAGCCTAATCCTCTTTACCTTAAGCTAATAGCAAGGGTAAATAACAATGGAATATAAGAGAGTTTATCTAAATAGCTTGTTCTTTCATGTGGTCCTAAGACTAACATTTGACCATCTATGGTGCATGACTACTTTCTACTCAGGGGGTTGGAATTGTTAATTACCTTCTAATGATGTTTACTTTAAACATTTGTCACTTAATCTGTACTAAATAAGTACAAGGTTGGCTGGCAGATCAGCACAACTGCTACAACTCTTTCAGTTAGTGGCCTGGTCTCCTAGTCTGCTCCTGCACTGAATATCAGTGTTCGAGTACATTATTCATATGTTGTGCAGCTGGGTTCCACCCCTCTACTCCTGAAGGGGGTTAATGAGGGAGAAGAAAAGGAAAATCAGGCAGAAAACTGAGGCTAGTCATTGGAAAAGCAGCCCTGATAAATCACAGCTACAGGCAAAAATATAGTAACCTGAAGAAAACTCAGACTGCAGCTATACAGATAAGCAGGCCAGTCAGGCAAAGTCCACCATAGAAGCCTTTTGTTCTTTTTGTAATTAGTGGGCCCCCAGCTAAAAATTTCCTCTCATTTTCGACATAAATATGACAGGTTTCATAGCAGCTTGCACAGGAAGGAGAGGGGGACTGACCTAAAACAAATCCACAATTATACAAACAAGAAAAGCTATGCTTTGTGCTTACCTAGAGACATCCCACAACTATAAAGGTGGAGAAGTTGTATAGACAGGTTTTCAGTTAAGAATTACTCAAACAGCTACAGAGATGAGAGGAGCTTCTTATAAAAGCTTTTGCATTCCACTGTAAAACGTCAACTTGTTCAGGACCCCTCTACTGTGAAGAGCTTTCTTCTTTCACTTATTTAACTTTTGCTACTAACCTCACTCTGGCATCCATATCCATGCTCCTTAAAATTCTCAGTCATAAGACCATGAGGGTCAGATAACAAACAAGATAACATGACCAGTGACCCTAAACTGTTTCAAAAGGAAGGAAAGGAGGAAGGGAAAAAAGGGAGGAAGAAAGGAAAGGAGGAAGGGAGAGAGGGAGGGAGGGAAGGATAAAAAACAATTAACTTATCCAAGGATATATCCAGATTTTATGGAGTCTGACACTTATATAACATTATCTCTCTTTAATAAAAATGATATAAAAATAATACTTTTGCAAAAAAAAAAAAAATCCACAAAAACATATAATTATGTGAACAGATTGTCTGAGTTCTATCTCAGGCCTTAGAAAGACCCATTCAAGTGAGTCACCCTGTAACTCAATTTTCATTAGCTTAATATGCTTCTGTAGATAACCAAAATAAAATTCTGAAGAAATATTAAGTCTTGAAAATTAAACTAATGTCCTTTCTAAAACCATCTACCTTGGATTAACATATAAAGGACACAAATAATGGCTCAGATCATAGAGATTATTTCACCATGTGTGCCTCTTTTTGCCAAAGACATTAAAGCAATAAATTTTGTGTCCAAGGTAGAAGTAAAATATCACAGAGAGGAAGGGGAAATCCTGAAACCAACTTCTTTCTGAGAGTGGAATTGAAACCACCTTCTTTCTGACAGTGAGATGGGGAAAAAATATGGCCAGGGCAGGGATGAAATAGCAAATAAGTGAAATACCGGATTTCTTGCTGTGGCTCCGCAAGAAATAAGGAATTTTTAGAAACATCAGAAAGGTAAGAGGGAGCCTGAGAACATTAACCAGGGACTGGCACAGTGTATGGAATAATGCAGACAACTGGGTTATCTCGGTGATTAAGGAATGACTGGGCAGAGACAATGATGAGTCTTCTGACTCTGGACACTGCTGGTTAGCTATAGCTCCTGTGATGAACGTGTAGCAGAGCTATTTCCCACCCTGCTGAGGGAACCAGAGGAGCTGTGAGTTCCAGGGGACTGACCTACTATCAGAGCCCAATAGCCACTGAGTAAAAGGAATGAGACTGGCATTTGATATCAGTACTAAAATGTCAAAAATTAGGAACCATTAGTGGAACCTGTATAGAGTTTACATATTATATATATATATATATATATATATATATATATATGAAAACATAAGGAGAAATGAATATAACCCAAATTATTGTGAATAACTATAATCTCTCACTATATCGGACATTATGGATATGTGTATTATACACATGTGGTGTACTGATGAATAAGCAACTATGAGCAAGGAGCTTCAGGTCAGAGAGAGCCCTAGGTTGGGGAGAACAATGAACAATTGCTCTGAGAGAAGGCCAACTGCAAACAACCTATGGGTACAACCATCTCATTCCACACACACAGCAACCTGTTCCACAACTAGCCCCCTCCAGCATGACCCTATAAAATTTCCCACTGGCCCCTGCCTCTTTGCAAACAGCCTCTTCTCTGCTGTGCTGTCTGCTGCAACATTGCAATATACCTTCATACTTTCTCTAATAAATATCTGCCTTTCTTTACCTAAAGGTGTCTAAGTAAATTCTTTTACTGTCCATAACATCAGCCCCCAGCTATTCACACCCACAATGACACACACAGCACACATATGCATATATATATACACAAGTGTATTTATGTGTATTATATCTGTAAATATAGATATAATTTCTAAGATTGGTTAAGTTATAAAACTACAACCAGCATATTTATAATCCATTCTACTATATTTTATATATTATTGTATTTATGTGTATTGTATATTATTTATAACACATATTAGGGAAAAAATATACCCAATTACATACTTCCACTTTTTGCTCTAAAAACAGAGGAATATAACATACTCTGCTGACCATAAAATGAATATAAGCATTATTTCACAGAAAACTCCCCAAAAGGGGTCTTGCTGGCTCCTGATTGTCCAGTCTGTTTATTCTGGTCAACATTTCTTCTCCATCATTTAACTTTTGTTGAAATTACCAACTACATCAACTTTCCAAATATAATGATCAATCCTCAAATGGCAATCAATTCACACTCACAGCATCATTGTGTATAGTTTATTACTTAGCCCTGTTCTGCCTTTCTTTACAAAGAAAGGCAGACACCACTACAGAATCCCCGCAGGCAATTCTATTCAGGACCATGGTTTTAAATATTATCCCTGGACTGATGGCTCCTTTGTATCTTTGCCTGAGGCCCTCACCTGAGCTCCAGATGCTTATATTCCACTGTCAAAGCAACTTCTCCACTGGGATATATTTAATGGACAAATTCAAAGTTAGTATCTAAGACAGATTTATTGATTTATCCGTCAGCCAAAACTTTGCCTTTGGCTAACCCACCTTTCTCTCAGTAAACAAAAGCACCATAGCACAGGCTGAAAAGTTAAGCAATAACTTTAATTCTCTTCCACATAGGCCCCAAATTCAATTCATTAGCAAATCCTCTCTACCTAACAATCAGATGGTAAACCTGACTCTAGTGTAGGTTCAAACTTGATAAAGTCACCTTCATCATCACTCTCCTAAATTACTGAAATATTCTCCTACCTGTGGCCCTACTTTATTTCTTAAGTATGGTCTCTAGTCTACACAATAGCAAACATAACACTTACCATACTTAAGTCAGAGGATTCCCTCTACTACTCAAGATCTACAGATGGTTTTCAAGTCCAGATTTCTACGGCTTGTCAAATAATCTGCCCTCAATCACCTTTTATCTCTCATCTAAGAACATTTTTGTCTCCTCTCTACTTATTTCACATCAATGTGGTTGCTTTTTCAAATAACCTAATTTCTGCTAGAGACTTTTACACTGGCCCATTTCCTTAGTTCTGCCTCACAACCCCCTACACCCAAATGCTCACATTGCTCAGGGATATCCATCAGTCATCTTTTCAAATATCACATTCCTAGGCCTTTTCTGAGCACCAGGGCTAAATATGTCTTCCCCATCCCCTCCTGTCATTCCCTAACCCTTTATCTTTCTCTATCTGACTTCATAGTTCCTACAGCTTCAGACTATGCTATTGTCTATTTATATCTTTTATTGTTTGTATCCTCCCTAAAAATATATTAAGCTGGTAAAAAGTAATTGCAATTTTTAATATTACCTTTAAATGGCAAAAACTTCAATTACTATTGCACCAAACTAATATAATCATTTTTCTATATTTAAGTATTTTTAAAACAATTTTGCATTACTTTTGTAATCTGAGGCAATAAATTATTTTAACTAGAAAATGTAAGGATACACAACACAGAAATGAATAATGGGAAGAATGTTTCCTAACAATATACTTATTTTATTATATCCTAGTAGAAAATGTAAAAGCTTTATTATTTATTGCAGAAAATAAGCATAAATAACAATTCCTCTTCAAAGCTTTCTTCTTTGCTTATTAAGAATAAATAATAGTTTCTTCGAAGGTTAACTTAAAGTTTTTGCTGATAACCTTAAAGTAGCTGTTTGTCATAATGAATAACTAACTGTATCCAATATTCTTAGTTCGTACACTTTAGCCTAGATATTTGCCCTGACATGCTTGGACAAGCCCAGGTAAGTCTTAGATCATAGCTTATTCCCTTCTCTTACCTGGAAATGTTATTACTTCTCTAAGCATTATTCAAGTTACTTCCTCTTTTCCTTTCTTCTCATCTGCCTTTCCCTCTTTGGGAAAGTTTTAAGTTGTTAATTAATGCCTACAGCCTAGACTGGGAGGTCCAGTTCCAGCCAATAGAATCAGGACACAGCATTAGGGCTGATGCATTAGATATAAATGGCCCTGCATGCTTTGCTCAGGGTCCTCTTGTGGCAAGATAGCTAATGGGAGCACCCTTTCTGCAGAAAGTAAAGTTGCATTTCTGAGAAAACTAAATTTATATTCAAGTGATACTTTTGCAGCACTGAAAATTTACATATAACATTATTGAATAATAAATATTAAAAATAAATATTCAACTAATAATCAAGAATAAAACCACAAAATAAACCTAAGAAAATGGCATGTTAAGAATTCATTACAATAAAGCCAAAAGTAAATGCATTTGCAAATACATATGAATTCACCATTGCAAAATTACAACTGAAAAAAATTAAAGTGAAAGAAATCTGACCTAACCATCTCCAACTTGCTTTTAACCTCCAAGCTGTCCTTGTTCATTCCTGGGCATAGCCCAAACCAATTTGGGAAGTAACTTAATTTACAGTTTGAAATAAAGACAATAACACTTCTGTCTCCAACAAACCCTCTTCTTCCTGGGCACTAGAATGCCTTTGTAGAACTAACTACCAGATTAGAAATTATGGTTTAGGAGTCATGCAGCTGGACAAGATTTTGACCTTCCCCAAATTGCCCCTGCAAATAAAGTCACTATTTTGGAACCTAAGATCAGTGCTTGAGATATTTTGGAGACCTTGCATTTGATGGATAAACTGGCACCAAACAGATCAATAAACTGTCTCATCTGGTCTTGTGGCTCCCCACCCAAGAACTAAATGCAAGAAGACAGCATTGACTCCTATGAAATCATAGGGATTGATCTCGACAGGGAGCCATCTCCAATCCAACCAGTCATCTCCAACCCTGTGGAGAATTCATCTCCATATGGAGTCATCTCCAACCCAGCCAATCAGCACTCCCAATTCACTGGCTCCTACCTACAAAATTATCCTTAAAAATCTAAATCCCCAAATTCTTGAGGAAACTAATTTCAGTAAATTATAAAACTCTGGTCTCTAGCACAGCCAGCCCTGCATGAGTAACTCATTCTCTATTGCAATTCCTCTATCTCAATGAATTGGCTCTATGTAGGCAACTGGCAAGGTGAACAAGGTGAACCTGTTGGGTGGCTACACATGCATGTTTTTTCAAAAAAAAAAAAAAAAAACTAGAAGTGAGAAATAAAACCAAAAGCTGTTTCTTAGAAAAGGAAAATAAAATAAACCTCTAGTAAATCCAACCCCCCCAAACAAATATAGCAGAATAATAAATCATCAGAAACAGTAATGAAAAAAGGGCTATAATGATAGGTAAGGAAAAGATCAAAACTTTTGAGCGCAAGCATACTGAGTAAGTCTATGATCCACTGAGTAAATCAGGAAGGCAAATACAGGAAGAGGTAGTGAAACTGAATCGAAAAAAAATACTTCTAAATTCCATAATGTTTTACACCCATAAAACCCATAGATTATTAAAGTTTACATACTTAATGTGTAATCAACTTCCAATTAAACATAGGTTGAAGAAATGTGTTATATTCACGCCTCCTGAAATATCACTAAAATAAAAGGCAAAGAATTTTAAAAGATACATTAAGCTGAATACACAGAGATAATGGAAGAGACATTAACAGCAAACAAAAGAGTTCAATACAGTTTTGGAAAATAAAAAGATGATGGATAATAATAACTGAGTGCTTCAGCTTTCTGAGTTCTGCTAAGAGCATACAGTGGGAAGGAAGCTTGCAAGAGCAAAAGATTTGCAACTCAAAGGTCCAGGGAAGCTTAAGAATCAGAGGCAGCAATGGGAATCACTAAAGGCAACGATGAAAAGTCAAGTGCCCTTGAAACCACCTTTGCAAAAATTACAACAGGAGAAAATTATCATAGTGAAAGAGATCTGATCTTCTGATCTAACCAACCTACCCCCCCACCATCTTGCCTTTAACCTCCAAACTCCTCTTAATTATTCTAAAGCTTGAGCCAAGCTAACTTTGGAAGACACTTAGTTTATAATTTAAATAACAATAACCCTTCCTCAAAACTAAACTACCTTTGTAAAGCTAATTAATGGCTGATAAATTAGGAGGATGAGGAACCTGAATACAATTACCAGTCACTATTCTGGAGTTCTGGAAGATTTGTAACTCCCCCAATCACTCCTACAGATAACATCAGTATTGTAGAACCTAAGATTGGCCTCTTGAGATGTCTTTCCGCAGGATTTTGCATGTCTGGAGAGATGGCTTCACCCAGACCCACAAGCTATCCTGTCCCCCATCAAGAAAAAAACCATTTTTCCACACCACCATCCCTTTGCTCACCAAAGTATCCTTGAAAAACCCTAGCCTGAGTTTTTGGAAAGACTGATTTGCATAATAATTCTGTCTCCCACATGATGTAGCCAGCTTTGTATCAATTAAACTCAGTGACTTGGCTTTGTCTGTGCAGAGCAGGAAGAACCCATCAAGCAGTTACATGCTGGTGAATAAAAAAGATAATGATTATCTTGAGCCTGAAGACATTAGATCTCTAAAAAGTCCCTCTCCAAACCACATGCCAACATGGCTATCTCCTTTTCAATCCTAGAAGACACCAAGGTGTTTATATTTTGTGAAGGTTCTGGACAGCAGAAGACAATGTGAGCCATGTTACTGAAGACAGAGATTTAAATGCAAATCAAACTAGGAGATCCTCATTCACCTCTCTATCATCAGGCCCAAGGAACACAGGCTGTGAGACTTTGACCGATTCCACCAACAGATGGGAGAGTGAAAGTTTATACTAAGCTTTAGAAAATGACGTAGACACTGAAATTCCTCAGTAACTGGCAATTTCATCCTATATGAAGCCTAAAGCACAGTTCTGAATGAACATTTTATTGTCTCACTCTTAAATATGAAGACAGCACACAGTTTAGAAAAGTTTCCATTGTGAAAGACAGCAACAAAAACAAAAATATCAAAACAAAGTTTTTAAAGAATCAAAAAGGTTACATAAATGGTTAGGATACAAAAGTTTTAATAATCAGTAGCCCCCCCAAAATAACAGAATATTAGAATATTAAATTATTAAAATAGTAAAAGAACACAAAGAAATACTTTGATAACAAAAAGTTATTGGAACTTAACATTTTGGTGGCAGAAGTATAAATTCAGTAGAAGAGTTGGAAGACAAAGTTGAAAAAATTATCTTCTTAAAAAGGAGAACCAAAAAAATAAGACAAACTGGAAAATATAAGAATAAATCAGATAATCAATTTAGAAGAGCCAATATTTAACTACTATGAATTCCAGAAGAATGCTAATGTTTAATTCATGAGTTTCTGAAAAATAGAAACCAAGGTAATTATCATTGAAATAATAAAGTAATGTTTTATACACATGGATATGACTTAGACACTGATGAAGCCAATAAAATGGCAGTAAAATAAATAGAAAAAGCTTTTATAGAAGTATATCACTGTGAAGTTTCAGAAATCTAGGAAAAAAAACCCTAAAAGCTTCTAGAGTAAATATAGTTTTTTTAAAAACTAGGCACTTTTAAAGAATTGTCAATCATAACGGCATCAAACTCCAGAAAAACCTGGAACTTAAAAAATAAACAACATTCCAAGATAAAACTATTTTAAACTCTAGAATTCTATGACCAGCCAAGCTAATAATTAAATGTGAGAGGTAAAATAAAGACATATTTTTATATTCAAGATCTCAAAAAATTTACAAATTCCTAGAAGTTTATAGAGAAATATTGCCCTAAATATTAAGGAATAATTGAAGCTAGAAGAAAAGACAGCATTTGCCAAAAAGGTTTGTTTTTACAAGTAAAATTGGAAGGGACTTCAACAGGATGAAGGGGAATAAAATCTTAGGATGACAGCTGTTTAACAGGACTAGAGCACATCTAGTGTTGAATAAAGCAGGACGGCAGAGGCCTCCAGGTGGCTTCCAGGAAAAAAATGATATTATCTGATATATTAAACTTTCTTATGAGAGTTTTACTTTTATTTGAACAACTGAAAGACAAATCAACAATAGGTACAGAAACAAGTGAGTAAATGAAAAGTCAAGTACATTATTATCTCCAGGAAAATCAAAACTTGTATGAGAAAGGAAATATAAAACTATACAGAACACCTGTGACCAATCTTTACTCTGTAAAAATAATAGTGAACAATAAACAGAGATTTAATTTCTAAAAATATGGGGAAGAAACATAAATGGTGAAAAGAAGGAGCAAGACATGAGATTTAATGGATGTAGGAGATCCCAATCCTACATTTTCATAGCACTTTAACAGAAAAAGTCTGGAATTGCAAAATCAAGAAATAACATGGAAAACCACTCCCTCTTCTCTAATTTCTATCCCCCCTTTCCCACAGCAGTAGAGGGCTATGGAGGTGCATGGCTGCATTTCCTTAGTTCTCTTGCTCCTAGGTACAGTCACATGACTGACATCTGGCCAGTAGATAAGTCAGGTGATAGTTTCCCAGCATCTTTCTTAAAATGCAGCCAGGGAATTCTTCATCTCATTCTTCTTTCTGCTAGCTGGAATGTAACATCTGAAGCTGAAGCAACTGCTTGGATAAGTAAGTGTCCTTTGTGGGCCCAGACAGCATGATCTGCTCCTCAATTTAAGAAAATTTTAAAGGGTTTTCCATTTCCAAGTTGAACAAGCCCAACTGTCCAAGAGAGGAAAGCACCCTGTCTGTTTCTGTATGGATACACTTGGGAGTGTGCTTGTAATTGTGTTGTGGGTGTCCAGGGAAGTGAATGTCTTTTGTGGGTACCAGACAGTGGGATGGGCTCCTCTCAATTGAGAAATTCCTAAGGAAGTTTGTTTGCAGTTGATCAAGCCCTACTGATGGAGAGAGGAAGCACACACTGACTGTTTCCATGTGGACACACTTGGAGCTTGTTTGTTGCTGCAGCAGTTGGATTGTGTTTTGATGACTGTGTGTTTGATACAGTCATGGGAAATCAGAATTTTGTAAAATGATCTTCTTTGTAACACTGTTTGGCCACAACATTCTTTGGAATCTGGAGTTTCCTGTTGAGTGAGAAAGTGGGATGGAGTTCTGTGTATTTAGGCTGTTAACCCTGCTATACTTAACAGGGTTGGGCCTGGTTAGTAGATTCCAGTTGAAGATCTTCTGTAGTACATTTGGGACCCAGTGCTGTCTGAGGAAGTTTGGCCTTGAAAAATCAAACTGCCATGGTGATTTGTTTGTTTGTTTGTTTGTTTGAGATGGAGTCTTGCACTGTCGGCCAGTCTGGAGTACAATGGCATGATATCAGCTCACTGCAACCTCCGCCTCCCAGATTCACTCAATTCTTCTGCCTCAGCCTCCCAAGTAGCTGGGATTACAGGTACACACCACCACACCTGGCTAATTTTTTGTATTTTTAGTAGAGACAAGGTTTCACTATGTTGCCCAGATTGTTCTCAAACTCATGACCTCAAGATCCACCCGCCTCGGCCTCCCAAAGTGCTGGAATTATAGGCATGAGGCACCACGCCTGACTAGAAACTGTTTTACAGAAAATGCTGGTTCACAGTCTTTATTGTATTACCTATTTGGGCAAGCAAAATGTAGACTCTAAACCGGTGAGTTTGTATTACTATTACAAGGCTAGAGTTCTGAGGTAAAACTATTGGATCTCTGTTGAAGTGTATGTATACATGTCTAGAATTATTTACGTATGTACATTTATTATATGTCTATCAAATTGGCTTCTAAAAACAAAAAAGCACTCATAAATTAAGCCCAAAGTATTTTTCAAGTTCACATGACTTAATGAAATTTTTAACAAACAAGTTGGCTTTAAAATTATTAATAAAAATAGAAACTTTTTCAGAATTGTCAGCATACATTTTTTGTCTGTTTTATATCTGTCTCTGCTGGATATTTTGAGTGTCAAAGTTTGGCATAGAAACCCACCAGCCAAAATGAAATAATTCTGATTTGTATGCCTTCTTTGATAATTAAGACTAATTTAATGTTGTTAGCTGAATTTTCTGAGTTATTGGAAAAAATACCTATGTATAATTCAAATTATCAGCTTGAAAAGGTTATTTGTGAGACATGGTAATAAGAAACCAGTAAGAAAGGGAGAGAGATTTGAGGGAAATTATGAAAATGAAGATATATTTTTGATAAGGAAGGTCATAAAGTATTTCTATGAGAAAGGATCTTGTTTGGTGATTTTTTTTTTTCTGAAATAAAATGACTAGTTATTTTTAAAAAGAGAAAAGAAAATCATAACATATTCCCATAGGTCCCATATTTTATTTTGAAATATAAATCAGTAATCTGGAGATTAAGAAGAATTTAGAATAGATTTTGCTTACATACTTTTTTAAGAATAAAAATATCATTTTTTCCCTCGAAGTAACTGTTTTAACAAGTAGAGGTTCTTTGTATTCTTAGCAATCAGAAAGAATGGGAAGAAGCGAGGGTGAGAGAGGAGGAGGGAGGAAGGGAGAAAGGAAGAAGGGAGGGAAGAAAGGAGGGGAGAGAAAAGGAGGAGACAAAGGGGGAGAGAGAAGAAAAGGGCTGAGAAAACTCTTCAGTCATAACCATTTTGGCTCTGTTGAATATGGCTCTGACTGAAGGCAGTCATCAGTATGAAGACAGAACTTGGTCCTCCCATTAATACAGTGTTTGTAGATCTCTTTGATTTGCATGCTTTTCAAAACACCATTATAAAAAGAATGCTTTTGTGGCATTTATTTATTCTTATTTAAAAGATAAGCAAAATGTTTGACCTTAAAAACAAGAAGTTTTGGAAGAAAAAAGTTAACATCCCATAAACCTATTTTAAACCATAATGGCATTCCTTTAGAGTTCATAGCGTTGAACTATTTCCCTTTCCTCCTTCCTTATCAATTGATCCTCCTTATTTTGCACTTCATTCATCTCACCCAACAATTCGGCCCAATATACACAGAAAAATGTTAACTACTTTATGTGTTTCTTAGTCACTTTCTATGCAGTCAGTAAAGTTACCATTTTAAAGTTCTTTAATCTTGGACTTCATAAAACTTTATTATAAAAAGGATTATTCTTGTTTATAGAGTCTTAGGTAGTAAGCCACCATTCAAAAACCATGAAAATTGATGCAGAATCAGCAAAGGTACAAAATTCTCTCTCATTGTTATCTAGGAGGAAGTCTTTAAAACACAGAAAATAAATGAAGTTGAAAGTATCAAAATGTCTTGTCACTATATAAACCAAAAATAATCAATTACTTTTTTTTTTTACTCAAAAAAGATATTCCTGGCCAGGCACAGTGGCTCACACCTATAATCCCAGCTGTTTGGAAGGCCAAGGTGGGTGGATCACTTGAGGTCAGGAGTTCGAGACCAGTCTGGCTGATACGGTAAATCCCAGCCTTTACCAGACATATACAAAATTAGCCAGGCATGGTGGCACACACCTGTAATCTCAGCTACTCAGGAGGCTGAGGCATGAGAATTGCTTAAACCTGGGAGGAAGAGGTTGCAGTGAGCTGAGATCATGCCACTGTACTCCAGACCGGGATACAGAGCAAGACTCCCTCTCAATAAATAAATAAATAAATAAATGTTCCTATATTTTGTATACTCTAATAATTTCTGGATGGCTCTCTTTCTATATGAAACGAGTCAGAGCTATTCTAGTCTTTAACACAAAGAAAATGTGTAATTTGAAGCTAAACTGTATTTATAATACTATTGTAATGAACAATCAAACAAGTAACTCAAATAACATTTCAACAAGTCAGAACCAACTTTTAAAAATGATAAAGCCAAGATTTTTTGGCAAGCCAAGACATCCAGCTACAATAGCAAAGCAGGTTCACTCATTAAGATAGTGGTTAGGAATTCTAACTCAGTGTGATTAAGCCTGATTGGTATCTAGGAACACGAGGAAGAGTTGGTTAAAATGGTAATTTGATACCTGAATTAAAATTTGACAAGAAATATATAATGTGATTATACCTTTGGAAAAATAAGCAGTATTAAGGGTCTCTGCAGATAAGGAAATAATGCAAAAGGTCAAAATGTAAAATACTACTTGGATGTGATACATTTTTTAGATTTCCAAAAATCTTGCCAAGGTAAATAAAATACAAAGATTTTATGTTCTCTAATTACACTAGATTATTATTTTACGTATTTCAAATTTAAAGGTGTATTTTAATGGAATATTCTATGTATATTCTTAACATGTCATTGCATTCCATCTTCTGCATTCGCCAAGTCTGCATTAGGAGCCCCTCATCAGCAATGTGTGTGTATTTTTCATCTGTTAACCTTCAGCAAAATGACTCATGCAAAACATATTCAATGAAGTCATGAACATTAATATAAATTCTGTCAAAAAGGAGAAGCATGATATGAGGAAAGACCAGTAACTTTTATTTCAAAGAAACTGTATTCAAGCTACCTCCCTAATTAGGAGCTGAAGGACACTGAGAACAATTAATCTCATTTCTTTTTGTATAATGATGATGATATCCTTAAAATAGTTACAGTAAGGTTTAAATACTATAATATTTGAAAGCACCAGTTTCTTCCTAAGCTGCCTCCTTTCTTACCTCCATTCTTTCAAATTTAGAATGCGTATTTTGTGACTTCAAGCAAGTTCAAGTTGTCTTTAAATTTCAAACTGTCTCAATGTAATAAAATATTAAAATGCTTCCAGCAACCATTATCAGTTGATATTTATTGTGAATCAACTTGCAATTATACCCACTTTTTCTTGAGTTTATTTGACAATCTACAGAATTCTAACAAACAAGTTGATTTCAGTACCATGGTTTTAGTAATAGTGGTTACAGAAAAGCTAGAGTATATATGTGTACTCAACTGGAACTTTATAGATTTAATAAATTTAAGGACAGAGTAAGCAAAATGTAATCAAGGTCATTTCAAGTTTCAAGCACACACTTGAAAGCGTAAAGCTTCCAGTATTTTCATTTCTTTATGGTAGGCTACCCCATTCTGAAGCAATCTTCTATTTCTCTTTTCACCAACAGAAAAATATAACCTTCCCATTTCACAGCTGTCCACAGTAAATTGTATTACAAATGACTGCTAAATATCTCATGTGGAGTCCTGACAAGTTAACAACAAAGAGGAAGGGACCCCATTTGAGAAAGAGCAATTAGATAAGTTAATAACAAAGAAGGGACCCCAGGTGGCGGAGAACAATTATTTTGAGACAGCTAACCACAAAAAAAACGGTGGCACAATATCCTGTTCCCACGTACCTCACTCCATGCATGTAGTCCAAGTACCATGACCCTACAAAACTTTGCTCCAGCCCCTGCCTCTTTGCAGATATCCCCTTCTCTGCCATGTTGCCTGTTGCTTCTTTGCAATGTACTTTCTCTCTAGTAAACTTGTGTTATTTAACTTATTGCTGTTTCTTTTACTGATGCAGGCCTCTATCCATCTCCACCCATGACATTCCACGAGACACATTTTACACTTAATCTGTACATTCAAACATGGGTATGCCATTTACATGCACAACTTTCTTGCCTATTTGTTACTGTCATTTCTGATATAATTTTTCATAAAAAATGCTGACTCATCTATTAAACATGTATATTTATGTGTTTTATCTCTCATATACATCTATATTTGCCTTTGAATAAGCATAAATCTGGTAAATATTATACACCCATATTTACTAATTTGAGTAACAATGCATTTATGTGTATTTTCTTTAACATTTTTATTCATATTATTTTTATGTTTAGATTGGAGTTTCTTGACCCTGACATAACTGACATTTTGGGCAGAACAATGCTTCATTGTAATGGGCTGCCCCATGCACTTTGAAGTACAAAACACCACCTGGCCTCTACCTACAAATATCAATGGGACCTTCGCCTTTGTGCAAACAAGAAAAAGTATTTCTTAAAAATGTGCCCTGGAGACACTTAGTCTATAGCTGAGAACTACTGGTTTAAATCAATGAATTTAAATTTTAACTTTTGTTAAGAAAATGTAGCCATTAGAATACTAAAAAACTAAAATGTCTGTAATTCAAATTAGTTCAAATGCACTAAAATATCATAGTGTTGACAAAAATGCAGTTGCTGGGTTCGAAAATGGCCCTGCAAAGGGCCTTCTTCCATGCCGAGCTTGGTCTCCAGGCTCAGGTTCTTGGCTTCCCTTGCTTGAAGAATCAAGCAGAGAGTCTTAGCCCCGTGGTGAGTGTCACGGCTCCAGACAAGAGTTCACTGACCAAGAGAGTGAGCAGCAATGCAAGCAAAGTGAAAGTGAAGGGGACCCAAGGGGGTTGTTGTTGCTGGTTAGGGCTGCCTGGGCTTATATCCCCAAGTAATTTCCTCCCTTTCTTGATTGTTGGCCAATGGAAAGAGTATATTTTCAAACCTCCTTCCAAATGGTGGGTTTCTGGATCCTTTTTACCTGATTGGCTTGGTAGCTCACCCTTGAGTTGCTAAGTGTTTGGCCCCTGGTCCTGAGTTAGGACAAGGCTTGTGACCATGAGTCACCTAATTTCCTCTTTCTCGTAGTCGTTTGTCTCCTAATTTCTGTTGAACTGGCAAGCAATATCAGGATGTGGTTAAACAGTAATTTACAGTTGCTACCTAAAACTTTGAACACAGCACCCTGACATGATTGAAGTACCTGTGTGTTGGCCTTTTCCCATGCTAGGGGTTCTAAGAATTTCCCTATTGACCCAAAAGGTTTTATTACCTCAATAGGATAATACAATTACTACAAAGGTATTCCTAGACAATAAGAAAATTTATTGAACATTTATACAAGTACTTTAACATTTATATAGGTACAGATTTTGTTTATGTAAAGTTTTTTTAGGCTGACCAACCACACCATGAACAGCATGGTAATCTCTGTGACCTGCATGTACACTCCAGATGAGTTTCTGGAACTACAAAGTCTGAAGTAACTCGCTTACTACAACATGGCCTTTTAGTTCCCACTAACTCTCCTTACAATTCCCCTATCCTACCCGTCCAAAACCAGACAAATCCCATAGACTAGTATAAGACCACCTCATCAGATTGTACTTCCCATCCACCCAGTTGTACCAAACCCATATACCCTCCTATCTTCCAGTAGCTGTCCTCCAAAACAGCAAAGGTCTTGACTTACTGACTGCCGAAAAAGGAGGTCTTTTCCTATTCCTAAATGAAGAATGTTGCTTTTATGTAAACCAGTCAGGCTGTATATGATGGATTAAAAGACAAAGCCTAGAAGCTCACTAGTAAGGTGAATGGTTATTCTGGACCTGACTGGACTGGCTGGATACTCTCTAACTGGGTGCCATGACTTCTTCCAAACCTTAGTCCTCTGAAGCCTATCTTCCTCCTCTTATTTGGACACTATGTTTTCTGATTAATATCTTAATTCCTATAAACTTGTATACAAGAGATAAGCAATCAGTCAATATGACAAATATTCCTTATAACAACCCCATAATATCAGCCCTTTCCCTGAGATCTCCCAGAAGTCTAAATTCTCTCCCATTTTTAGGTTTCCATGCTGCCCCCAATCCCGCTCGAAGAAGCCCTGTGAAACATTGCCCCAACATCCTCTGTGCTGGCCTTCCTAATATTCCACTGCCCTCCCCTCTTCATTTCTCTTTCCTTTATATTACTAATATAAAAAGACAGGAATGTGAGGTCTTTTAGGCCAACTGACCATGCCATGGACAGCACTGGCAATCTCTGTGACCTGCAGGTACACTCCAGATGACTTTCTGGAACTAAAAAGTCTGAAGTAACTGGAAAGCCACAAAAAGGAGAATGATCAACTCCTGTGGCACCTAATAGACTTTGAGACATTCTTGCTTGTTCCTTATTCCCACCTCACCTGATAAGGTGACTGGACTTTGTAACCATCCTTGTTCAACCTTGTGACTCCAGACCCTAAGACCCCCTCCCAGCTTGCAAAAACCACCCTGAACTGTAACTTCTGTAACTTTCCACTGCCTAACACAAACCTATAAAACCAACTCCTATCCCACCGCCCTTCACTGACTCTTTTTCTACTCAGCCTGCCTGCACCCAGGTGAATAAACAGCCATGTTGCTCACACAAAGCCTGTTTAGGGGGTCGCTTCAAAGTGTGTGTTTAACAGTTTTAATTTTATCCCTTGTATTTATTGAACACTTATACAAGTACTTGGACAAAAAATGTTTAATACTGTTGATGAAAACAGTCAAATTCTAAAATATTTGAAGAATTTACTCTGAGCCAAATATGAGTGACCATGGCCCATGATACAGCCCTCAGGAGGTCCTGAGAACATGTGGCCAAGGCTGCTGGGGTACAGCTTGATTCTATGTATTTTAGGAAGGCATGAGACATTAATCAAATACATTTAATAAATAAATTGGTTTGGTTTAGAAAAGCAGAAAACAAAGCGGGGGCTTCCAGGCTGTAGGTAAATTTAAACATTTACTTGTTGACAATTGGTTGAGGTTCTGAAGATTAGGGATTGATAGAAAGAAAAGTTCAGGTTAAAGATTAAAGATTGTGGAGGTCAAGTTTATTGTGCAGATGAAGCTTTTAGATAGCAGAGATTAGACAGAGCAGGTTGTAAATTGTTTTTATTGGACTTAAAAGATCCCTGGCTTTTAGTTGATTATCTCCTTGATCTGTGATGGAAGGAAGGAAAACAAAGGGAGAAGGAGATTCTCTATAAAAATGTGGATTCTTCCTATAAGAGACTTTGCAGGGCAATTTTAAGGTATGGCGAGGAAATATATTTTGGGTTTTTTTTTTTCCTTGTCTCATAATGTTATGTCAGAGTTAGCTTGAAAAGTAAGTCACAATATATAGGGTTAAATAAACCCCATCTGATGAGAATTTATGGTTTGTAGGGCATGACTCCCTGGACCCTTTAAGTAGAAATTTGGGTAAGATTAAAAAAAAAAAAAAAAAAAAATCAGAGCTTAGTCCTCAGTGCCCCTCTTGGCCAAAAAGCATTCCACAGAATTCATATACAGGCCAACAAAACAGCAACACTTCTCACAACACTAGGAGGCTTATTCCTAGGGTTGTTTGATTTGGTCATTTGGTAAGGTTTATGGAACTAGAAATGCTTATTCCTAGAATAGTCTGGTGGTAACAGATTCAAGTATTAGCAATTTGGGTAACAGGGGAGGACATGGTCTGACTTGAGTAGAAGCCCACTGTTTAAGGGGTGAGATGGAGTCAGGCCTAGGGTTTAATTTTAAAAAAAAATTCAGATCAGATTTTTTGAGCTGTTAAGATTCGAGTCCTTAATTGTGCCTTTTCTTGTGCTGTATTTGGCATAACATTTATAAGAACATGTTTAATGTTAATATACTAATAAATATGAAAAAGATTATGAAGGTTTGGGCATCCAAGATTACATGTAGAGGTAGAAGGCAGTAAAAAACCTAATTATCTAGAAAAAAAACCCATATACAGTATTATATTTTTGATTAGACTTACAATGTGTTTCCCTTCTTTATTAAGAGTTATTTGGACCTTGTGATAAATCTTACCTGAGAATTGTAGGACCAACATTAAATTAGAATTTAATAAGTTTAATCCTTTTTCTAGATAATTTATCTTTATAAGTATAGCATCCTGAGGAGGGTATAAATTAAATGCAAGAACTCCCTGGTTCTTGGTGTTTAAATTGTTATAGACTTCTTAACAGTAGATAAATCTATTTTTCTCCCCATTTTTGTATTGCTGGTATTTGGGAAAGAAAAGGTTTTGTTATAGGAGAAGTTAATATAATTCTACAGTGTTATTTTTTTCTTGGAAGGACTTCCTATTGCTGGGTGCCTAAAGAGTTAAAAGACTTATAGCCAATTAATTGTTTTTGATGAGATAGAAATCGATGTGGACAGGCATCTGTTACTTTTTAAAATTATTATTTTAAGTAAAAAGGCAGATAGAAAAAAAAGGAAAGAAAGAAAAAGCTGCAAGATTGACTTATTTTAACTTTTATGTATTGAGTTCTTGTGAGCTTGGTTTTTGTTACAGACTTATAGCAATTAGCCATACAACCATAATCATTGTTCTGAAAAATTAAATATATAGAGAGAGAAATAAACTTATTTTTAAAACTCATAATTGGGAGTATTATACCTAGGAGGATTTGTTACAAGGTACTGTATCCTGTTAGTATATATTTTCCTTTAATTTTATAGTAAGCAGATAATTTTTACAGTTGGGGTGGATGTAAAAGTGACACATAATAGTTTAGAAGGCAAACAAATTGTTTTACCAGTTGTTTAGGCATTTTTATACCCCTTTTTTGATTTAGAGGGTTTGATTTTGTTTTAACCTTATCCCTTAAAACTGGCCCTTACAATCTTATGTGCCCACCTCTTCTGCAATAGTCCCTGGGCCTGGAAGGAGGCAGCTTGTATAGTTTGAGCAGCAGAGCATTAGCAGTGAAACAGATCTGGGCTCAGTGGGATGCCGAATGAGGGAGATTTATGTCTCTCATCTAGAATACCATAATTTTGTTTTTGTGGGAAGTAAAACAAAAAGAGATAAATTAACATTTATAGTTTGACAGTTATAAGAGTAATTTGTTTGTTACAGAAAAAGGAACCTATTCCTTTAGGGCACCAACTAAAAATATTAAGAAAAATTATAATTTGGTAATTTTTAGATGATTATTGTAGTCAAGAAATACTGTAATTTGTGCTTAAAACATGAGGGCTGAAATCTAGTATTAAGTGTTACACTTTTCCTTTGAAAAAATTCTTTCAGCAACCTTTTTTATTAAAGAGAATATTATAGCAAGGCCAATTTGTGGACAAGTTAAGTTTTAGGCTTATTATGTTTGCCTGATTAGTTGCATAAAATTCAACAAGAAATTGATTGGCTATGTAGAATTTTTTTAAAGTTGGTTTTACTGAAACTTTTATCGAAAAATAGGTAAAATAACCTAAAATAAGTTTCAGTTTTGATAGAATAACCAGTGTCTTTAATTGTTTTTTTAAAACATTATCATTGAACTTATGCAGACAACTATATTGCCGTAAAACTACAATCTGAATTCTGGAGGACTTAGAAAGGTAGCCGGGCGCGGTGGCTCAAGCCTGTAATCCCAGCACTTTGGGAGGCCGAGGCGGGTGGGTCACGAGGTCGAGAGATCGAGACCATCCTGGTCAACATGGTGAAACCCTGTCTCTACTAAAAATACAAAAAATTAGCTGGGCATGGTGGCATGTGCCTGTAATCCCAGCTACTCAGGAGGCTAAGGCAGGAGAATTGCCTGAATCCAGGAGGCGGAGGTTGCGGTGAGCCGAGATCGCGCCATTGCACTCCAGCCTGGGTAACGAGCGAAACTCCGTCTCAAAAAAAAAAAAAAAAAAAAAAGGTAAATTTGCTTACAAAAACATACATTACCCAAATAACTTAAAAGAAAAAGATGTATTTTATCCTTTTTTAAGTAGAGCAGCAGCTTTTGAAACAAGATGTGTGTTTACCTTGGAAATGCCATTTACAAACCAAACAGCTTACCAGGGCTATTGGGCACTGGAATTTAGCAGCTCTTTACAAATTAGTACAAAAAAACAGGCTTTCTGCTTATTAGGTAGCAAGATTTTATATAAGCCATTTTTATTTTATTATGGAACGTTTTGGGAATCATTACTTCCATTAATATAGGGATAGCTTTAGTTAATATTCCATAGCAAAGCAGCAAATGTCCCATCAAGTAGAAATTCTCTAGCTCAGTCACTATTATTAAAAAGGACTTACAGTTTTTGCTATTAACCCTGATAAATGCTCAAGACACACAAAAGGCTGTGTATGCAATGGAGAATTTACATGAGGAGATTTGCAGTTAGATATAGTACCTATTTTTATAAGTCATTTAGGTAAAAGTGGTTATGACTAACTTACATAAAGTTTGTTTAAACATCTTACATTTTCTAATTCTACTAACCTGTACGTTTTTACGTTCTTATTCTAGGAAGCCTATTTACCCCCAGACCATTTTATCTTTTCTGGTGAAAGGGTTTGGGTTCCCAGCAGGGGGTTCCATTTATAAGACCTATGAGGGATAGCAGATTTGATAAGGCTTCTTAAATAGATCTATGATTCTGTGGGGGGGGGCACCCATATAAAAAAGGCCCCTTTAACCCCCACATTGACCAAGACCTGGAATAATAGACATATTAGGTAGGAGAATATCCCAGTTAACATAAAGCTAGTCCAACATGGCTTGCATATGAAACTTATTAATTGCTTAATCTGGGGTACTTTGATATTTTGTAGGGAAAGTTGGGCAGTCCCCTTCTCAGGGCAAACAGACTTTACAATGGCATTATCTGGGCTTCTAGGCTGATTGCTTTTTCAGGAATAGCTCCCTGTGCAGCAGTAACTGCTCAGGAATAACCTGTGAATCCTGCATTAATTCAAACAAGCTCTTAAATTTTGTAGGATTTAAAATTAAGAATTTTGTTTTTAAAGTGGTTATTTTTACAATCCACTAAAGTTGTTTTTTTTTTTTTAAGCTGAATTATACTAATTTACAAAATGGAAAAATTCCTTAACATTACACCCTTCGGTTTTTAAATAGGTACTTGGTTTTTCCCTTTCCCCATATAGACTATTTTCTTGGTAACCATAGGGCTAAGCGTTTTGTTGCCCTAGATTTTTTTTTCCATTTAGTTTTATTTGTATAATTTCCTTTATTATAAAGCAAGATTTAAATAGTTTCTTAACCAACAGCCTTACTTACTTTGAATTTTCAAAACTTCAACAGTTTTGAAAATTGACATCTTTATGTTTTATAAAGTTTTAACAAAAGCTTATTTAAGGTTTTTACTATTTTAACTTTTTAGTAATCCAAATTTCCAGTGAGGGGGAAAATTCTGAAGATTTAAACATGACGTTAAGAATTTTAAATTACTAGAGAGTTTTAAGATTAAATTTACCAAATTAATTTTTATAAAAGATTATCAAGGTGATGTAAATTAAAAGGCATCTAAGCTAGCTTTTACCAATCTGATAAGCACTTACTTTTTTAAAAGTTATTTGTTTAGAGTGAGCACTTTTATGTAGTTTGGAAATGAAATATTACTTCAATATGACACATATAAAGATAGAGGTATAACAGGTATGCAGAATAAAAGGCACTTTTAAAAGATACTGTATTTGCCTGTTTTCAAAAACAGTTTTTTTCCCCTTACTTAGATAATAAAAGTTACAGGAGCCAACAAAAGGCGAAGGAGAGAGTTGTCATTTAAGGACTTTTTAAAAAATAAAGAGTGGTACTTAAGGATATCAATCCGAAGAATGTTAACAAAACAGATTATAGAATTTAAAAATTTTTAAACTTTTGCATTAAAAGTCAATATTTGTAATAAAATCTTGTTTTAACCAATTATAAGTTTGTATTAGTGTATATTTTTTCAGTATTAAATGCAATGCCAATTTCTAGAAATAATATGATTTCTTTTTAATTATAGCCAACTGAATCATACAACCCCCTTAAAAATTCATTTTACTAACCTTATTATGACTTACACAGAACATTTACAATGATTAGACTTTTTGTTTTACTCTAAATATTTTTCTTTCTTGGACAACCCAGCTATTTTATTTTAGGGCAAAATTCACCATACAAGATTATTTTTCATATAAAATTATTTTTCTTTTTACCTTCTTTGCCAATCTTTTTTTTTTTTTTTTTTTTTTTTTTTTTTTTTTTTTTTTTTTTTTTTTTGAGACGAAGTCTCACTCTTGTTCCCCAGGCTGGAGTGTGCAATGGTGCAATCTCAGCTCACTGCAACCTCCGTCTCCTATGTTCAAGTGATTCTCCTGCCTCTGCCTCCCTAGTAGCTGGGATTATATGTGCCTGCCACCATGCCTAAGTTTTGTATTTTTAGTAGAGACAGGGTTTTACCATGTTGGCCAGGCTAGTCTCGATCTCTTGACCTCATGATCAGCCCGCCTTGGCCTCCCAAAGTGCTGGGATTATAGACCTAAGCCACCACACCCAGCCCCAAAATACCTTTTATAACTTTAGCTTTCTTTACATCTCTTATTTCCTGATTTTTTTTTTTACCTTGTTTTATACATAACCCTTAAATAAGGTTTGGATTAGACAAAGATAGTTTGCCTCTAAGAAGAATGTTATAAAATGTTTTTCTATAATTTTTAAATTAGAAATTACCCAGATACTTAATATCAAATAATAACCTTAGATCCTAAATTATTGCGGGACTGTGTTAGAGGAACTTCCCTGGTTGGCTAGGGGCTTTGTTTCCACTTTTCCCACCTCTGGCTGGCTAGCGGCTCTGTTTACAGTTTTCCTGCCTCTGGCTCTTAGGGGCTTTAAGGGCAGGGACTTTTCCTGCCTCTGGTCCCTGGAAGCAGAGGCTCAGTAACTCAGGGTTTGAAAACAGTAGCCAATCTGGTAAAGGATTCAAAGATCAATTAATCTAGAGAGAGGTTGAAAACATCCTTCTCATTGGATGAGAACAAGAATGGGGAGGGAATAACTCAGGGGTATACTCTCTAGTGCTGGAGCCTGTAGTGGCATCCCCTCCAGGTCCCTTTCCACAGTGTGGAAACTGTCCTTTTGATGTAAAATATGCCAGAAAAAAAATCCTTTGGCACACTTCAAAGTTCCTCCTGGGTAACAGTAACCAGTCATTACCCAGGTAAGTCCTGACAAGTGGACTTTACCCACATGCCTAAGTCTCAGTTCACATTTGTTAGTATGTGTAGATACCTACACAAACTGGGTCGAGGCTTTCCCTTGTAAGACAGAAAAGGCCCAAGAAGTAATAAGAGTCCTGACTAATGAAATAATCCCTAGGTTTGGACTCTCTCACTATCTTCAAAGTAATAACGGCCCCACCTTTAGTGCTGCAGTAACCCAATGTATTTCCAAAGCCTTAGGAATACAATATCATCTCCACTGTGCTCAGAGGCCTGAGTCGTCAGGAAAAGTTGAAAAAAATGAATGAAATTCTTAAGAGACACTTAAAAAAACTGGCACAGGAAACCCTCCTCCTGTGGCTCACTCTGTTGCCAATAGCACTCTTAAGGGCTCAAAACTCTCCTCAGAAAATAGGACTCAGTCCCTATGAGATGCTTTATGGATGACCCTTTCTCACCAATGACCTTGTATTAGACAAAGAAACAACAGATCTAATAAAAGATATAACCTCCTTGGCTAAGTACCAACAGGCACTTAAGACCTTACCTGAAGGACACCCTAGGGAAAAAGGGAAAGTTATTCTGCCCTGGAGATTTAGTATTTGTCAAGTCTTTCCCCTCCAACTCTCCCTCCCTACGTCCATTTGGGAAGAACCAATGTTCAGTCGTTTTGTCTACACCAACAGCAGTTAAGGTGGGAATTGACTCATGGATCCATCACACTCGGCTGAAACCTTGAACGCCTCCTGAAGAAGATCATAAGCCCTCCGCTCTACAGCCTGAGGTTCCAGGAGGCTGCCCTTCAAGCCATTAGAGGGTCTGCAGTTGTTCTTTTGACAAGACCCTCAGGAAAGTAGCTCTCATGAGTCTAACATTCTGGCATTGACAGAAATATCACTCTTAACTTCACTATTTGCAACCAGACTTTATGTGGTTGCTCCTAAGGTTGCCCACATCCCATAGACTCTCCATATTCATGGCTTTCTACGTAATTATACTTCTAATAGCTCTCCTCCTCTCCCTCTGATATTATCACTCCCTTACTATGACCTCTCTTGTGGTCTTCATTATGCTCTTTGCTGCCTGCCCCCTGCTTTACTCCCATCCCTCCTGCAAATGCATCCAAAGGGGTTACAACTGGAACAATATTGGACAGGCAACAAGTCCACTCTCTGGTTGGTGTGAGGATTAGGTTGACAGGCCTCCTTTATATCCTATACTTATATGCACAAAAATTGCTATAAAACTGCTTCCCTGTGCACATACAACTTATACTCATATATGGACAGGAACAATAACTGGGCCTAATTGTCCAGCTGCTAAGGGAATCACCACCTGCTGGACACATTTTACCCACATTGGGACTTCAGATGGGGGCAGAGTTCAAGATCAGGCACAAGAACAGCATCTCAAGGAAGTAATCTCTAGCCTAGGCAAACCACAAAGTACCCTGAGTCCCTACAAGGTCCTGGACCTTTCTAAGCTACATCAGACCCTTCACACATACTCCCGGTATGCTCAACTTATTTAACACCACCCTCACAGGAAAGCGTGAGGCCTCCTCCCATAACCCAACTGACTGTTGGATGTGCCTTCCACTATGCTTCAAACCATATATCCCAGTTCCAGTTCCATACTTACGGAATATAACCTACCCTCAAATCATATGGGGCTTTTAGGTCCCTTGGTCACCAATCTACAAATTCCATCTACCCCAAACTTCACTTGTGTGAACTTTATGAACAACAACAATGCTTATCTATGCCTAAACTGTATTACCTTACCTCCGGGCCTCAACTGCCTAGCACTGGGCTTATGCTTTGTGGCTCCTTAGCCTACCACTCTCTAAATAATACCCCAGGGGAAATATGCCTCCTCTTCTTCTTGGTGTTCCCCCATGACCATTTACATCGATTTTCAATTGCAGGGTCTTCTGCTGCCCAGGTCATGCCATACTTGAACCCCAATTCTTCCATTTATAGTGGGGGCCAGAATGATAGGTGGGCTTAGTACTGGCATTGGAGGAATTACTACTTCTACTCAGTTTTATTATAAGCTATCCCAGGAATTAAATAATGACATGGAAAAGGTTGCTGATTCTCTGGTAACTCTACAAAAGCAGCTTAACTCTATAACTGCCAGAGTTTTTCAAAATTGAAGGGGACTGGATCTGTTAATGGCAGAGAGAGGAAAAACTTGTCTTTTAGGAGAAGAATGCTGTTACTTTGTAAACCAATCAGATATCATCCTAAACAAAGTTAAAGAACTCAGGGACCGAACAGAATGTAGGGCTAAGGACCTCCAAGAAGTAGGATCATGGAGCTTGCTTAACTACTGGCTACCCTGGCTCTCCCCTCTTTCAGGCCCCTTAATAATCATCCTATTATTGCTTGCCTTTTGGCCTCTCATCTTTAACTTTCTTGTCAAATTAGTTTCTTCCAGAGTTGAGGCCATGAAGCTACAAATGGTCATGCAAATGGAACCCCAAATGTCCTTGGCTCATGATTTCTATCATGGACCACTGGATCAACCTGCAACCCCAAAAGACTCCCCTCTGGAGGAAACCTCAATTGCAGAGCCCCTTCTATATCCTAGTTCAGCAATAGGTAGTTAGGGTGATTGACACCCATGTTCCAACAGCAGTTGGGCTTTCCTGCTCAGGGAACTGAGCAACTGGGTTAGAAGAACTTTCCTGGTCAGCTAGGGACTTTGTTTTCACTTTTCCTGCCTTTGGCAGGCCAGGGGCTTTGTTCCCAGTTTTCCTGCCTCTGGCTGGCTAGGGGCTTTATTTACAGTTTTCCCATCTCTGGCTCTTAGGGGCTTTGTTTAAGGGCAGGAACTTTTCCTACCTCTGGCCCCTGGAAGCGGAGGCTCAGTAACTCAGGGTTTGAAAACAGTAGCCAATCCAGTAAAGGATTCAAAGATAATTAATCTAGAGAGAGGTTGAAAAAAAACCCTCTCATTGCACAAAAACAAGAATGGGGAGGGAATAACTTAGAAGTATAATCTCCAGCCATTGGAGCCTGCGGTGGAACCCCCTCTGGATCCCCTTCCAATGCGTGGAAATTGTCCGTTCACTCTGCCTAATGAACTGCACTACCACACACTCTTTGGGTGGTTTCATGAGTCCAGTTTGAGCTGTATCACTCATTTCAACACCAAGGCCCCTTCCCCATTCTTCAGGGTTAGAGAGGCCAAGAACCTAAAATGCAGTCGCAGCTAATCTGGTTACATTATGACGTTTGTTTACAAGAATTTATTTCATTACACTTACCCGATTAATCTTGTAGTTCACCTAATTTATAAAAAGCTATGATACAAATATTTAAGGTATTTTCCTGTTAACCATTTTTATAACTGTGAATTTTAGCAATAAATTAGTAATAAAAGTAAATTACTAATTTTAGTCATAAATTAGTAATAAAACTTACGGTTAGTTTTAAGGGTATTTATACCAATAATTCAGTATTTAGTTGTTTTCATTTAAGCTAACAATATTTTATAAGCATATACAAGCAAAGGTCATTCTGTTTTGGGTTGGGCTTTATTGTTTATAACCCTTATGGCAAATCTTATAGTATTCTACAGGAATAAACACGAAACTACATGATCAACAGATGCAAAAACAAACTGCTAACAATTGACAGTATGTTACTGATAATTTTAATGCTGGCATATTTTGTAAAGATCTTACTTAAGTCAAACGAATTCGAAAAAGCATTTGACTAGTCTTCTGTTTGTTTTTCTTAGTATTTGAGTACTTTATTTAAGGCACTCCATTAAAGCTCTTGATATATTTTTCATGGTGAAAATGTTACATACACACACATTATTATATAGATATATTTAGGCATTCCAATGGAAGTATTTTATAGATTTATAAAACACTTCTGTTTTTATTTTATTCTATTTTAGACTTTTATGTTTTTTAATAATATGTTGCATCACCCTAGACAGTAGTTAGCTAAATAGCTCTAAATTTCCATATTAAAAGAAACAACTCAGGTGAAGATTAAATAGCAAAATTTACATTATAAGGTATAGGGAGAAAAAGTTTGGTGTGCTAGAGGGAAACTAAAACATTTAGCTGATAATTAAGCATAACATTCCTTTAAATATATACATGCATATATACACACATACACACACACACACACAAAGATCCTATAACTTTACGTTAGTACTTTGGTCATGAAATGAATATAAACTTACTGGCTTGCAAAACACACACACACACACACACACACACACACACACACACACACACACACAGATAGATCCAAATAGCAGTTGTTATTTATCTCAGTAGAAAAGTAACAGCAGATTTGGCCAGGTGCAGTGGCTCAAGCCCATAATCCCAACACTTTGGGAGGCCGAGGCAGGCAGATTACGAGGTCAGATCATGACCATCCTGGCGAACATGGTGAAACCCCGTCTCTACTAAAAATACAAGAAAAAATTAGCTGGGTGGGGTGGCACACACCTGTAGTACCAGCTATTCAGGAGGCTAAGGCAGGAGAATTGCTTGAACTTGGGAGGCGGAGGTTGCAGCAAGCTGAGATAACACCACTGCATTCCAGCCTGATGACAGAGTGAGACACCGTCAAAAAAAAAAAAGAAATAAAGAAAAAAGAAAAGAAAATAGCAGATTTAAGGCAAGCAGAAAAGAAAACAGAGAAAGAGAATTTAGAAACTCTATAGTTGGCAGGTCGACCCTGGGACTTCTTTTTCCTTAAAGCAAAATGTGCGTAAAGACCGTATTACTTCAAGTAGGGGTGCCTACGAAGTGCTCAAAGCGGGGAGGTGGGAGGGGGAGTCATTCTCCTTGTTTTCTCCTTATTCTTAGTTAATTCTGAGAGAAAAGCAATTGAGAAGACCCTTTAGAAATGTATCTCCAAATTGCATTCGGATCCTTTAACAACTTCCTGGGAAAAACCAGCTTAGAATAAATCAAGAACCATGACCCTAAGGGAGGTCCTGGGCTCAGGAGGACTTACCAGTTCCACTGGAGGAAGAGCTTGGACTCAGTGAGGCTTCAATGGGCCCCTGCTGGTACCTTAGCTCCACTTTCAGGCAACTCCTTTGGGGTCTTGAGTCTTCTCTGAGGCCCCACATTTGGCACCAGTTTCTTTTTATATTGTTGACAAAAAGAGTCAAACTCTAAAATATTTGAAGAGATTTACTGAGACAAATACTAGTGACCATGGCCTATGACACAGTTTTCAGGAGGTCCTGAGAATGTATGCCCAAGGTGATGGGAGTACAGCTTCGTTTCATGTATTTTAAGAAGGCAGAGACAACCATCAAATACATTTAAGAAATACATTGGTTTGGTTTAGAAAGGCGGGACAACTCAAAGCGGATGAGGATACAGGTAAAGCTGAACATTTTCTGGTTGACAATTGGTTAAGGTTGTATGAAGAGCTGGGACTGATAGAAAGGAATGTTCAGGTTAAAAGATAAAGTACTGTGGAGACCAAGTTTTATTGTGCAGAGGAAGCTCCTAGACAGCAGACTTTAGAGAGAGCAGGTTTTAAGTTGTTTTTTATAGGACTTAAAAGGGTGACTGGCTATAAGTTGATTATCTCCTTGATCTGGGATGGAAGGAAGGAAAACAAATGTGGATTTTTCCCACAAGAGACTTTGAAGGGTAATTTTAATGTATGGCAAGGAAATATATTTTGAGGTTAAATATTTTATTTTCCTTGTCTCATAATGTTATGCCAAAGTCAGGTTGAAAAGTCAGTCACAATATAGAGAGTTAAATAAAACCAGTATGATGAGAATTCACGGTTTGTAGGGCATGACTCCCTAGACCCCTTAGGTAGGAATTTGCATAAGATAAAAAATCAGATCTTAGTCTTCAATATGCTATATGTATTAGTCGCAACACTGCCCCCACAAAACTCAGCAAATACAAGAACAACCAACACAATTATCAACATTTCTACCACCAATGACCTCTACTATCAAATGGACAAAAATTTCCTACTCATTTATCTGCTCTTAAATAAGACATTTTTCAATGTTCACGTTGTGACTTTCTAGTCCCTTCTAACTTGTAAATTCAAACCACAATGAACTTGCCCTACAACAGAGCTACATGTCCCCTAGAGAATTTCACCTACATGGTTTTATTTATAGTAGGATCTTCTGTGCTTCATAGAATAATGTACAAATTGTTTTGTATAAATACAAAACAAAGTTCCCAGATGTTCTTTAGCTCTTAAACTCCAATTAATCTGTTCTCCCCCTTCGAACACAAATTATTCATGTAAAATTATTCTTAGTGTCAATTATCTGAGCTATTCTTCTAATATTTTTATCTTTTCCAGAGTTTCAATTCGTCTTCCATAAAAACAATAAGCCTCATGTTTGTTTTTAATTTATTGAAACAAACTAATATCTAATCTTAAAACTCATAAAACAGAAAATAAGAAAATGTGTCCTTTCTATGTTTTTCTTAAACACTTTTATTCAAATGAGAATAAAATAAATATTTAACTCATCTATAAAGATTTTATTTCTTTACAAAATTTTTAGATGAAGATTTTAATAAGTACTTCTTTTCCTGGTTATGATAAAGTAGCTTGTCTCAAGTAACAGCCCCACATCCCTACCTCCAAAGCAGGAAAAAATAAAATCATCCAACTTTTTATGATTTTTCAACAAGAACAAATAAACAAAAGACAATATTGTGAATGCATCAGACACAACCAGGATAGACAATGGGTCAAAATTCTGCCAAGTGGAAACTAACAGAGGCAACCTCAACAGTCTTTGCCACTTTTCCCCAAAGGCATTTGATGATTCATAAGCTACATAAGGGCAAATGCCAAAAAGTCAAGCAGAAAATAAACCTAAGAGGATACAATCTAAGCAGAGAATTCTTTAGTCTCACAGTGCTGTGAGATTAAGTATTGGAATTTAGGGACTACCAAAAAAAAAAAAGAAAGAAAGAAAGAAAACCCAAAAACTCTAATAAACATCCATATTTTTAAACTGAAAATCCTATAAAACTACACTTCAGGGACAAAATAAACAGAGCAAGCCCCCAGAAACACTGCACGAACCATAGATTCTCCAACTATAATTGCAACAAGATGTTATGTTTCTATTCTCTATGCCAGAAAAGAATTAAATCCTCTTCAAAGGAAGATACCATCATCCAGAGTCTCTACAACACTTCAAACTTAATGTGCAGTTTACAAATAAATACCACTAGGAGAATAAAATGAGTAATTAAAAATAAGGAAAAGCCGGGAGCGGTGGCACAAGCCTGTAATCCCAGCACTTTGGGAGGCCGAGGCAGGTGGATCACGAGGTCGAGAGATCAAGACCATCCTGGGTCAACATGGTGAAACCCCGTCTCTACTAAAAATACAAAAAATGAGCTGGGCCTGGTGGTGTGTGCCTGTAATCCCAGCTACTCAGGAGGCTGAGGCAGGAGAATTGCCTGAACCCAGGAGGCGGAGGTTGCGGTGAGCCGAGATCTCGCCATTGCACTCCAGCCTGGGTAACAAGAGCGAAAACTCAGTCTCAAAATACAAATAAAAAAAAATAATAAAGAAAAAAACACAACTAGAAACACACCTACAAGGAAATCAGACACTGGAAGTTTCAGACATCAATTTTAAAAAATATGTTTTCAGTGTTCAAGAAAACAAGTGAAAACATGGATAACTTCACCACAGAGGGGGAAGTTTTTGTTTGTTTGTTTGTTTCTTGTTTTTGAGACAGAGTCTCGCTCTGCTGCCCAGGCTGGAGTGCAGTGGTATGATCACAGCTCACTCCAACCTCTGCTTCCAGAGTTCAAGCAATTCTCCTACCTCAGCCTCCCAAGTAGCTGGGATTACAGGCATGTGCCACCATGCCTGGCTATTTGTATTTTTAGTAGAGACAGTGTTTCACCATGTTGGCCAGTCCTGTCTCAAATTCCTGACCTTCAGTGATCCACTTGTTTGGAACTACCAAAGTGCTGGGATTACAGACATGAGCCACAGTACCCAGCATGGAGTTTATCTTTTTTAAAGAGCAAAATGTAAATTCTAGAAAGAAAGATACAATTATAGAAAAAAAGAACCCAGTAAATGGATTTAACCACAGATTAGATATAAAAGAGAACATTAGAGAATTAGAAGATAAATCTATGTCAAACTGAAGTTTCGACAGATGAAAGAGTAAGAAAAAAAAAGTGTCAGGAACACATGAACCACTGTCTACACATCTAACACATGCATTTATAGTACCAAGGGAAGTGAGGGGAAAGAGTTAGGAACAATATTTGAGAAGTCTATGTCTGATTTTCTTCCCCAAAACCAATGCAAGACAACGAGCTGCAACTTCATTGAATTTTATTAACCTGAAGTACCCAAAAAACAACACATTTTAGGAAAAACGTAATTCCAAAAATTAAAGATAAGGAGAAAAACCTAAAAGTAGCTACAGAGATAGGAGAGGATATTCCCTTCAAATAGGAAAATAAAACTATTAGGTGACATTCAAGAAAAGAAGACAAAAGAAGAATGAGGAACAGGAGGAGGAGAAGAAAGAGAAGCAGCAGCAATGGCCACCAGTCAGCAATGACCAGATGTCAGAAGATGGTAGTCTGACATCTTTATCGAACTTAACAAAATTATTGCATCTCAGAATTCTTCAATATCCTCCAGAAATAAAGATAAAATAAAGATGCTTAAAATAAACAAAAGCCAAGAGAACTTGTCACCAGAAGACCTAAGCTGTAAAGAAATACAAAAAGTTGTTCTTGCAGAAGAAAACTGACCCCATTAGGCCGTAGAAAACCAGGAGGAAATGAAGAGCACCAGAAAGGGTAAAAGGGTGAATTTACATGAATAGTAACTGTATAAAATAATAGCAATGTTTTGTGAGTGTGAAAATATATGTAGAATTAAATGGCAGAAATAGGGCAGAAGGCAAAGAGAAATCAATGGCATTAAACTATTTTAAGCTTATATAAAAACAGTAATTTTTCATAGACTCCAATAAATTAAGGAGATATGTAGTAATTTATGGGGAAATAAAAAAATATATGTAACTATCCAGAAAATGATCAAGAAAGCAAGCAAGAAAATAGCCAGTAAAAAAGAACAATAATGGCTACTTCAAATAGAAAACCAATAGTTATATGAAAATTTTCAACCAAAATCATAATTACATTAAATAATAAACTAAATAAATGTCACAATGAAAAGACAAAGGTTATCAGACTGAGTAAGAAAATGTAAGCAAAAAACTCCTTTTTTTTATATCCAAGCAAAACTTTTTTAGCCATATGACTAGGATGTTTTGTTTATAAGGAAGATGAGTAAAGGTTATTGGTAAAGCAAAGAAATACAGATTCCTCAAATAAGCTTATGGGAACATTCTGGCACAAAACCATTATTTCTTAATTGCTCCTATTGGTAATATCAATTTAATTTTGTTTCCTGTGGATTTTTCGTGCATCAAACTAACTCCCTGATGATTTCTGCTTTTCTTCCCAGACTTTTAGCTGTAGCAAACCCTTTCACTCAGCAGGGACTTAGATGCAAGGATACAATTGACTTATCAACACTGAGCATTCAGACATGCATTAAAAACAAACCCCAGCCTATCCAAAAACTAACTTTTACTGAATAAATTCTTCAGAAAGACTTCTAAAATAAAATTAAAAAATACAAAAGTTATAGTTAAGAAAAGTAATTACTGTGTAAAACATCTGAGAAAATCAGTACTCTGACATTCACCTCCAGATTTCCATATTTAATGTTTCTAAAACTAAATTAAGCATGTGACAAAGAACCCATAAAACTTAGAGAACACTAAGGAATATGCTTAGAAACTAATGTAAATAGATTCAGATAAAGTTTACATTAAAAACAACTGGGAGAACCTCAAAGCACGTATAGGACTCAATAACCACCCATTATATTATCCCTGAATTGGCATTTGAAAAAATAACAAATTAATAATATACATTTCAAACCAGTATTTGGTAAGAGAAATATCTTAATTTCATCGTAGTCACTATAGATAAAACTCCAAAAGCTCAACACAAAATATCAAACCCGAGTGTTTTCAAAATCTGTATGAAAACAAAATGAGCATGCACACAAAAATATTAATTTGTTAGGACTAGCTCTTTTTATCCCTCACCTCAAGTATCATTTATAACTATCCATACACAAGTTATGTTTTTAAGAGTCATTTAATAATCTTCTGACAAATGTCCTATAATTTAAAAAATAGTAAATGTGCTCAACATCTAATCTAGACATTTTAAAACTTAATAAATACATAGTAAATTTAGTAAAAACAAATACTAACATGACAAATGTCTCAAGAGAAATCTAAACATTCTTTTGTAAATTTTTAAGGAAAACTTTAAAAATGTTATCTAAATTACGTTTGTCTATAGTAAGCGTTCTAATTCCACCAAAGCACAGTAAGTGACTAAATTTCACCTGCTGAGAGAAAATTAAAATCAAGACGGGAAGCATAGGAAAGAAACCAAGAAAACTTACCTCAGAGGAAAAAAAATAGAAGTACCATTTCACAAAGGGCAAAGTTTATACTTCACCTGCTAAACATAGCACTGAGAGCACAAAAGAATGTGCCTTGGGTTTGAATTGTCCAAGACAATTTTTGTGATGCCTGCCCAAATGAAACCGATTTTTATTTTATGACCACCCATTTTTTTAACTTTGGTTGTATTTTAAGGTATCAAAATTCAACAATTTATGGTTGGAATTTCAAAAGGTTCAGTCTTGAGAGTGGTATGAATTATAAAGAGCAGGCTTCCTTAAATAATATGCAAGACAATTCATTATATTGTTCTAATGAAAACTGGTATCGTCTTAGTTTCAAGTTCCTTCCTACACTTTCATATGGTGTAAGTAGCATATGGTATTTTTCTGCCAGAAACAACTCCTAGATAGCATATGAAATAAGCACTTAGATTTTTGTGTCCTGTGATTTTACATGGTGTTTTTTTTTTTAGATAAATACTAATTTGCAAAAATAGAATTGACTAGGATAAAGTAGGGGTGGAAGGAGCAATAACGAGTAATATAAAATATTTATATTTACACATGAGAAATTTTAAGTTACACATTTTTTAAAGTTTAAAATTGTGTTTAAAATTGATCCATGCAAACAAAGAAAAAGACAATGTGCATTACTGTGTTTTTCATATAGTAGGTGATCAGCAAACTATATCTATGAGTACATCTTACTCCTGCCTACACCATAAGAAATGCTTGCTGTCTCTTCATCTTACCCCATGAATAAAAGCTTCCTGAGGCCTGCCCAGAAGCCTACCAGATGCTGGCACTGCTTTCTGTACAGAACTGTGAGCCAATTAAACCTCTTTTGTTTATAAATTATGCAGTCTCAAGTAATTTATAAATTATTGCACTAATAGTTTATTGATCATTTACTAAGTGAAAAGCACAGTAATAGACTTCATATACATAGTATGTCATGTTTAATTCTAAAGTATTTTTTGCTGATTCTTGACCTGTGTGTTACTAGATTAATCCCTTCTTCTTTCCTGTGGGTCTCTCTGTCAGACTTCTGGCTAGGATTGGTCTTTCAAAGGCCCTGGTAGGAGACTAGAGTACAAGACAAAGGAGAATCCAGAGTATTTCTGCCCACACTTTTCCTCGGGCACCATCTCCTACCGTGGTGTCGCCCAGTTGACGTTAGTCCCGTGTGATCCAGCCCACTGTTGTCACAGCCAGTAGGTGACCCTAGTTCACAGACTCTGCTATTTCCTCTCTCTCCCTTTGTCCTTCTAACAATTTCTTGGTTGGCTAAATTTTTGTTTTTTGGCTTCTCATATCCTTTAGTACCTGTGTTCTCAATGGCCTAGGTTAAACTCTCTCTTTAAAAAAAAAAAAAAAATGAAATAAAGATATTTCTCTTTTCTTGATAAAGTGGTTTTTGCTTTTCTAATAAAGTTTTGTTATCTCCTACTTGACAAAAAGGGATTCTTAAAATTCACAGAATTTAAGTAATATGCCAAGTATAACACACATAGTGATTAAATGACAGATGACTTTTTTCTAAGACCTACCCAAGTCATAAATTGTTCCTCCATGCTACCCTGCCTCCCTTTTATTATCATCATGATAAACTAACAAGGAATCACATATTCAATAATCTGGTTATTTCAGAACATTACAAAATAAGGAACTTTGTCCTTTTAATCAATTTATTATCATTCCTTTTTAAAAGCTGTGATACAAAATATTTTAAAATGCCAAGAACCATAAAACATGGAAAAAAATCACAAAATGCTTTTTAGTATATCCCTTTATAGCTACAAAAGATACTATTAATTAATGAGATTTTTAATATAGTTCCTCAGATCTCTGCTGCAAAAAATGTTCCTTTTATTTTTAAGCATTCCAACAGATCTGGTCTTCCAAAATGAAAATCGGAAAAAGAGAATTGTGGCCTCAGCCAAGTTTCATGGACATGAACTGGTCATCATTGCTTCAAGGGAAAAGGTGTTTGAATATAATTTCTTTATCATCTTTCCTAAGGATGAAATGATTAATTACTTAAAATAGTCAATAAATAATTTTTTAAACACATAATGCATACCAGAAGCTTTTCTAGTCACTTGCAATACAACAGTCAATAAGAAAGGCATAGAGACTTGAGCTCACAGAATTTACACTTTAGAAAGAGGAGACAGATAAACAATAAACGTAAATAAATTACATAAGTATGTTAGTAATAAGTGATATGGAAAAAGAAAAACATGATAAGGGTAAGAGGGATGAAGAAAGCAGAACTGGGAGAACAGGTGGAAAGTTTAAATCAACTGACCAGAATAGGCCTTACTGAAAAGATGATGTTTGATTAAAATGTTGAATGAGGACTTAGCATGAGGATATCTGAAAAAAAAGGTTTCAGTATGGGTAAGAATAAGTGCAAAGGAGATAGTACATTTGGCATTTTCGAGAAATAGCAAGAAGGCCACATGGCCAGAACAGAATGAAGGACTGGGTTACTGCTAGAGTATTTGGTGTGAAGTCATGTGCGAAGGAAAAACATATACCACGTTGTGGGATATTGAAAGGATTCTGACTTTTACTCTCCTAGGGTTTGGAGCACAGGACAGTATTACTTGATTAATAGCTGTAAAAAACCACCTGGGCCACTATGCTAAGAACGATACATAGGGGATAAAGGACAAAAGCCAAGATAAATTAGGAGCTTACGAAAATGAACTATAAGAGAAATGCTGGTGACTCTGCCCAAATTTGTGTCTGTGCAGGTAAACAGAAATGATTGGATTGGATTCTGGACACATTGTTTTAAGGTCTTCCCAGCTGGGATTCCTGTTAGGTTAGATATAAGGTATGAGGGAAAAGAGTCAAGTACTTAGGGCCTAAACAATTCGTATGTAAATTTCTATTAAAGTAAATAAAGTTGCTATAGTAAAGTACAATGGCACATACAGGAGGCCATCTCTGACTTCACCCTCAGGCCATCTCTGACTTCACCTTCACCAAGAGTGGTATCAATAAATGAAAATCATAAAAACATTCTCACTCCCAAATACTGAGATTAACTTAGTGGCCATCTTTTTTTCTCTCTTCTTACAAAGAACATTTTGAAATCACTACTAAGAACAATAAGTTTAAATAGAGAAATGAAAGACCAAGCGGATTTCCTAAAGTAGTAAACACTTTGTTGATACTCATCAAATTGAAACACACAGAAAAAAATCTGTGACATGTCACAGTGGGAAATATTCTCCCAAATGAATTGAAATGAACTCCAGTTAAAGACATTAATAAAGAATCTCAGAAGGAAAAATAGAATGAAATATTCTAAGAGAAATACTGAGCATTCCTTCAGTTGAGTTCATCCTTAATTATACATGATCCCATGCTACAGAAAAAGTGAAAAATGAATGAGTATGTAAATGATTGAATTAATTAAATAACCACATATTAAACTTCAACTCATTAGAACAGCTAGCCTCAGCCAGGTATGGTGGCTCATGCCTGTAATACCAGTACTTTGGGAAGTGGAGGTGAGTGGATCACCTGAGCTTGGGAGTTTGAGACCAGCCTGACCAACATGGAGAAACCCCATCTCTACTAAAAACACAGAATTAGCTGAGTGTGGTGGTGCATGCCCGTAATCCCAGCTATGTGGGAGACTGAGGGAGGAGAATTGCTTGAACCCAGGAGGTGGAGGTTGCGGTGAACTGAGGTTGCAGTGAGCTGAGATTGCGCCATTGTGCTCCAGCCTGGGCAACAAGAGCAAAAGGCTGCCAAAGAGGAAGGGAAGAAGGGAAAGTATAGCTGGCCTCAAATACAGTGTGAAAAGACAAAAAAAAAAAAAAAAAAAAATCACACAGGCTCCATTAGGGCACAAATACTACCTTATCTGATATGCACATATATAATCAAGAGGGAAAGAAACACCAAGTTGTCTAGAGAGTATAGAGGCACATATCCTCTTCAAAAAAATAAAGCAAAAATAAAAAATAAATATGAATAATTCAATCAGGAAGAAATCATAACACAAAGAACTGGAGAAGAGTCCTACTTATTAACTTACCTTATAATACAACTAAGACACTGGATTCCATTAAAAAAAATGAGAGACACATAGCAGACCTAAGAAAACAAATTAATGACCAAATAAACATCTCTATTTAAATAAAACAAAAGCATTAATAAAACAGACATAGCTAAAAAGTGAATAATGGCACATGAAAGGTTTGAGAAAAACAAAAAGAATGAGGAAGTAAAGAATAATAGAAGGCAAGGACAGTCTGGTATAATAATTGTTCACAACTAAAGAATTCAATAAATTGAAGAAGAAAAGTATTCAAAGATAAAATGTAGAAAAATGTTTCTAAAGTAAAGGATTAATTATGAAGACTGAAAACAACAACAGATTAAAAAAATAGCAGGTAACAGGAAATTTGATTTTAAAATGCTCAATTTTGAGACCTATTCTACTTATATGGATAAACTTCAAAGATAAGAATTCTTCAAGCATATAGGTAGCAAAAGCAAATTACCCACAAAGGAGAGAAAAACCAGGGTGACATCAAATCTATAATGTAACAATAAAGGCAAAAAGTTGATGGAACATTAAAAAGTTCTGTAAGAATGAAAAGGATATTCAATAATTAATTTGTATCCAGCTAAGATGCTATTGAATTATGCCAATGACCAGAATATATTCCCAGACAAAATATCTTACATTTAATGCCTATCATGGGCCAAACCTGTTCTAAGTGCTTTTAAAAGTGTTATCTCCACAACAATAATATAATCGAGGTTCTGTTATTCATTTAACTTTACATATTAGAAAACTAAGGTATAATGAGATGAAATATAATTTGCTCTAAGTCTCATTGGGATCTAGGCTACCTGGTTCCAGAGACCATACTTGCATTAGTCTGTTCTCACACTGCTATAAAGTAATACCCAATATTGGGTAATTTATAAAGAAAATAGGTTTAATTGATTAAAAATCCCACATGGCTTGGGAGGCCTCAAGTAACATAATCATGGCGGAAGGGGAAGAGGTATGTCTTGCATGGTGGCAGGCTACGAAGGGTGTGCCTGAGAAAGAAAAATTGCCTTATAAAACCATCAGATCTCACGAGAACTCACTTACTGTCACGAACATCATGGGGAAAAATGCCCCTACGATCCAGTCACCTCCCACCTGGTCCCTCCCTCAACACCTGGGGATTATTCGGATTACAATGCAAGACAAGATTTGGGTGGACACAGAGTCAAATCATACCAATGCTTTAGTACTTTACTCATGGAAAATCAAAAATTAAGAACTTAAAAAAAAAATCTGATGAATACAGAACCCATGACCTCTTCTCAGGAAACAAACATGAAAAAGAATATTGACAAAATTCAGCCTAAGGCCAGCAAAATCATGGCTGCCACATTGCAAAGCAAGGTTGCAGAATATGCAGGTGCAACATGCTAAGCAACTGCGCCCTGGGTCCTGCCCCATAAGCTAATGTCTATCTATAATTAACAAAGGAATAACACTGATGCTTTGAAGAGCATCGCTGAAGTATTTTCAGCTTTCTTCCCACTACAGAAAAGGGAAAGAAATATTCAATTTTATCTCAAGCCAAGTGAAAAGGAATTCAAAAGATAAACTTTAGAGTTTTACATGTATCCTCTGAAGTTTGAGGAAATAAGGGATTCGGGTCTGACATGCACTTAAGCAATCTAAAGGCAAAATGGTGGACTCTCAACCAGGGGAAAGGGCAGAAGGAAAGAGACTAATATTGCTTTGGGAAATAAGCTGCTCTTTGAAATAAAAGACACTTTTTTAAAAAAACGCAAAGTAGGTATTCTTTCAGGAAAAAATCAGCCAGGAGCCAACAGGAATGTCTGGAACGGATGGGCAAGGTAGAAAATTTGACTGATGTTTAAAAACAACAACAGCAGCTAGCAGATGCATTGCTCACATTATTTTAACTGTGCATGAAGGTTCTCAATTGGGAAATCTCTGAGAAACCTACAGAAGTTCTAGAAGAAAATAAGTAACATAGAAGTCACCATAACCAGAGGCCAAGTTCAGATCACTAGATCCAACCTGCACAGGCTGCCTTTTCTCTTAATCCACTCTCCTCCTGGACCCCAAGAGGGGAAGAACCTGAGCTATTGGGTAAGAGAGAAGAGGCAAAAGAGCTAAAAAATCAAAGCAAAAAGAAGCCCTGAATGTCAACCTTCCCTGCCCTTCAGCCACTCTTCTGAAAGTTGAATTTAACTTAAAATGAGGTTCAGAGAGTTGATGATATCAATAGTATGGACATTTAAATATTGATAGCAGATAGCTCTTGTGATTAAAATTGACCAAAGTCCACATAGATAGTGGGCATAAAGGTCAAAAGTGGGATGAGGAATGTGTTTTCCATTTTATAATGAATTCATCAAATCATATTCCAATGAAACACAGTTAAGCAAAGGTAGATTGTGGGATGTTTTGAGGGTCTAGCATAAGGCAAGACTCATTTGTAGATATAAATCTGCCTAGCTGTAAAATGTGGATGAAAGGTATAAACTAGATGGAACAGACCCACTGGCTGATCTAGTTGATCTGTTTTAATGTTGAGCAATTCTAAAAATGTACATTTCCAAATCATTCAAAGGGTTTAGAGTGCTCTAAATTTAAAAGCAAGCATGCAGTCAGTGATATACCATTGATCCTCATTATTTTCAGATTCTGTATTCATGACTTCACCTACTTTCTAAAATGTATTTGTAACCCCATAATCAATACACAAGGTGTTTTCACAGTGATTTGTAGATATACATAGAAGGAAAAAACCTTGAATTGCCCAATGCACAGTACCCCAGTCAAGGCTGAAAAAAGCAACATTGTGCTTTCTTCTTCAGCTCTCATAAAAAAGGGTCCTTTACAAGGTATATTTGCTGCCAAGTTTTTTTGTATTTTCGTGCTTTTTGCTAGTGATTTCACTGTGTAAAAATGGCCCTAGCATAGTGCTGAAGTGTTCCTGTGCACAGGAAGACTGTGATATGCATGATGGAGAAACCACACATGTTACATAATCTTAATTCAGGCATGAATTATGGTGTTGCCAGATGTGAGTTCAATGTTAATAAATCAGCAATGTATATTAAATAAAACAGAAACACACACAAAACTAGGTTATGTATTGATCAGGTTATGAGAACATTGTGATTATAAGTGTGCAAGGGACCTAACCCTGTATTTTCCTTAGGAGCAATGGTTAGAATCACCAATGACTTTATAGACCAGAATGGTTGCAAATAACAAGAATCAATTGCAACAAACCAGTATTTTATGAAATATAATTGCCTTTGTTCTATAACATAAGTATGTAAGAAAGGAATCTTGAGTACACTATGGGCTCACTCTCAGCACTTAAGGGACAGAAATGTGTTTAACAAGGAACATTAAACTATATTGTCCCAGTTTTCTCTAAGCTGCACATAATAGTAAGAGCTGTTTATAGTGGAGAATCCATACTGTAAGGAGAGCATAACCTTTCTACCAAGAAATATTGGGCCCTACTAAGAGAACAGCCACCACCTAGGTACGAAGAAAATTTGTGACTCAGGAAGTCAAATAAGCAGGAAAATACTGTTAATCCTTCTAGCAGTAACTCCGAACCGCAAGGCTACTGCAATAAAGGCCATATCAGAAGACATCTGCTGTCTCCTTTGGCTTATACAAGCCATGCCATACTAAGCCTTGGAAAAGATAATCGAGTCAGTGAATGTCCCCCACTTATACAGGCTCTATTTCATGTCAAGTAGGTCAGTGATTGTCCCCCACTTATACAGGCTCTATTTCATGTCAAGTAGGTAAACAGCCTCAAAGATGGTATTTCTTTGAACACTATTTCTCAGATAAATTAGGGCCTTTTGGTGACTAATGGCTTAATCCTTTTCAAGGAGAACTAAAAGTCTGAAATAACCAAAGGATTATGAATATGACAAATTGATCATCATCTAATTACGTTTCCGAGGCAGTGATAGAAGACATCTTCCTCCCAGCATACAGCCTAGACTGAAGAGCCAAGATGAAAATAGCAATGATGCTCAAGAGGTTCAACTGTATTTTTGGAATTTTTTTAAGTGTTCTGAAAAGAGTCTTCATAATTTTCTGCTTAAATCTATCTTCTCTAAATATGACATTGCAATCTCCAAAAAGGTAAAAAGAAACAATACTGTTCATGTCTCTTAATTACACAGTATGTACTCCATTCCAAAGGTAGCAAGTAACTTAGGGTCCTACAACAAATTTTTCTAGGACCATGGTAAATGTTGCTATAGTCTGGATGTTTGTGACCCCCTCCAAATTAATAATCCGAAACCTAATATTCAAGGTGGTGGTATTAGAAGGTGGAGCCTTCTAGAGATGATTAGGTCAGAGGGCAGAATCTTTATAAATAAGTTTAATGGCCTTATAGAACAACTGTCTTTCCCTTTCCGTCATGTAAGGACACAATCAAAAGGGTACTATCTATGAATTATAAAGCTGGTCCTCACCAGACACCAAATCTGCCAGTCTTGGACTTTCCAGCTTCCAGAACTATAGTACAAAACACATTTTCATTGTTTATATGAAACTCAGGCTATAGTACTTTGTTATAGCAGCCCAAATAGACTAAGACAGTAAATACGTAATTGTTTATATTCTGAACTTATTGGGCTTTCATTGTATCAACTTTGTGACACTTGCTATTCTGCTCAATATCCTCTCCCACTACAACTTCATCACTATTTAAGACAGAATACTTCTTTCTGCCCAAAGATAGAAAATATGTTGATTTTAAAAACTGAAAACAAAGTGTAAAACTTAATACTCACTCTGCTACTATAATGTTGTAAAGTACAAATAATTGACATATAAATATTAAACAGCAATGTGAGGAATGTTTTAGAAACCCTAATGAAACATTGATCAGGTTTATAAACTAGTTTTGCCTTAGCTTGTGCTCAGAATTTTTCAGTGTTGTTGTTTACATCAATTAATGTGTTTATTGAGAATTTGCTGCATTCTCAGCATTAAAACAAGCTCTTTTTATAGGAAGCAATGATTTCTCTGCTTAAGAAGTTTACAATCCTGGTGAGACATATGAAACATACAACAGAAGCACAAATAAGAACTTACACAGCTAGGTGCCCAAAACATGAGTTGCAGTCAACAAAAGAGATCCAGAGTGGGAGAAAATAGCCTTAGGAAATAACTAGAGATGCTTTCTGAATTTATTTTAAAAAGCTTAAAACAGGGAAAGTTGATCCTTTAGATAACAGAACCCAAATTACCAGGTGGAAATCAGTCTTAGGGATGAGCTTTCCCTCTTGGGAAAATGACAAAAAATAAAATTAGGCTGGGAGTATAAATGGAAATCCTGGAGGGTCTTAATAGGAATTTAGACTCCTATGGCAAGAAATAGAAAGCCATTGGGGATTTTTGACAGGAAAAATACTTCTACTTTGGTCCAATTCCAATTCATCTTTCACATGAACATCAGTCAACATTTAAACATAAGCATGGTAATGAAATACTTTAGGAAACTACCTTTCAGTTAAATCCAAACGACTTTGCATGTTTTTCAGAATGCCAGCCTCACCAGTCTCACTTTTTTACCATTCCATCGTGTTTTTGACTCTGTCTCTGTCTTTCTGTCTGTCTCTCTCTCGCTTGCTCTCTCTCTCTCTCTCTCTGTCACACACACAGACACACACACACACACACACACACACACACACACACACACACACATACACCCCACCCATACACACACCACCCAGTGTTGCTACCCCAGCAATGGTATATTTCCTTCTATGTCCTCGTGTTTTCTCTATCTGGTATATAATCCCCTTATTTTTTTTTTTTTTTTTTTACTAAAACTCTTCTTACTCTTCAAAACTCTATTTCCAACTCTCTGATTTTTATCCTGAGTCAGAATAGAGGCAAGAACTCTTGATTTATTTTGGCCTGTGGACCAGATCCAGCCAGTGACTGTTTTTGTAACTAGTTTTTGTGAACACAGCTGCTCTAATTTGTTTGTTTACTATGGCTGTTTCTGCAGTGCAATGGAGAGTTGAGTAGTTACAACAGATATTTACTATCTTAACGTTGAATGTAAATGCATACCTACCCCTGATTCATAGTTTCTGCCTCCATTGTAGAACTTTCCATTCTGTTTCATAAATATTTATTCATGTATTCTTATCTCCTCATCCATTAACCCAGAAATTGTGTTGCTTAAAATTGTCCACAAATCCCTACTTGAGCTAAATCCTGCCTAGTGCTTCAAATGTCTTTTGTTCCACCTGCATCCCCACCAAGCTTTATAAGCCTCCTCTCAATTATTTGATGCCTCTGAAAGCATTCTCACCTAAAGAACCTCATACAAATTGTTCCTTCATTTTGCTATTAATGAAGAGGGTTCTTTGTCCTCCTTCAGATTTCAGCTTAATTATCACAGCCCCAAAGAGGCCTCTTTTTCGGCCCATATGTAGCAAACAACCCCTATCCTCTAGGCTTATTATTATCTATGAAAGCACATGGCTTATTTTATTTACGGCACTTAATAAAAGCAAGGAATTGCCACACCCACTGAGAGTGACAAAAACATCAATGAACCCAACCTACTTTGGGCAGATCCTCAGACAGAAAACACTGAGAATTGATGGAGAAGCAACAGACATGTTGAGGCTGAATAGACAGGAAGTTAGGAACCCTGCTGGAGTGAAAGGAGTTGGTGAAGAGACAGAGAAAAAACCTACCATTACTGTAAACTGCTGGGATGCTAGCTCAAGGGAACCAATGTCCCTCATGAACATCTGAAATAGAAGGGATATCTGCCCAGAGAGCAGACAGAGACAGGGCTTCAGTGTACATCGAGTCAGGAGACTTTGTGCCCATAGGCACCCCATCCCCCGGGATTCCACATCTCTCTCCAAGTAGCTCAAACTATAAAATTCCTGGCATAAAATTTAGAAAATACCCTTTTCAATACTAGCTTTGGCAAAGAGTTTTTAAGTGTCTCCAAAAGCACTTAAGACAAAAACAGAAATTGTCAAGTGGGACCTAATTAAATTAAAGTGCATCTGCACTGCAAAAGAAACTACTCACAGAGGAAACATAACCTACAGAAAGGGAAAAAAAGTTTGCAAACTATGCATCCAACAAAGATCTAATATCCAGATCTATAAGGAACTTAATTCAACAAGCAAAAAATAACCTCATTAGAAAATGGGCAGAGGACATGAAGACACTTCTCAAGTGAACTGGCAACAAAAGAATAGGAAAAAATTTTTTGCGATCTACCCATCTGACAAAGGGCTAATATCCAGAATCTACAAAGAACTAAAACAGTTTTACAAGAAAAAAAACAAACAACTCCATGCAAAAGTGGGTGAAGGATATGAACAGACACTTTTCAAAAGAAGACATATATGTGGCCAACAAACATATGAAAAAATGCTCATCATCACTGGTCATTAGAGAAATGCAAATCAAAACCACATTGAGATACCACCTAACGCCAGTTTACAATAGCAATCATTAAAAAATCTGGAGACAACACATGCTGGAGAGAATGTAGAGAAGTAGGAACACTTTTACACGTTGGTGGGAGTGTAAATTAGTTCAACCATTGTGGAAGACAGTGTGGCTATTCCTCAAGGATCTAGAAATAGAAATGCCATTTGACCCAGCAATCCCATTACTGGGTATATACTCAAAAGATTATAAATTGTTCTATAAATACTGCGGCACTGTTTACAATAGCAAAAACCTAGAACCAACCCTTATGTCTATCAATGATAGATTGGATAAAGAAAATATAGCCTACATACACCATGGAATACTATGCAGCCATAAAAAAGGTTGAGTTAACGTCTTTTGTAGGGACATGGATGAATCTGGAAACCATCATTTTCAGCAAAGTCACACAAGAACAGGAAACAAAACACTCCACGTTCTCACTCACAGGTGGGTGTTCAACAATGAAAACACATGGACACAGGGAGGGGAGCATCACACACTGGGATCTGTTGGGGGTTGGGGGGCTAGGGGAGAAATAGTATGGGTGGGGATATTGGGGAGGGACAACATTGTGAGAAATGCCTGATGGTGGTGACAGGGGGATGGAGGCAGCAAACCAACATGGCATGTGTGTACCTATGCAACGATCCTGCAAGATCTGCACATGTACTACAGAACTTATAGTGTATATATATATATATATGTATATATATATATATATATATATGTATATATATATAAAAATTTGTAATATTAAAGATTATATTTAATATTATTCAATTTACCTTTTATTGCTTGCTTAATCTATCAGTATCTATTAAAAAGAGTATAATACAGCTGAGGGGAAGGAAGGCAGCAAACCACACTGCCATGTGTGTACCTATGCAACAATCTTGCACGTTCTTCACATGTACCCCAAAACCTATAATGCAATTAAAAAAAGGAAAAAAATAAAAATAAAAATAAACAAATAAAAGGCAAAAAAAAGTATAATAAAATCTGCTAACAAAAGAAGATATACAAACAGCCAATAAACATGTAAAACTGCTTATCATCACTAATTATCAGAGAAATGCAAATTAAAACCACAATGATGGCTAGGTGTGGTGGATCCTGCTTGTATTTCCAGCACTTTGGGAGGGCAAGGCAGGGAGATCATGAGGTCAGGAATTTGAGACCAGCCTGGCCAACATGGTGAAACCTCATCTTTGCTAAAAAAAAAAAAAAAAAGGAAAATTAGCTGGGCATGGGGGTATACACCTGTAATCCCAGCTACCAGGGAGGCTGAGGCAGGAGAATTGCTTGAATTCAGGGGGTGGAGGTTGCAGTAAGCCAATATTGCACCATAGCACTCCAGCCTGGGAAACAGGGCAACATTTCATCTTGGAACAAACAAACAAACAAAAACACACACAATGAGATGATATCTTACATCAGTCATAATGGCTATTATAAAAGTAACAAAATAACAAGTACTGGTGAGGCTGTAAAAAGGAGAAGACTTATCCATTGTTGGTAAGAATGTAAATTAGTTCACTCACTGTTAAATGCAGTTTGAGATACCTCAAAGAACTTATAAGAGAGCCACCATTCAATCTAGCAATCCCTTTACTAAATATATACCCCAAAGAAAATAAATTACTCTACCAAAAAGACGCATGCACGTATATGTTCATTGTAGTGTTATTCACAGTAGCAAAGACAGAGAGTCATCCTAGGTGCCTATCAATGGTGGACTGGATAAAGGAAATGTAGTATACCCACACCATGGAATATTATGCATCCATAAAGGAATAATAAAACCGTGTCATTTGCAGCAACATGGATGCAGCTGCAGGCCATAACCCTAAGGAAATTGATGCAAGAAGACAAAATCAAATACTACATATTCCCACATATACATGGGAACTACACAGTGAGTAAACACAGACATAAAGATGGAAATAATAGACACTATCAACTAATAGGCAGGAGGAAGGGAAGGGACCACAGTTTTAAAAACTGGCTACTGGGTGATATGCTTACTATTTGGGTGATGGAATCAATAACCCAAACCTCAGTGTATTAGTCTGCTTTCACACTGCTGACAAAGATAAACCCAAGATTGTGCAGTTTACAAAAGAAAGGTTTAGTTGACTTAAAATTGCACATGGCTGGAGAGGCCTCACAATCATGGCAGAAGGTGAAAGGCATGTCTCACATGGTGGCAGACAAGAGAAGAGAGATTGTGCAGGGAAAATCCCTTTTGTAAAACCATGAGATCTTGTGAGACTTATTCACTATCACAAGAACAGCACAGGAAAGACCTGCCACTGTGATTCAATTATCTCCCACTGGTTCCCTTCTACAACATGTGGGAATTCCAGATGAGATTTGGATGGCACACAGCCAAGCCATATCATTCCACTTCTGACCCCTCCCAAATCTCATGTCCCATCACAGGCCCAGAGGACTAGGGGGAAAATGGTTTCATGGGCCAGGCCCAGGGTCTCTCTGCTGTGTTCAGTCTATGGACTTGGTGCCCTGCACCCTAGCCTCTCAAGCCATGACTAAAAGTGGCAAACGTAGAGCTCAGGCCTTGGCTTCAGAAAGTACAAGCCCCAAGCTTTGCCAGCTTCCTTGTGATGTTGAGCCTGCGAGTGCACAGAAGTCAAGAATTGAGGTTTGGAAACCTCTGCCCAGATTTCAGAGGATGTGTAGAAACACCTGGATGCCCAAACAGAAGTTTGCCACAGGGGTAGGGCTCTTATGGAGAGCCTCTGCCAGGGCAGTGAAAGGGAAATATTGGGGTTGGAGCCCCAAAACAGTCATTACTGGGGCACAACTTAGTGGAGTTGTGAGAAGAGGGCCACTACCCTGCAGACCCCAGAATGGTAGATTCATCAACAGCTCACACTGTATGCCTGGAAAAGCCATAGACACTCAATGCCACCTGTGAAAGCAGTCAGGAGGGGGGTTATACTCTTCAAAGCCACAGAGATAGAGCTCCCCAAGGCTATGGGACCCCACTTCTTGCATCAATGTGATCCAGATGTGACACATGGAGTCAAAGGAGATCATTTTAGAGCTTTAAGATTTGACTACCCCTCTGGACTTTGGACTTGCATGAGGCCTGCAGCTTCTTTGTTTTGACCAATTTCTCACATTTGGAATGGGTATATTTACCCAATGCCCATAACCCCACTGTATCTAGGAACTAACTAACTTAATATTGATTTTACAGACTCATTGGCAGAAGGGACTTTCCTCATCTCAGGTGAGACTCTGGACTGTGAACTTTTGAGTTAATGGTAAAATGAGTTAAGACTTTGGGGGAATGTTTGTTGAGAAGGCATATGACTATTAGCATTTTGGACAAAGCCATTCAACAAGTCTCTAGAAAGTTCCAAACTTTCCCACATTTTTCTGTCTTCTTCTGAGCCCTCCAAACTGTTCCAATCTCTGCCTGTTACCCAGTTCCAAAGTTGCTTTCAATATTCTGGGTACCTTTTCAGCAGTGCCCCACTCTAATGGTACCAATTTACTTTATTAGTCCATTTTCATGCTGCTGATAAAGACATACCTGAGACTGGGCAATTTAAAAAAGAAAGAGGTTTAATGGACTTAAAGTTCCACATGGTTGTGGGGGGCTTGCAATCACGGCAGAAGGTGAAACGCACATCTGACATGGCAGCAGGTAAGAGAAGAGAGCTTGTGCATGAAAGCTCCCCCTTTTAAAACCATCAGATCTTGTGAGACTTATTCACTATCATGGAAACAGCACAGGAAAGTCCTGACTCCATGATTCAATTACCTCCCCACTGAGTACCTCTCATAATATGGGGGAATTCAAGATAAGATTTGGGTGGGGACACAGCCAAACCATATCATTCAGTATCACACAACATGCCCATGTAATAATCTTGAACATGTGCTCCATGAATCTAAAATAAATGTCAAAATTAAGAAACTCAAACCTTTAAAATTATAAAACACAAAATTAAATAATATCTAAATAAATGGAGAAAGATGATATGCTAATGGATAGAACATTCAGTTTTGTTAAAATGTCAGTTCTCCAAAAATTAATCCCAATTTTATAAAATTCTAGTCAAAACCTCAGCAGGCTTGTTGTGTACTAATCATCAAGATGATTTGAATATTTACATAGACAGAAGGGATTTAGAAAAGGCAAAATAATTTTGAAAAGAAGGTAACATGGGAGAACTCACACTCCCTGACTTTAAGACTTAATAAAAGCTACTGTAATCATGACAAAATGTTACATTGGCATAGAAATCAACGTTTGGATGTACATAAAATTTAGAAATAGACTCATAGTTCTTTTATGAATTGATTTTTGACAAACGTACAAAGATAATTCAATGGGGAAAATAGACTTTGCAACAAATTGTACTGCCAATTTGTATGGAAATAAAGGAACCTCAGCATTCACTCACACCATACATGAAAATTAAGTAGCAAACTGAAATGGATCATAGGGTTACATGAAGACTAAAACCATAAAATCTTTAGAATAAAATGTGAGAGAAAATGTTTGATGTATTAATATCTTTTGCTCTTTGAGAGACACAAGAAAATGAGAAGACAAGCCACAAACTGATAGAAAATATTGCAGAAAATTCATGACTAATTGCTTGTTTCCAGAGTACATAAAAAAAATTCATACAAGTTAATAAGAAGACATACAAAAAAGTTTTAATGGACATAAAAGACATATAAGTAGTAAATAAGCCCATAAAACATGTTTCACATCATTAATTGTTAAGGAAATGAAAATTAAATTCATAGTAAAATAACATATCCATCCACGGGAATGGCTAAAATTTACTGAACTGGCAATTCTGTTTTGGTGAGGATATGGAACAACTGGAATTCTCATACGTTGCCAATAGTAACTAAACTTGGTACATCTCCTTTAGAAAATTGTAAGTCAGTTTCTTATTGAGTAAAACATAATACAGTATGACCCAGCAATCCCACTTCTGAGTGTTAACCCAGAGTAGAACTGTGAACACACAGCAGACATCCATATAAAATTGTAAAAGAATGTTCATAAAAGCATTATTCACAATAGTCAGAAACTAGAAACAATTCAAATGACCATAACCTGGCTAATGGATGAACAAATTGCAGTATATCTATACCATGGAATGCTACTAAGCAATAAAAAGGAATGAAATATTGAGACATGCAACAATAGAAGTAAATTTAAATATTATAATTAAAATGAAGTCAAGCATATAAAACTTCACACTCTATGATTCTGTTTAAATGAAATTCAAGTGAAGGTCAAACTCTGATGACAAAATGCAGTGGCTGCCTAGGGCCAAGGTTTCAGGAAGATGCACTGCAAAGGGGTATAAAATTACTCTTGATTGTGGTGATGATTACGTAATTGTATACATTGCCCAAATCGATCAAACTGGAAAATTTAAAGGGGGATTTTACTTTATATAAATTATAGCTCAGTAAAGCTTAGGTTAAAAAACAGAATCTGGGTAATAAGACGATTGTGATGTTACCAAGAGAACATGGTAAACAGGAAACTTAAAACTCTAGGCATTAGAGACAAGAAAAAAAAAAAAAACAGGACATTTGGGGAAAACAAAGCAAATGAAGGCCATAGAGGACTTCCTAAGAAAAATATAGCAGTGTTACAGGTTCAGTGGTATCTAAAACCCATGTAACTAGGAATCTCTATCATATTCTTTGGACATTCTTGAATGTGTGTGAATACACAATGCACAAACACATACACACACACAGAGAATAATGCTAAGTCTTTCCATAGTCTATATCATATCCAAACTACATTTTCTTCTTTTAAATAGAATGCTAATGTTTCTTAACTTTAGCTTCAAAAGCTTGTCCCATTTTCCAACCAAATTGCTGTAACCACACCTCTCTTGTACCCACGCTCTAAAAGTTTGTCTCCCTGCAGGGGTATGTGGGAAGTTATGGGCATACGTGTATTAAAGTTTTGCAGATCACTATTATTTAATAAGCAGTGGTTGAGAGAAGAGTCTTTGTTACCAGAACATCCTAAGTTTGTGTTCCACATCTAAGTCCCAGTAAACACTAGCAAACTCTGGCTTACTCATCTGTTAAAATGGGGAAAATAATAATGTCTACCTAATTACATGATTATGAATATTAAATGTAATAAATGTAAAGCTCAATAAATGTCAGCTTTTATTATTAGTCTACATCCTCAGATTTTTGCAAATCCCTTAATACCACTACAGCAAATAATATGCCCCATAAAACACAGCAAAATGTAACCAAAAAAAATAAGCAATCCCTTTGATGCTTAATGATTCTACAACACATGAGCAAAGTCATTTTCAAAGCCATTAAAATAAATTTTATCTCTAAAATAAATTCTCTATATATTAATTTTAATTTACTGAAGCATGTTAACTTAACTGTATTTACCTGAGCTGGTGAATTTTGTATGCTTTCTCAAAATATGTTTAAAATCTGAAACTAAAGCCACATTGAATCAGATATTCACTAAGGAAGTAGAGAAATGTGTACAGTGAATATGGCATAAAATACCACTCACCTTGTGCCCCAGTCATTAGATGCCAGAGAGGGCTTAAGTGTAGCTGGATAGTACTCTTGCTCAGAGCTGGTGATTGAAAGCCAGCAGCAAAGCAGTACTTCTCCCAGTCAAAGAAATGAGCACCTTGGAGGTCTGGGAAACACTCACCATATTATCCACTGAAACACCAAAATGAATTATGGTCCATTGTGTGACTTCTCTCATCCTTTAAAGTGATACATTTCCAAATATTATAAATCCTACAACTTCAAGCAGGCATGAAGATGACCAAAAGAAAGCAATCATAACAGAAAAAGGCAAGTATTTGAGAGCTGTTGATAAATCTGTCTTTTAAAACTTAGAAGTATCAAAATCACTTAAATTTACAAAAATTGATTAATATGTATTGTAAAAGCTCAATTATTAAAGTAATTCAATCAAAAATAATTTTTCTGTCAAGCACCATAAATTGTCACATTTTTCAACAACATTGAAAGGCTCTACAATGTTGTCATGTTGCTCTTAGATCATTATTTCTCCATAAAACAGCATTTAACCTGAGTAATAAATGGCAGGTGGTCAAGCTGATACTTTGAGATCACAGGTAGCCTTTGACACAATGTTTGTAGAAGAACATACCTTATGGGACTTCTTATATGGGGACAAATTACTTCTAAATAAAAATCTGTTTTTTATACTGAAGAGCTAATTTGTCTGTAATATTTATTTATCCAGAAATATTTCTTGGAGAGTAATCATTTGGAGTTACATACTCAGTGTTAAATTTTTTGGAGATGGGGTCTTACTCTGCCATCCAGACTGAAGTAGATCACAGCTCACTACAGCCTTGGCTTTGCCAAGCTAACGTGATCCTCCCAGCTCAACCTCTCAAGAGCTGGGACTGCTGGTGAGTGCCATCACACTGGGATAAATTTTTTTTTTTTTTTTTTTTTTTTTTGGAGAGAGAGGTTTTCTCCATGTTGCCCAGGTTGGTCTCAAATTCTTAAGCTCAAGTGATTTGCCCATTTTGGCCTCTCAAAGTGCTAGGATTATAAGCATGAGCCACCACACCCAGCCCTCAGTGTTACTTATTATAATCTTTATCCTGACTTTTCTAATTTCAAAAAAGGAAAAATATATTGCCCATAATAAAAAGTACACAAGAAGACAAATACTCTTATTCTTCAATGACTAGTGGGAAAAATGAAGACTACAAAGGGAAAATACAATCTTTTTTAAAATTTGATTTTGTGAATCAATAACTCCCTCATTGACTCAAAACGTAAATTTTTTGAAGTCATAATCTTAACACTAATACAAGTGGAAAAAACAAGATGAAAAGTTACATTGTACAACTCATAACCTGGCATGTTCAGCTATATACAGTCAAGTTCAAAATATGCCTAGACTGTGGCATGGATTATACTTTTTTCTCAGAAAAAAATATTAATTTCCTATATTAGGTGTTATAATCAGTTATTAAAATATAAAGCATGTTGTTTACAAATGTAAAAAATATCTTATCAGGAGTATCAAATCCATATTTTATAAATCAAATTTCACATAAAAGCTGGGGTCAGTCTTAACTTTAAATGAGAAACAAAATTTTTTCAAACATACTGTCTCAATTATCTGCTTTATCTTTTTATCTGTGCTTTTTAGGGGGTAAGATTAAAGAGTGTTTCTTATTGTGAATGATATCGTTGTTGTTTTATCAGGGGAAATCTCACCCACACTGACACGTAAAAATAACATAGAAATTGGCTTTCTGTAAATGAGATTACTGAAGTAGATTTTAGTAAAAAGTAGCTTTTTTCCTATAAATTATTTACTCAATTATAAGAAAAAGCACATAAGTGATAAGCTTAAATCAAATGTCAGGAAGATAAGGATAATGATACAGTACATTCCAATCTTTTGAAAGTAGACATTGAAATGTTATTCATAAGCAGTACAGATTACTTTAATATAAAGAGGCCATAGAGAAGTATCTCTTATAATGAACTGTTGAGTTTACTAATATATTGTTGAGTGTTTTTGCATCTATATTCATGAGGGATATTTGTTTATAGCTTTATTTAATTGTAGTGTTTTTGTCTGGATTTTGTGTCATGATAATACCCAGCTCTTAAAATTGTTCAAAAGTATTCCCTTCTCTTTAGTTTTTGCAAGAGTTTGAGAATGACTGGTATTAGTTCTTCGAGTGTTTGGTAGAATTCAGCCATAAGGCTATCTGTTCACTAAGTTTTTCTTTGATAGGAGACTTTTCATTCCCATTTTAATCTACTTACTCATTATTGGTCTGTTCAGTTTTCTGATTTCTTTATGATTCAATTTTTAAAAGTAATATTTTTCCAGGAATTTATCTTACATATTTTATTCTATAATTTTTATAGTAGTCTCATAATATTCTTACTTCTGTGTTATCAGTTGTAATGTCTCCTCTTTGATTTTTGATTTTATTTATTTTAGTCTTCTCTCATTGCTTCTTAGTTAACCTAGCTAAAGGTTTGTCAGTTGCAGAAGAAATAATCAGTCAACTCTAAGATAGGTCACTGGAAATCTTCCAATCTGAGGAGCAAAGAAGAGAGAAAGAATAGGAAGGGGAGAGAAAATCATAAAGAGACTTATAGGACAAGTGGAAGAACATATGCATAATTAGTGTGTCAGAATGAGAAGAAAGATTGGATGACACAAAAATTATATTGAAAGAAATAGTAGCAGTAAACTTCACTAGCCTGGGGAATGAAATAGAAATCCAGATCCAGGAAGCCCAAATAAGTTGTTGGATTTTTAAAGAAATGCTACTCAATGCAATAAAGGCCATAGCTAATATTATTCTCAATAATGACAAGCCCACAGCTAACGTTATTCTCAAAGATGAAAAATTGAAGACTTTTCCCCTGAAATCAGGAATAAAACAAGGATATCCATTCTCACCACTTCTGTTTAACATAATAATGCAAATTCTAGCCAGAGCAATTCGTCAAGAGAGAGAAATGATATACGTTGAATTGGGAAAGAAAAAAGTAAAATTGCTTCTGTTTACTGACGGAGCAATTTTATTGATAATCCTAAGGATTCCAACAAAAAAGTTGTTAAAACTTATAAGAAAATTTAGTAAATAAGTAGGTCACAAAACCAACATAAAGCAATTAATATCATTTCTATTTGCTACAACAAACTTTAAAAAGAATTAAGAAAGCAATAGCATTTATTAAAGCATCAGAAAATAAAATGAAATATTTAAAAGTAAACTTAACCAAGGATATGAAAGATCTATGTACTGAAAACTACAGAACACTGGTGAAAGAAAATGAAGAAAACATACATAAATGGAAAGATCATCTATGTTCATGAATGGGAAGAATTAATATTGTGAGAGTATCCTTACTATACTACGCAAAACAATCTATGGATTTAATGCAATCCCTATCAAAATTCCAATGCCATTCTTCACCAAAACAGAAAAACTATTATATTATTTATATGGAATCACAAAATATCTCCAACAGCCAAAGCAATCTTGGAGAACGGAAGATCTCTTTAGTAAATGGTGTTTAGAAAACTGGATATCCACATGTAGAATAATAATGTTGAACCATTATCTTATCCCTTATACAAATACCAACCCAAAATGGATTAAAGACTTAAATGTAAGGACTGAAACTGTACAACTACAGGGAGAAAATACAGGGGAAAAACTCCACGATATTGGTTTGGATAGTGATTTCCTTAATGTGACCCAAAAAGCCTAGGCAACAAAAGCAAGAATAGACAAATCAGCTTGCATCAAACTGAAAAGCTTCTGCACAGAAAAAAAAAAAAGTCAATGGACAACCTACAAACTGAGAGAAAATATTTACAAATCATAAATCAGATAAGGAGCTAATATTCAAATATATAAGAAACACAAAGCACTCAATAAGAAAACAAATAACCCTATTTAAAAAAAAAATAAAGAACTAGAACAGACATTTTTTCAAAAATAACTAGATGCATGGTCAACAGATATGTAAAAAAATGTTCAACATCACTAATCATCAGAAAACAATGCAAATTAAAACCACAACAAAGTATCACCTAACACCTGTTAAAATGGTCATCAAAAAAAGAAAAGATAGATAAATGTTGGTAAGAATGGAGAAAAAGAGAAATCGTGGTACACTGCTGGTGGTAATATAAATTGTATGCTCATTTTGGGAAATAAATGAGGGTTCTCTGAAAAACTAAAAATAGACAGCAATCCCACTTTTGAGACTATCTCCAAAGGAATTGAAATCAGCATGCCAAAGGGATAACTGCACTCCCATGTTCGTTGCAGCATTATTCACAATAGTCAAGACATAGAAACAACTGAAGTGCTCACTCATCAATGGATAAATGAATTTTTTAAAGTGGTATATACACAAAATGGAATACTATCATGCCTTAAAAAAGAAGAAAATTCTGTCGCTGGTAACAACATAGATGAATCTAGAGAGCATTGTGCTAAGTGAAATAAACCAGGCACAAAAAGTTAAATACCCAATGATCTCACTTATATGTGAAATCTAAAACAAACATGTAAGTAGACAGTAGAATGATGGTCACTGGAAGCTGAAGGTGGGGATGGGGGCAGTGGTAGACAGGAAAAGTAGAGATGTTGATCAAAGGGTACAAAATTTCATCAGACAGGAAGAGTAAGTTCTGGTGATCTTACAGCATGTTGACTATAGTTAATAACTATGTATTGTACGTTTTAAAATTGCTAAAAAGATTGGTTTTAAATGTTCTCACTACAAAGAAATGATAAGTATGTGAGATGATATATTTATTCACTTAATTCAATCATTCCACCATGTACATATGCTTCACAACATCACACTGTAAGCATAAGAAATACAACTAATATTTGTCAATTAAAAATAATTTTTAAATGTACATTAAAAAATCTGCTGTATACATTAACATAATTTTGTTGGACACAGAGAATATTTTCATTTTATCTGTGCTTAAAGGAGTTTTCCCAATAGTTTTTTCCAAAAATATTAGCCCTGCCTTTAATGGAGTTTTAGTGTTTGCATTTGTAAATAGGAATAGACTTATTTTAAAGTGGTTTATGTAATTTTTAAAAATTCTTTATGATATGTAAAAGATATTAACAAAACATAATACACATGTAAATTTTAAACTAAAAATAAACTGAATATAAACATTTAATATCCAGTTTAAAAATAGACCATTCCCCCAAAATTTGATTTTCTTATATTTCATCATACGTATTTATATTCTTAAATAATATTATATTTGGTATTACTTATTTTCTAATTGGATACAAACATAATCATGTTGTACATCATGTTGTATAATTTGCTTTTCATCTTTAACATGTAACATTTTGAGGTTCATCCATGTTGCTATGCATGGATAATTGTCTCAGTCCATTCATCATAATACAGCATTCTATTGTGTGGATATGCTATAATTTACAACCATTCTATTGTAAACAGCCATTTATTATAAACAATGCTATCATGACTAATCTTGTGTCTTTTGGTACATATATGCAGAAGTGTTGTATAGCACATATATGCAACTATGTACATAGTTGCTCTGTAGCATTACATACATAGGAGTGAACTATAACTATGTGAATGCTTAACTATATTAGATAATATTATTTTTCAAAGTAACTGTATGGATTTATACTCCAAAATTAGCATGTAAGAATACCCATGGCATCATATCCATGACAAAATTTTTTATTTTCCCACTTTTGAATTCTTTTCAACTTGATGGGCACATAATTATATTTCATGATAGTTTTAATTTGTATTTCCTTGACTACTAATGAAGTTGAATATTTAATATGTATATTTGTCATTATTATTTCCTCTTCTATAAAATAAAACTAATTATATCTTTGAACATTCATCATTATAATTACAGGACAAAACATTCCCTTTCCTCTTAGTAACTGTTTTGTTTACATTTTCCACTGTAAAGAAAAATCCTCCTAGAATATTAAATTTTTATTTGTACAATAGTCAATAAATATTTATTAATGTCTTACTCTGTTTTAGGTGAGCACAGGAGAAAATCAAAATTCCATGGAATTAAGTCACACTCAGAAATAGGCAAATACTATTTTAAAATTGCTTTTAAAATAATACATTAACTAAATTTCTTCTACCACCTCCTTTTTCTATTTCAGTGCTACTGGAAAAGTAGTCAACAGCTCTCTCAGACTGCTCAAACTGTTGTTAATCCCCATCTGGTTTAAGCTCTATGGAATTATATCTGGTAGTATAAAAGCAATATATCAACTTGCTACAAAAACATGTCAGAGCACTGAAAATAACGTAAGACCTACTTTCACACTAAATACAACTTCTGCATCATGAAGCTCACAACCTTTCTCACAATATTTCAATTCTAACATAAATTGTGTAAGCTAACTCCTAATAGTAGCTAGATTCATTTATTATGTAAATATTTCTTCTTACTGCAGGCGTTCCCAAACTTTTTACACAGGGAGCCAGTTCGCTGTCCCTCAGACCGTTGGAGGGCCACCACATACTGTGCTCCTCTCAGTGACCACCAATGAAAGAGGTGCCCCTTCCTGAAGGGCGGTGGGGGGCGCATAAATGGCCTCAGGGGGCCTCATGCGGCCCGCAGGCCATAGTTTGGGGACGCCTGATCTACTGTGTCAGAAATTATATGTAAGCCATGGTATAAACAACGATGAAAAGACAAGGCCCCATCCTTTACAGATTTCAGTTTAGTAACAAAAGTGCAACTTTTGATCATACAAATAAAAGAAATTATTTCTGCACTACTATGAGAAAAGTCTATATAAAATTCCACGTATATCCATGTTTAAAAGATAACTGTAGATTTTTTCCCTAGTGTATCAGAAAAGTCTGCATAGAAGAAAATGAAAAGTGAATAAAGAGACATTCAGAACAGAGGAAAGAGCATTAGCATGGGCATATGAAACAGCAGCCCAATCACAAAACTACAGATGATTTGTTAAGGCTGGTGGTTAGAATACAATTCTAGAGTAGGTAGGAGCCAAATAGTAGAGATCTAGGTTATTTGGTAATGTTACATATGCTTACATAGATTCACATATATATTGCATCATACAAGATAAGTATACCCTCAGAAGGAACAATTAAGTGAATTTTTAATGAAGAAATTATTTACAAAAGTAAATAGACAGGGATGAAGAAAGTCAAAAGGGGATGAGAGGACAGTAAGAAGTTGTTTGTAAGTCTGAAGGTACAAGGGAAAAGATAGGTCCTTGATATCCTTAGAGAGCTACAGTTGTAGAATAGGGACTACTGTGGCATTCAGAAATAGGATACAGCCAACCTTGTCTAACTGGCAAGAAAGAAACCAGGGATTAATAACTCAGACCTCACCCTCCTTTTACCCGTTAATATGTTCTAGTGTCTTCCATGGTATTAAACTCAACCAGAAACTAGATGGTCAGAAAGTGAGCTGATGCAGATTATAAAAGTCACTCAGTTGAGGCATAAAGCAGAGTGAAAAATGAAAACATGTGTATGTGTCTCTCTGAATGTGTGTCTCTGAATATGTATCTTACCTATTATGTGCATAACTCTATACATTTATGTACTTCATATGCACTGTCTCAAGTTTCATAACCATCCTAAGAACTAGCTAAATGCTTCACCTTTTTAAAAATGAATAAACTCAGGTTAGATAAATTATTCATGTTCTTATATAAATAAAGTTGCAAGTTAGATTTTCAACTCAAGACTTTTCGACAAGTATGCTTCTACTCTAACATTTTTCTTCCCTTAAACCAAGAGCCTACATCTCACATTATGGCAAATCACTAGAAGCATACTATTAAAACAAAAAACCATTAAAAAAACTGCTCACTACTGTCATAATTATTTAATACTATGTTCAAAAATGTTCTATTTAATGTATTAAAAATGACAAATGAAAATAAAATATATCTATGTGAAAAGACATAAAATGAAAATTATTCCCATATTACTTCAAAATGAATTTTAAAAACTGAAATATATTAGAATATATGTTCATAAAGGCAGTTGGTTACAAATATAGAGAGAGCTAGTTAAATTGCTTTCACATATCCTAACAATGCTTAGTTAGAAAATATAGTAAGAAAATAGCTCCAGCCCCTACCACCATACCACTCTGAATGTGCGCGAACCCAGAAAAATATAACAAGAAAATAATCCTATTCACAAAATGCTCACAAAAAGATAAAAAGACTAGATAATCACCTCAAAAAAAAGTATAGAAACTATATGAAACTGTATGGAGTAAAAGACTAAAATAAGTGCAAAATATACACCATGTTCTTGAGTGAGGGAGTTTCTATTTTATATACGTAATAAATTTTCAGAATAGTAATAAATTATCTCATCAGTTATCCAAGCATACCAGAAAACTAAAGTTATTTTTAAATCAATATGAAATCAGTATAAGACTAAACAAATTTCAATGAAACAGAACGTTATGATTTGGCTCTACATCCCCACCCAAATCTTAAATTGTAATCCCCATATGTTAAGGTACCTGGTGGGAGGCAATCGAATCATGAGGGCCATTTCCCCATGCTGTTCTTATAATAGCGAGTGAGTTCTCACAAGATCCGATGGTATAAAAGTGTTTGACAGTCCACTTCCCACTCTCTCACACACCACCATGTCACATGTCCCTTGCTTCCACTTCACCTTCTGCCATGAGTGTAAGTTTCCTGAGGCCTCCCCAGCCATGTGAAATTAAGTCCATTAAACCTATTTTCTTTATAAATTGCCCAGTGTCAGACAGTCCTTTACTGCAGTGTGAAAACAAACTAATACACAAAATAAAGTATTTAAGTTTAAGATGAGATAAAATTACATCACAAATAATTATAATTGAAATGTCCAAGGACATAAAATGTCCAAGGACACGAAGATTTTTGGCAAAGAACTATAATCTGTAAAAGAAGAATCCACTGAAAGCCTTGAGAAATAATAAATACACAACTGAAATTAAGAATTCTGTAAACAACAATAGCCAAGACATGGAATCAACCTAGGTGCCCTTCTGTGGTGGACTGGATAAAGAAAAGGTGGTACATGTAAACAATGAAATACCACACAGCCAATAAAAAAAATGAAACCATGTTCTTTGCAGCAACATGGATGTAGCTGGAGGTCATAAATTCTAAGTGAATTAAGGCAGGAACAGAAAATGAAATGCTGCATGTTCTCAAATATAAGTGGAAGCTAAACAGTGCATACATAGAAACTTAAAGATGGCAATGATAGACACTGGGTACTACCACAGGTGGGAGAGAGAGAAAGAGGGGAAGGGTTGAAAACCTGTTAGGTACTAGCTTAGTAAAACTAGGTGACAAATCATTCATACCTCAAACCTCAGCACTACACAATATACCCATGTAAAAAACCTGCATATGTACCCTTAATCTAAAACAAAAATTGAAGAGCTCTGTGAATGAGATTAACACCCAGATAAGTCCCAGCTAAAGGAGAATTGGTGAAAAAGAAATTAGAGCTAAAGAAAACACAGACTGAAGCATGATGAGACAAAATCATGATAAGAACAGAAAAAAATACAACACATAGGACGTAAGAAGTGCTAAAATACTAATAAGTGGAATTCCAGAAGGAAAGGAGAAAGATAGCTTATTAGAGGGATATTTAGTAAGCAAATGGTTAAGAATTTTCCAAAACAACTAGGTTAAAAAACAGCTAGATTAAAAAGTCTTATTTCCAATGGAATAACAGTAAGACAGATAATTGACTTTGTAGTTGAAACAAAAGCCATATAGCTGTAAATGAAAATGAATGCCAATCTAGAATCCTTTATTCAGCAAAAACAGTCTTCAAGAATAAAAAGGAAATAAAGGCATTTTCTGAAGAAATAAAATCTGGAAGAATTTGCCATTGGGAGACCACAAAATTGAAAATCTTAAAAGGTATATTTCAAGCAGAGAAAAATAAAAAGAGATGCAAATTTAAAAATGAGAGTAAATCTAAACCAAAAAGATCATTGTTTAAAGTACTAGTGATATCGATTGTAGGATTTACACATACACACACACACACACACACACACACACACAAAATCAAATATAACACTAGTCCTTAGCTGAAGAGGAGAAAAATATGGTGTTACATGATGGTATTCCACATTGATTTATATTAGACAATAATAACTCAAAAATACATATAACATGTAATATTATAATATTGAGCCTTATGGTTTGTGAGACTCCATATGTATGCACATAATAAATTTGTATGCCTTTTCTACTGGTAATTTATCCACTGTCAGTTTATTTTATAGACTCAAAGTATCCAAACATTTAGAGGTAGAACGAAGAGCTTACCAGTAGTACCAATTAGTTCACTGTTAAATGAAAGTTCTTAAACATTAAAACATGGGACAAAATCACACAGAAAAACATTGGTGGATTTGCCAGTGGCAGTGGTTTTCAAAGAAGGTTTTGAAAGAGTGTTTACAAAGACAAAAAAATATAAATAAACGGGGAAATAACAGAATAGAAACGTTTACAGATTCCATCTCTTCAAAATATCTGTGCTCTTATTTGTTTAACGTATTATTTATCTGTGGAAATGTTTTTAAATGAATGAGCTTTATAATTAGATTTTTTAAAAACACATTAAGGCTCAATAAATTCAGTTAACATAAAGCAAACATAAAATTTAAAAGCAAATTAGAAGATGCAGACCGAAAAAAACATAAATACATTGTGAAAGGAAAATAAATCTTGAGATTCCAAACGCAGTTAAACCAAAGGGAAAATTCAAGCTGGGAACTGGATCACATAAACCTGTCTCCCATTTGTTTCCTAAATAAGATGTCTACAAAAATAAAAAGCTACAGGCTTCCCTCACAATTTTCCCACAAGAAAATTTCTTGTGGGCTATAAGATCTATACCCTCAAACAGTTCTGCTGACTTTCACCTTGGCAATGTAAATTGACAGCTTATCTTCATAGGTGCAGGACCAAACACAGAACTCAAAGTCATTCTTCCTCTCACCTGAGATAAATGCCTATCTGATTGCTTTCTTTGCCCTATTGTCTATGTTGTCTTCTTTAAAAAGCAGATTCACTGAGCCACACACAGTTACGAGTGACTCCTTCCTCTACCACCTTCTCATAGAAAAACTGTATATTAAGTGAAAAGCTGATCAAAGACTCAAAAGGAAGCAACTATTTTGTCCTTTTATCTACTGAATTTTTAGAAAAAATTCTCTTCCCTAAATATCTGCCTTTCTCCTTTAAATACTGAAGCCCTCAAAATCACCTTCAGAGAAAGCCATAGACCTTCCTCCCTGGTCATGTCTTTAAATTTGGCAAATAAATCTCCTAAAATGATTGAGACTCGCCTTGGTCATTTTTCTTCGATTTACAAAGTAAAATTCCTATTTTGATTGTCTTGCCTCTGAAAGAGAAAATACATTTGTATTCTGTGTTTACTCTTTCTTTAGGTGTTAAAAACTCCAGAGGACCCACTCAGGCCTGAGGAAAGCTGGGGGCAATTCACACTTTTCTGAGTTTTACCCTCAGAGCCTTATCAAGTCCTCATGATGAATATGGGAGAAAAATCCTCTCAAGCTTCCAACAGGGGAGCGGGGGAAACACAAACAAAAACAACAACAACAAATGCTTTGAAATAAACCAGAGCAATATGGTTTTCTTAATAAGGTGTGTCCTCAAAAGAAACTATTTCACAAGCCTAACAGATTAGGGTTTAATCAGAGCCAACCCCTCTAGGATGAAGGCAAATGCTCAACTCCAACCCATTCTAGCCATTCTGTCCCACCTAAGGGGAAGAAAAAACATACTCAGAAGCACCTGTGACATTCACAGTCCAGGCCCACAGGCTCACCAAAGACAGACTTACTCACAGGGCTATAAAACACTTCCTCTCTCCCTACACCTTACCGCTATCGACAAAGGCCCATACTGCAGTTTCTTTACCCCAGTGTATCAATATCCACCTTTCAACAAAAAATTACAAAGCTACTAGGAGGCAAAAACAACAAAACCACAGGCTAAAGAAAAAACCGAAAACAACAGAATCAGAGTCAGATGTGACAGGAATGTTGGAATTACCAGACCAGGAATTTTTTTAACTATGGTTAATATGCAAACAGCTTTAATAAAAAGATAGCATACAAGAACAGAGGAATAATGTAAGAAGAGAGAAAAATTCTGAGAAATAATAAAAATAAGTGTTAGAAATACATGCTGTAACAGAAATAAAGAATGCTTTTGATGGGCTCATTAGTAGACAGGCAAGAAAAGAATCTCTGAGATAGAGGATATTGAGGCAGAGGCCATCACACTGGCTGCAGTAGTGAGGTGCGACTGGGGCTGCACACTCGCTGGAGTTGGTGGGAGCCCGGCCCCTTCTAAGTTGGAATGGGAGCTCCCCAGTCGCACGAAAATCACAGCTGCAGACCCAAGCCTCCTGCTCAACAGAGCAGGCAGAAGCCTGGTCCTCCTGGGCAGGGCTACAGCCATCTAAATTGCAGCTGTGTATCTGAGCCTCCCTGTGCTCTGGGGGTAGGGCCAGGAGCAGGCAGTATCTGCCTTCCTGAGTGTAGCTTCAGCAGCCCTCCCAGGTACAGGACCTGGGTGTCTCTGCAGCCTGCATCCTTGGGGGCCCCAGGAAAGACCCACACACGCACCATTTCTGCACGCTCAAGGGTGTCTACTCTGGCTGCCTGGCCTCTCTCTGCTCCTGGCACCTGCTCCAATCTTGGGTCATGAATGTTCCAAACCTGGGCCATGAATGGCAGCAGGAGGCTAATTGATTCCTGGCCTGGCCCCTGGAGGCAGATTGATTGCTGTGTAGAAAGGGGCGGGTTCCCAGTAAGTCCCCACCTTCAGGCTGCTGGGAGCTGCCAAGAGGAACTGCTGGCGGAGAGGAGTCACCCTCTCCAGGGCCACCTCTCTGCTGAGAACTGAAGGCTCCACAGATGACCTGCCTACAGAGAGGAGCTACCCACCGCAGGTCTTCTCTGAGCTGTCATAACACTCAACAAAGCTCATCTTCGTCTTGTTCACTCTTCACTCGTCTGCATACCTTATTCTTTCTGCATGCAGGACAAGAACTCTGGCAAAGGTACCCACAGCCACAGAGTTTCCAGGCCAGAAAATCAACACCCCAAAGATCCCATAACATTTTGGGGGCTCATCTGGAATCTTCAGGAATGGTGAGTAAAAGTGAATCTGCTTTCTGCCATATTTTTCAGAATCTCTAAACTCCCTAATAGTTGAAATGAAAGAAAAACACCAGGCTCTCAGCCAGTTAAGAAACGACAAGCATGGCTGCCAGACTTAAGGAGGACAGCCTTGCTGGGGAGAATATCCGTCAATCCCCCATCACTCTCTGGTGTTGGGAATGTTGGTTTTGTTCCAACCCAGTTATGCTTCACTGAAGTCTAGCAGTCACATGGGACTGGAAGGAGGTCCTGAAGCAACAGAAGGAATCTGGCTGAGGCTATACCTCCGTGTTATCCAAAGGCCCCTGGGCTAATTCCAGTCCCCAACTACCCATTAGGGTGTCCTCCCTAGGACCTTCAGTCATTCCTATCAGTTTCTTTCTTTGATTCATGTGTCATGGTTATTCTTTCATATATAATGTTAAAATGTTAAGAATGTTGCCAATCAGAGAAACTGTGTAGAATGAGCACTTGGCTTGGTTATTGAAGTATAAAATAAAAGGTTAAGAGTAGCACAAAGAAAAGTATGTCTTGCTGTCTGTATGTCAATTTGTGAAAATGTTCTTGTAATTTACTTGGTTGTCGACTTAGGGCCAAGCATCTTGAGGCACAGAAAAGCAGCATTGCCTCAAGAAGAAAGCTCTTCTGTAAACACAAGGGCAAATAGCCCAAGGTCCCTCATGTGAAGGCCTTCTTTGCCTTGTAGGGTAACCGAGACCTTTGCCAAGATTGCAGGATTGATTAAATCTTCCTAGTGGCCATCTCAGAAGAGGCTGCAAGGATCAATCCCAGGGAACTGGGGAAGCAAATCCCAGTGCTACCTCCAGCAGGGGAATCGACTCCCTCCACTTGTCCTTATCCAAGTTCTCTTCCAGGCTTGCCTCATCCTAGAAATCATTTTATGCAGGTCCCAGTCTCACTCCTGTTCCTATAACAGATGCGTGGTGAATACTGTCCCATTTAGATTTAGGTCTGCCTTTCTCTTCAGGGATTACAGTAAATTAAAGAGGATCTTGGTAGGTTTTCAGATGGCCCTTACAGGCATATATGGGCCTTCCAGAGCTTAACCTAAGTATGTGAACTCTCTTGGAAGGAAGGATATTATATTACTTTTGGATCAAACCCTGACCACTGCTGAAAAACAGGCTACCCTGCAAGCAGCAGAGAATTTTGAGGATGAGCTTTACATCTTATATAGGACCAGGGAAGTGGAGGAGCCTTATCTAGTTGGAAGAATAGTAGTACCATTGAAGGACCCTAACTGGGACCCCAGTGATGAAATGGGAGCATGGAAAAGGAAGCCCTTACGGGTGTGCATATTGGATGGCTTGCAAGGGACTGAGACTCAGCCTCTTGATTGTACTGGGCTATCCATGGTAGACCAGGGATTGGATGAGAGTCCCACTGCTTTCCTGGGAAATCAAAGAGAGGACTTGGTAAAACATATCACTCTATCTCAAGATTCAGTAGAGGATCAGCTTGTTCTAGGGGATGAGTTTATTACTCAGGGAGCCCTTGATACAAGGCAGAAGCTGCAGAAACAGGCCATACGACCAGGTAGTACATTTGAGGACCTCCTGAAATGGCCACCCTTTTAAAATAGGGATCAGGAGGCCCAAGAGACGAAAAAAGACACAAGAAAAAGACAAAGGCTCTAATAGCCAACTTGCAGTCTCACAAATCCCAGAGTCCCCAAGATGCACCTGTCAACTGCTGCAAATGTGGACCACTGGAGGGCAGACTGTCCCGAGGCATGGGTTGCAAGGTCCAGCTTGCCATCTCCCAAATGGTGCAGCAGGACTCACTGGTCCCAGGGTTCCTTTCACTGACTCTGGTGGTTCAACTGCCATTGCCATCCAGGAGCCCGGGTGACTCTGGGGATCAATGGAAGGAGGATGGACCTCCTCCTGGACTTGAGCTGGCCTTTCAGTTTTCCTCTCCAACCTAGGCCCCACTCCTGTCTTAGCATGACCATGAAGGGCATCTCAGGAAAAGCCCAACCTCCTAATTGTCACCTTCTTAGGCCATGTCCCCAATTCCTGGGACTCTGTTTCTCTCACCCTTGAGGAACACCCAGCCCCACAGCTTCACCTGCTTGTGACAGGGAGGCAGTGGAGGAGCAGCCCCTGCCAGTTGCTAGCTGCAATTTGGCAAGGACTATCTAGGACTAATTTAATGGATCTACACCCTCCTTTCCTCCCGATGCACCTTTTTGTCCCAGGCCTCAATCTGAAGCCCTGGAATGGAACAATAGACCTGAGGCAGATGACAGCCAGAGTTGAAGGTCACAGTGAAGGTGAGCATAACTAATTCCTGCCAATTAGGTCCTCCTGCTTCATGGATAGGAAAGTCATGCTCACACTCAGGGCACAGAGAGGGTCTAGGGAACTCAAACTCAGGACTCGGGGATATAAGGTTGAAAGAAGAAAGAGGGATGCCTTTTCTTCTCTCTGTCATATACCCTGGGTATTCACTAGGACGAGAGAGGAACAAAGGGAAGCCTTTTACCCCTCTTTCCAGATGAGTAAACAACCAGTCATTTTCAGCCTGCAGTCCGCAAGTGCATCCTAAATCACTGGACCCCTTTGACCCTCAGACTCTGGAGAAAGACAATAGCTTTTTCCCCTTCACAGGACTCCAGGGTCGATAGGACTCCATGGCTCAGGGGAAGCAAACCCAGAAGCCTGACATGCAGGCAAAAGGGTAAAAGTTCTTGCCAGTTGGATTTCTGGTTTCTCTTTCTCTGTGCAAACTGGTAGCAGGAAGGATAAAAATCCCTGTATTCTCTGCCCCTCCATGAATTCATTTGGCTAGTAGGCATGGCTAAAGTTGGGAAACAAAAGATTTAAAAGGACTTTAAAAAGGAGCAATATAGTTAAAAGTTAGCTTATTTAAAAGTAGATGTCACTGAATATCTAAGCTATATTTAAAAGACCTTTATGCCGGCCGGGCGCGGTGGCTCAAGCCTGTAATCCCAGCACTTTGGGAGGCCGAGGCGGGTGGATCACAAGGTCGAGAGATCGAGACCAACCTGGTCAACATGGTGAAACCCCGTCTCTACTAAAAATACAAAAAAATTAGCTGGGCGTGGTGGCACGTGCCTGTAATCCCAGCTACTCAGGAGGCTGAGGCAGGAGAATTGCCTGAACCCAGGAGGCGGAGGTTGCGGTGAGCCGAGATCGCGCCATTGCACTCCAGCCTGGGTAACAAGAGTGAAACTCCGTCTCAAAAAAAAAAAAAAAAAAAAAAAAAAAACCTTTATGCCTTTTCTCATCATGTATCTTGTTTTCCTGGAAAAAGGTTTTTGATCAGTCAACTGAATTATTCTCCATTTTTGTCTTACCACTCTTACTGCACACATGAAGGGCCCCAAGACAAGCCCGATGTCCTTGGGAAAATAAAGGAGGCCACAGTGACTCATTTTTGAAAAAATCTGCTTTCCTCATGGAATGCCAGGGATTAGAAGCGGATGTATCACTCTCAAAATCTCTTCTTGTCTTCCAGTTACTCCTACTTATTAGGCCATAGAAACTGCATATTTTCCTGGCCCTGGTTTTTGAAGGGCTCCATCCACCCCAGGGCCAGCAATGCAAATTGATTGGCACATGAAAACCTTTACAACTACTGAATCTCCTTCTGTCTGTATAGTTATGCGTGTGTTATGTGTACCATGTTTTATGTAAAAGAGCTCTGACTTAATAAAAATCAAGTGCTTAGATTGACTATTCTAAAAGAAATATAAAGCTGCAATGTCTTTTAGTTCATGGCTATCACTCTAGTGCAATGGGACGAATGAGAAAGCATGGCCTTACAAAGTTCATAGCAGGCCACTGCCTCTGGAGGGAAAACACAAAGCCGCCCTGGTTCCTACCTAAGGTCAGAGACATCTGACAAGCTAAGGTTGGATCCCAAAGGGGGACACCCCAGGGGATCCTCTGGGCCTCCACCTCTTCAAACAGGATGCCCTTGGCAGAGGTTCTGAGGTCTAGTACTAAACCCTCCTTAGAATTTTCTCTCACAGTTACAATGCCATTTGGCCCCAATATTGTATGGAATCTAGAGTTTACTGCTGAATGGGAAAATAAGGTTGCATTGCATGTATCCAGGCTTTTGTGCTGCTATTCTAAGCAGGGGCCTGTTTTCACTTGTGATGCTCTCCTTTGGTGCTGTTTGGCCTCAGTGTTCTTTGGAGTCTGGGGAAGTTTGGCCTTTAAAAATCAAACTACCATGGACGCTGTTGTACCCAAAATTTTGGTTCAGAGCCTTCACTGGATTATGTATTGGGGCAAAGTAAAATTGATGAGCTTACAGTGCTATCTTTTGCTTAGGGTTCCAAGCTATAGGATCTTCAATTTGTGCATGTACACATGTCTAGATGTGTTTATTTGTATACTGTTATATGTCATGTTTACCAAATTGGCTTATAAGTAAAACAGCACTCATAAATTAAGAAAATTAAGCCTAAGCAATTTTCAGATTCATGGAACTTAAGTACGACTTTGCTAAACCGGCTAGCTTTAAAATTATTGGTAAAATAAAAGTAGAAATGTCTTCAAATGTAGACATGTTCTAAATTATGCAAGCCAGAAACTAGGTTGACTAAAGGCTGTAAGGTCATAAACAGCTTTGGCATTTGAAAATCGTTATAGTTTGATAAGGCCTGGGGACATATGCCACGCCCTTAGCTATGCTGGAAATGCTTATCTGCACCTAAGCATGTAACTAAAATAACTCAGCAGGTATTTCACCAAAATTAAAAATTGCTAAGAACTACCATTATAACATGTAGTGGGGTCTACTAAAAATACTTTTACATGCAAAGTGTGTAAGGAGAGTAAAATGTGTCTTTAGTAAAAGAATATAAGGAGGCATGGGAATGTAAATTTTAGTCTAGTTCAGAAGATTAAAGGATTGTTTTAAGTTACATAAGATAAAGCTAATGGCTAAAACAAGTTATGGAAGGTTTGTAAAAATTAATCTTATAAAGAGAAACTGTGTGAACATATTGACTAAAATCAAAAGGGTATTATTTGGTTTTTCTGTAAATCGAACATTGAAATAAAAACACAAGAAGGTATTCTCAAGGCACTAATATGCTCTTTAACAAAAAATTTATAAAGTATTATAAAAAATTTATAAGAATCTCAGCTCATGGTCAAACTGATTAAGATTAAATGCATTTGTCTGTAAGGTTTTATTTTTTTTTAAAAATGGGGCTGACATTAATAGACTAATGGAAGTGTGAAATTTTGCTTTCTCTTGAACAATATTTTCATGCAATGAAAGATTTGTTTGCTTTGTGAATAAACTACTGACAAAAGAAGAGGACAAGAGAGAGATTGTTTCAAAGACTAGGTCTTCCTTCTTAGTGAATAAAGTTTTTGCTTTGAGTCATGGTTTAAATGGATGTCTTACAGTAACCTGAAATCCTGCTAAGTGTTTTGAGTCTTTACAGCTTCAAAATTGTCTTTCCTAACCCCTAGCATTTGGATGCAAAGAGCGCCCCTGGAGCGTCCAAAGGAGTGGTACACAGGATTATTTGACATGTTTAGTAACGTAGGATTGTAATAAGGTAGTGTTTGATCTTCAGGTTATGTGTTAGTCAAAAATATTAATGTGTGTTCCAAAATTGTATGGGATTTCTAGAGTTCTGATGTCTGAGACTGCTTTATCAATCATAATTAGGGTTATTGTGTTAGGTTATTGTAAATCATGAGGTGACAAAATTTCTTTGTCAATTGTGTTTTTCACTGTGACTACCATAGGACATTTTGACATTCATAAACAATTGTTGTCTCTACCAAATGATACAACCATTTTGAAAAATAGTTTGGCAGTTACTTAAGAAGTTCAACATATTACTAAGTTGTTCCTACCATATAAATCAGTTGTTTCTTTTCTAAGTATATACTCAAGAGAAACGAAGATACATGCACACACTAAGACTTACAAATGTTTCCGGCAGCCCCGTTCATAATAGCTACAAATGTTCATCAACATATACTTAAACTATGGTATATTCATACAGTGGATTGCTATTCAGAAAGAAAAAATAAACTATGTTACGCAAAATAACACGGATCAAGCTCCAGATAATTATGCTGAGTAAAAAAAGCTAGACTAAAAAGTAATACTATTCAATTCCATGAATTAATTAATCTAATTCCCCCAAAGATGTAAACTAAATATATTGACAGAAAGCAGGTAAGTGGTTGCTTGGAATACAGGGTAGGCACAAGGACAGACAAGAGGAAAGAATGACAAAAGTTACAAGGAAACTCCTGAGAGCAACGAATATGTTCGTTATCTAAATTGTGGTGATGGTTCATATCACAGCTTGATACATGTGTCAAAAGTTACCAAACTGCACAATTTATATCACAAATTGGTTTATATCACAGCTTTATACATATATCGAAAGTTATCAAATTGTAGTTTAAAATATACATTATATGTAAATAATACTTCAATAAAAATGCTTATATTTAATAACATATGCTATATATGATATATATGTACACACACATATTTTCTTTTTCCTCTCATGTTTGTTAAATTTTCACATGACCAGCAAATATATATTGGATAAATATATTAGGTAAAACATTTTTTTCTGAGAAACTTTATTCTCCATTCCATAAATGATACTATGTCTACACTATAATATAACTATATAAAATATAGATAGCTCTTTATATCAGCAGTAGATAATTAAAGCACAGTAGAAAATATGGGCATCAGATAGTTCATACTGTGACTCTGAAATATCTGAGACATGTCTATGTCAATTTAGAAGCTTTATTTTGCCAAGGCTAAGGATGCACCTGTGACACAACCTTAGGACGTCCTGACATATATCCAAGGTGATTGGAGAACAGCTTGGTTTTCTACGTTATGGAGATGTAAGACATCAATCAATATGTATAAGATGTACATTAGTTTGGTGCAGTAAAGTAGGACAACTTGAAGTGGGAAGGGGGCTTCCAGGTCATAGGTTATATAGAAGACAAACAGTTGTATTTTGAGTGTCTGATTAGCTTTTCCAAAGGAAGCAATCGGATATGTATTTATCTCAGTGAGCAAAGGGTTTCTCCTGAGTTCTGTTTATCCTTTGTCTGCAAGGAATTTCCTGGCAGACCAATTGTGAGGGAGGGAGGTATGCAGCTTTTTTATTATAGTAGCTATCTTTTTCTGGAATAGAATGGAGCAGGTTTGCCCTAAGCAGTTCATAGGTTGATTTTTCCTCTTGGCTTAAGAGATTTTGGAATCCCGAGGTTTATTTTTTTTTTTTTTTTCACAACACCAACACAAATACATACTAATGACTAATAAATGATTAAAGAAAATTTAGCTTAACAAGGAAACAAAGAAAAGCAAATTACAATAACTGTAAATTAAACACAGTAATATCAATTAATATATTATGTATTTATATTGTTATTTATTTAGTTTTTGAGACCGAGTCTCACTCTGTTGCCCAGGCTGGAGTGGCATGGCACAATCTTAGCTCACTGCAACCTCTACCTCCCAGGTTCAAGTGATTCTCCTGCCTCAGCCTCCCTAGTAACTGGGATTACAGGTGCCTGCCACCATGCCTGGCTAATTTTTGTATTTTTAATAGAGATGAGTTTTCACCATGTTGGCCAGGCTGGTCCTGAAATCCTGACCTCAGGTCATCTGCCCTCTTTGGCTTCCCAAAGTGCTGGGACAACCGGCATGAGCTACCATGCCTGGCCTATCAATTAGTATGTTCTTGCCCAAAGTAAATGTAGCTAAAAATATCAGGAATATTTATATTATCTGTACTTTTACCTGATCTTAAATCTATTTTAAGCAAATCATTCTAAATAACCAGAAATGTAATAATTTTTTCTTTAGCTTAAGAATCAGCTTCTGTTGCTTTCAAATAAGAATCCTAACTGCTGAAAACTTAAAAACAAGAATGTACTGTAAAGTTATTAAATTTGTGGTATCAAAAAGCAAATGTAGAAAAGAAATGTTTAATCAGTGATGAAAAGGGATCATTAGTAGCTCCTATGATCTTTTGGAAAATCTAGAATAAATGAACACATAAAATACACTGGAAAATCTAGGAGAAATGTCTAGAAGCATAAAACTTACCAAGATTGAAACAGGTAGAAACAAAAAAACTGAACAGACCAATAATAAGTAAAAAGATTGAAGTTGTAATAAAAAGTCTCCCAGTAAAGAAAAGCCCAGGACCCAAGGACATCACTGCTGAATTCTAACAAACATTTAAAGAAAAAAAAAAAAAAATTTGCACTTCCTCATACCCTTTAGTCTGTTGTTCTTGAAAATTAAAGATACATACCTGGTTTGCTTGGCTTGTTTCATAAAGTAGCAGAGATTAAATGATAATATAAAAAATAAATAAAGAAGCACTAGTACCAATCCTACTCAAACTATTCTGAAAAACAGAGGACAATGGCATACTTCCAAACTCATTCTCAAAGTCAGTATGACCCTGATACAAAAACCAGAGAGACACATTGAAAAAATAAAACTCCAGTTCAACATCTCTGATGAATATTGCTGTAAAAATCCTCACCAAAATACTAAAAAACTAGTATTCAACAAGGCATTAAAAATATCATTTATCATGACCAAGTGAGACTTATCCCAGGGATGCAAGGATAGTTAGGATGGTTCAACATATGCAAATCAATCAAAGTGATCCATCATACATCATACCAACAGAATGAAGGGGAAAAACCATATAATTATTTTAATTGATACCTAAAAAGCATTTGATAAGTACAACATCTCTTCATAATAAAAACCCTCAAAAAACTGGGTATAGAAGGAACATATCTCAACATAATATAAGCTATATACGACAGACCCACAGCTAGCATCATACTGAATGGGATAAAAACTGAAGCCTTTTCTCAAGATCTAGAACATGACAAAGATCTCCACTTTCACCATTGTTACTCAACATAGTACTGGAAGTCCTAGCAAGAGCAATCACACAAGACAAAAAAATAAAGGTCATCAAACTTGCAAAACAAAGAGTCAAATTATTTTTATTTGTAGACAATATAATCTTAAATTTGGGAAAACCTAGACTCCCCCTCAAAATGATTAGAACTGATAAACAAATTCAGTAAAGTTGCAGGATACAAAATCAAAACAGAAAAATCAACAATTTGAGAAAGAAATCAAAAAAATAATCCCATTTACAATCGCCACAAATAGAATTAAATGGCTATGTGAAGTATATCTATAATGAAAACTATGTAACACTGATGAAAGGGTTGAAGAGGGCACCAAAAATGGAAAGATATTCCATGTTCATGTATTGGTATGAATCAGTATTGTTAAGATGTCCTTATTACCCAAAGTAATCTTCACATTCAGTGTAATCCCTATCAAAACACCAATGACATTCTTCACAGAAATAGAAAAAAAGATCCTAAAATTTACATGGAACCACAAAAGACCCAGCATAGCCAAAGTTATCCTAAGCAAAATGGGCAAAACCAGAAGAATCACATTTAAAGTACACTACAGAGCTATTGTAAACAAAATGGCAACTTACTGGCATAAAAACAGAAACATAGACCAATGGAATAGAACAAAGAACCCAGAAATAAATCCATATTTATTTCTATCTACAGTGAACTCATTTTTGACAAAGGTCCCAAGAAATACATTAGGGAAAGGACAATCTCTTCAATAAAATGTCCTGGGAAAACTGGATATTCATATGCAGAACAATGACTAGAACCCCATCTCTCCCCACATAAAAAAATCAAATCAAAGTAGATTAAAGACTTAAATCTAAGAACATAAACTATGAAACTACTATGAAACTTTGGGAAACTTCTCCAGGACACTGGTTTGAGCAAAAATTTCTTGAGTAATAACCCACAAGCACAGGCAATCAAAGCAAAAATGAACAAGTAAGATCACATAAAGTTGTAAAGTTTCTGCACAGCAAGGAAAAAAGTCAAAAAAATGGAGAGCATCAACAGAACAGGAGAAAATATTTGCAAACTACCCATCTGACATGGGATTAATAACTTCTATAAGTTTTTGAGCTTCTTATCTATTCTGGTTATTAAGAATTTAATAATCTGATTTAAAAATGGGCAAAATATATGAATAGATGATTCTCTAAAAATGATATACAAATGGTAAACAGGCATATGAAAAGATGTTCAACATCATTGATCATCAGAGAAATGCAAATCAGAACTACAATGAGATCTCCTCTCACCCTAAATGGCTTATATCAGAAAGACAGGCAACAGCAACTGCTGGCGAGGAAGAAGAGAAAAGGGAACCCTTGTACTTTGTTGTTGTGAATGTCAATTAGTACAAGAATTGTTAATAACATTATCGAGGTTCCCCAAAAAACTAAAATTAGAGGTATATGATCCAGCAATTCTGCTGCTTTACATACACCCAAAAGAAAGAAAATTAGTATATCAAAGAGATATCTGCACTCCCAGGTTCACTGTAGCATGCTCACAACAGCCAAGATTTGGAAGCAACCTAAGTGTCTATCAACAGAAAAATGAACAAAATGGGGTACCTATACACAATGGATTATCATTCAGCCATAAGTATAATGAGATCCTGTCATTTGCAACAACATGGATGGAACTGGAGGTCATTATATTAAGTGAAATAAGCCATGCACAGAAAGACAAACATCACATGGTCTCACTTATTTATGGGATCTAAAAATCAAAACAATTGAACTCATGAACATAGAGAACAGAAGCATAGTTACCAGAGTCTGGGACTGGTAGTTGGGTGGTTGGGAGGAGGTAGGGATGGATAAATGGTACCAAAAAAAAAAAAAAATAGAATAAATAAGATTCACTATTTGATAGCACAACAGGATGACTACAGTCAATAATTTAATTGTACATTTTTAAATAACTAAAAGAATATAATTGGAATGTTTGTAACACAACAGATAAATGCCTGAGGGCACAAACACCCCATTCTCCATGATGTTATTATTATTCATTGCCTGCCTGTATCAAAACATCTCATGTGCCCCATAAATATATACATCTACTATGTACTCACAAAAATAAAAGATAAAAAGTGAAAAGTAGTATTTGGAAATTTTTAGCACAAATATGTTAATAATTATCAATTTACAAAAAAATGAAATTGAGCATGAATGCTCCAGGGAAAGTTTTGTCCAATGTAGATTTCACATTAGTGTAGTTGACAAATATCTAATGAAGAAGAAAGAACATTTAACCATACACTGATGAACCTTGCTGTACAACCAGCCCAATTTAGTGGCTCATTTGGAAACTAAATTTTATGTAAGTCATCGAATAGGTAGAGTCACACACACATCTCCTGAGAACCACAAATGGATACTGCAAATACCCTAAGGACCTCTAGCCACATTCTCGTCTCTTTAGCCAAACCAAGCCTATTATAATATCACCTTTGAATATTAAACCAACTCAACCACCATTTTCTTAGACTAAATGTTCAGTGGTTAAAAGAGGAGAGACAAATAAGGAATTATGTTCCAGGTTTTTAAAGATTGCCAAGTTGTTTATTACTTCCCCACAGATAGACCCAGGATTTGACAGACAACAGTGACCACGCAGACTCGTCTGCTAGAAACACGCTTTTCTAGATATGCCAAGATTTTCTAGTTATGGTATGACTTGAGCCTGGACTTAATTATCTATGTTTCTCTCAAATTGTTCTTCATACCATGAGGTAACACCTTGAGTAGAAAAGCATTCTGCTTATGTATATAAAGCACAATTGCATGTATGTGAAACTAAGTCATTTTGATAAATGTAGGACTAACATTCACAATAACTTTAATAGTCTACAAGAATAAATAACTGCATGAGGAAGACAATATTTTTTGGTACAGTCAGACATTAAATCTTTTGATGAAATCATGCATTTTTGTGATAATTCAACAGATAATTGTTACAAGAAATATGCTTAAAAGACTGTGTTCCACTGTGTTATTAAATCTGTAATATAACACATAATAAAAACTCCCAACAGAGTCATAAGATTCTCATGTGTCGGTGCATGACAAGTACTTTTTGTTACACTTATAAATTTAATATTAATATAATAAGAAAGAAATTACACTAAATACTTACTAAAACATTTCTATGGAAAAAATAAAATAAAATGCAAAACTATTTTACCCAAAACAAGAATCCTTAAACAGTCACATCTATGCTGAAATAATACATCTATACAGCAAAAAAATAATTTTTATAAGAAATATAGGCCAGGCGCGGTGGCTCACGCCTGTAATCCCAGCACTTTGGGAGGCCGAGGCGGGTGGATCACGAGGTCAACTGATCCTGATCGAGACCATCCTGGTCAACATGGTGAAACCCCGCCTCTACTAAAAATACAAAAGATTAGCTTGGCATGGTGGTGCGTGCCTGTAATCCCAGCTACTCAGGAGGCTGAGGCAGGAGAATTGCCTGAACCCAGGAGGCGGAGGTTGAGGTGAGCCGAGATCATGCCATTGCACTCCAGCCTGGGTAACAAGAGCGAAACTCCGTCTCAAAAAAAAAAAAAAGAAATATAATAGATGTTTGCTAATGTCCAAACAATAGAACAAAGGCATCGTGATACAATTGTTTTTAAATAGTAGTTAATATATGATCAAATAGTTTCTTAAACTCCTATATGAAAATTTCCCTAGCAACTTTGTAAACTAATGCAAATATATGACAAGTAATAGCTGTTATTTATTCATAAATTGTAGGAGAAATTTGCATATTCTTTCTTGAAGAAATTAAAAATGAAATACATTATTATTCAAAGACACTAGGAACCCCTTTATAATTCAACCATGGCAAGAACATAGCAAAGTCTTTTGTTAAAAAGCAATCACAATATGGAACATTCTTTGGGAGAGGAGAGATTGACATCCAGATCGGGCCTAAAATAGACGAAGTAATATGTTTGGGGCTTTACATTATAACTTTGCTTAGGCTTCAGAAAAATGATGAATCTATGAGATTAATAATTGTGCCATTTTGTAGATTGGTGAATTAAGTTTTAGGAGGTAGAAATTTTCCAAAGATCATACAACTAATCATTCAAGGAGTCCAGTTGAGAACACATTTCTTTCTGACTCTACGGGCCAGGCATTTTACATGTGCATCCCAAATGTAACTGAATCTAGCTGCCACAGACAGAACAAGATTTGATGTGACATGCTTTTAGAATACCAATCTACTGTCAATGAGTTTCTAATTCCTGTCCTTTGCTAACTCATTTTAACACAAATCATTCTCTTCCTTTATTTCCCATTCTTCTGTCATAAATGATCACCGTTTGTGTCAGAAATCTAAATTGCTTTCAGTATTCGCACCATTCTGTATTACCTATGTTCTCATTTAACTTCAAATAGAAACTTTCTTTTTTAGATGTGACCCCCTCCCCACTCCACTGAAATGCAGTTTTCCTCCAAAATACTTGTATTTTTCACAAATTAATAGCCCCACAAAGTGGCTTTCTTTGATCAGCATGCAGCCCTTAAATATAATTTGAGACTGCAATTCCTCATCCTATATGCCATTTCATCAGAGGATGACAGAATAAGAACCATATTGCATCTGGATTTTAAACAACCTGAATCTAAAAAGCAAAAATCCTGATGTTCTTCCAGGGAACAATTCCTCTGAGTCACTCCTGAAAAGTGGCTTTGCATCACTGCTCTACTGAAACATAATGATCTTCAGATGCCTCATTCTCTCAAAGGAAACATCATTAATTGGAGAAAGTATAAGAAAAAACATTCGGGCTGAGTTTTCTCAGAGGACTTTAATCTGCATTTTACAGCTCATTTATAAGTTCCTCTCCTCTCCTACACTTTCCATAATTCCCACAAATACACAAAAACATCACTTTTTTGCCCCAGAAATTAGTCATTTATAAGGAAACCAATTATTTTTTACCAAAGTATTTTATAATTACATTTTAAAAGCTAGTGTTGTTATAGGCACTGCAATAAAATACCAGCCTGTGAGAGCATCTGATGATTTGCCCAGCATTCTCCATTATGTTAGTGGTAAAACTGAGCAAAAAATCTGATTTGCTTCAAGGACTACATATTCAACCCTGCTCATGTCTTGGAGAGAAAGTCAAATTCTGCATGTCAAATCTAAATCCCTAACACAGAATATGGGCCATTGTCATCTCTCACCTAGAACATTTTCATAGCTCACTAACAGGTCATCCTGAATCTCCTTCTGGCATCCATAGTCAACCATCAACACGTGACTCTTTGCCATGTAAATTACAATGTGCCTCTCACACCAAGGTGAACATCCCCTTATGGCTCATGAGACTTTAAATGATAATCTGGTCCCTGGATACCTCTGAAACTCTGTTTCCACCAGCTCTCCCATCTGACTCATGCACTTTCACAACAATGGCCTTCTTGCCAATTATTATGGTTTTTGTTATTTGTGATTTGTTATTCTATTTGCAGACCATGCTGCAATTCACTTGTGTTTTCTTTCCCTAGAATGCTCTTCTCCAAGATATGTAATTGTCTCTTTCTCTCTTCTCGCTCTCTAGTTTCATAAAATCTGAGTTATCTGATCATTTCCATCATGCTCTACCCTCTTACTCTGCATTAGCTTTTCTTCCTAACACTTACCACTAACTGACAGAATAGGTATGTGTTTAGTATCTCTGTCTTACATTAGAATCTAAGCTCCATGAGGGCAAAGATTTTGTGTGTTCCCAGAGTCCCAATACAAGGAATACTGCCAGAAACAGAGGGGTCTGAAAGTCTATGTTGGATTCATTAATTAATGAATGAAAAATAAAATCAGTTAAAATTGTTTAGAAACTAAAATTCTAAGAATGTCTCAGCTCCTAGATTTTAATGTTGTTTACTTATTATCATTTCCCCCTTCTTCTAAAATACTTTCTCTTTTGAAATGCTGCCCCTTTGCCAATTGCATGTAAACTCAGTAAAACTTCCCGTCAAAGTCTTCTTCTCCCTCAGCATTTACTCAAGGGTGGGTACAAAAATAAATGACAATAATCTGACCCCCTATGGCTGAAATTAAGCTGTGAACCTAGTAACTCCCAAACGCAAGTAGTTATAGCCGATTGATTCCAGTGTTGTACCTTGAAGAGACTTCAAGTTGCCTTAGAGTTTGTATCATCTCTAGCACCTAGTTGTTGCTATTCTGAGAGCTACCTGATATTCTTCCATAAATTCCCCCTTCCATTTTTGTTATGATTGTCATGACTGTCAGAAACAGAACAGAGTCAGTTTCTGTTGCTTATGATCCAAAAATCCTTATATTACACTTAAGTTTATATTCAATCTGATATGACTTAAAATACAAAATTAAAAAAGGAGGCTCCCAACTCTCTTTTTCTCACTCTGTCTCCGCTCTCCCTCCCACTCTTTGTTCAGCAATCCTCTGGTTGCTCAAATCTCTCCTTTACGGTGTTACCACCACTATGACTTTAATACCATCCCAATGATTTTAATGTTTAAGAATTATTTATTATTTTTCCCATCGATCAGTATTTAACTCAGAGCTGCTGACATGAAGTGGAAATTAAGATGTAATTAATGTGATTAAGCTATACTAAACAAGTTATCAATAACTAATAGTACCTTAGTCTTATCAGACATATTTAAATTTCTTTAAAAAGTTACTGTGACTCAAAAAAATGTTTTTAATTTTAATCAAGATGACAAAGTGAAAAGTTTTAAAGTATAGTAGGTAAAATTTTCAAAATTTCTTTACATAACATCACTTAAGCAGCCCATCAATCCTATCATGGTTGAATTAGTCAGAGATAACAACAAAGGGCTACAGACCTGACAACTTATCCATCAATAAATGGACTTTAATTGAGCTACTTTCATGTTGTGTCTAAAGCATACAACCCATTTCAAACATGATTAACAGAGTCACAAACAAACTGATAATCTTACTGAATGTGACTAAGGGAACACCCAATCTCCTTTCCTTAAATGTTGGGAGAGGGGCAGAATCTGTGATTTGGGAATATTGCAAAAGCAATGGGATATATAGGCCCTCAATTAGGTTATATCACACTTCACCTAGGCAGAATAAGAGAGAAAGAAACAGAGACTCTCCCTTGCTAGCTTTGAAAATTTAAGCATTTGAGGCCAGGTGAGGTGGCTCACACCTGTAATCCCAGCACTTTGGAAGACTGAAGCAGGCAGATCACCTGAGGTCAGGAGTTTGAGACCAGCCTGACCACCCTGGAGAAATCTGCCTCTACTAAAAATACAAAATTAGCCAGGTGTGGTGGTGCAAGCTTGTAATTTTAGAGGCTGAGGCAGGAGAACTGCTTGAGCCCCGGAGGTAGAGGTTGTGGTGAGCCAAGATTATGCCATTGCACGCCAGCCTGGGCAACAACAGCAAAACTCGGAAGAAAAGAAAAATGGGAAGGAAAGAGAGAGAAAGAAAGAGAGAGAGAGAGAGAGAGAGAGAGAGAAAAGAAAATTTAAGCTTTTGTGTTGCAAAAGCCATCATGAAAGTGGGGGTGTCAGTCCTACAACCACAAGTTACTGAATCCTGCCAACAACCACTTGAGCTTGGAAAAGGATCCCATGCTCCAGAAATGGTCACAGCCCAGTGGACACTCTGATGAAGATTTGTGAGACACTGACAGAGAACCAGCTAAACCTCACCCTGAGAGATAATGAACGTATATTATTGTCACCCATTAAGTTTACGTTAATTAATTACAAAACAATAAAGCTAATACATTAGTGTCTCAAGGAGAAGATAAAAGTCATATACAATAGAACAAACATAGATTGTGGATTCAGTGCATACATTGCTTTTTTACTTACTATTAATAGCTTATCATAGCTATCTCAAAGCATTGATGTGAGGATTAAATCAGAAATTTTATAGAGAGAGTTTAAGGCTTTGTGTTAGTATTAAATGTCTCATAAAAGTGAGTTTCCTTCTCACTTACTCTCCTACTGTAATTTGGTGGCTGTCACAGCCCACCCATTGACAGCAGTGGGTTTTGCCATGTGGAAGTCCTGGCTGCCCAGTTCTGAGCCAGTGAAAGTGGGGGCACATAGTACTTCAGGATTTTCTCTACTCATCCATTTTCTCACACATGAGTGAGGAAGTGAGTCATGGAAACCGACACTAACCCAACATCTATTGTTCCAGGTATTGGGTAACAGGCCATTAAAGAGCATCCATAGAGGTCTACAAAACATGAAGTAACTTGTCTATTCTTCTCTGTGCTTGGATAGCCTTCTACCGTGGCTCCTGCATTTCACATTAGTCCACTGTTGAGAAGGTACTAAGCTTTTACCCATTATTAACCTAGATTTACCTCCAAGTATTTTGACATCACAGCTTGCAAGCCCCTGTTACTGACCTCTTTCATCTTGGATCAGAAACTTTGTTATCTGGAAACTGCTGTCATATTATAGTCAAAAGGGCAGGAAATACTATTGTCATTAAAAATCTTATAGCCCAGTACAATCTGAAATCAGCAGAGAAGTGATTCACAGGTTTCTGGGAACTAAAAATTTTAAATCTAATGCAATATTAATCAACATTAGTTTGATGGAATCAAAGTGATTGTAGCATAGTATAGCTTCAATCACTTTCAGTGTTCTAGTGATTTTCTATCAGTTAAAGTATATTTTTAACAAATTTACTGAGATATTCTAGTAGAATTTTCTATGTTTTCAGCTTACAAGTTCAATTTTACTCTTCTATGACAGGTGGTTAAGATTTTCTTCTACAATACCCTTGTACCCACTTTACTAAAAGGTGACTACTATTTGCTGTTTCATTTTTGTTATTATAAGTTAAGAGTATCAAAAATCTAACCATTCTCAACTTTCCTGGAAGCTCTCATCATATTTCCTCAAATTTGCAATCAGTCTTGTGTCACTTAACAATGGAGATCCTTTCTGAGAAATTTGTTAGCATGCGATTTTGTCATTCTGTAAACATCATAGAGCTGGCGTCCCCAAACTGCGGCCCCCTGAGGCCATTTATCTGGCCCCCTACTGCACTTCAGGAAGGGGCACCTCTTTCACTGGTGGTCAGTGAGAGGAGCACAGTATATGGCGGTCTGAGGGACAGTGAATTGGCCCCCTGTGTAAAAAGTTTGGGGACGCCTGTCAGAGAGTATATTTAAACCTAGATAGTGTAGTCTACTACACGCCGAGGCCAGCTAGTCTAGACTGTTGCTCGTAGGCTACAAACCTGTACAGCATGTTACTGTACTGTACACTGCAGGCAGTTATACCACAATGGAATTTGTGTATCTAAACAAAGAAAATGTTCATTCTTCAGAACATAAATGTCCAATTTTTAATTACTCATTCTGCAACATCGAATTTTTGTCTGAAAACAATTCTAGCCTTGACACTTTCAGTTTTGTTCCTGTTATCAATCTCAATTCCATTATCACATATTCTAGTTGAATTTCCTATTTTTTCAGCTTACAAGTTGAATTTTACTCCCCTATGACAGGTGGTTAAGATTTCCTTCTATAAATTTTATGGTCCTCATTTAACTTTGATTTTATTCACAAAGCCAATACCATCTTTGGTAATCAGCCTCCACTCAGATTTAATCTTCTCCATACCCCTCCTTCTCCAGGCAGTTGTGTCCCTATTAGAGCACAAAGTACTCTAGGAAATTAAAAGGAATGTGTGGCAAGTGATTTTTAAAGACTCCTGGATGAGGAGGACAAGTTAGATTCTGTGAGGAGCCCTCAGATAACCATAAGCTAAGGAAATCTTAAACATAATTTTGAAATATCAGTAAATAGTACATGTTTTGCTTTCAACTTAAATTTAAAATAATGGGCCACAAGTTCAGCATTATATCCATGATATGCCATGAAGATTAAATTTATGAAGATTGTGTTTATGTAGAAACAGTCTCCAGTATGTCTATCTCTCCTGAATCAACCATGAGTGCTAAACAATAATTAAAGTACACTTATCCACAAACAATATCATAACTGAAGTACACTTATCCACAAACAATAAACTTTAAAAAATAAAGCCATTCAAAAGAATTACTCAACTAAAAGAAGAAATATATTTTAAGTACTTACAGTTTCTTTAAGATAGCTAGGAATTCCTCAAAGTCCTCTGTGGATCTTTTTGGTCTATATAAAGTATGGCCATCGTGTGCTTTGTGAACATGGACAGCTATATCATGAGAATCATCAGGTTGTTGGTGCTGACTTTCTTCTTTGCCTTCATTGAGCTCTCTGAACAAGAAAATGTAGTATTTTATACTGTGGTATACTGCATAAAAGTTATTTACAGGGACTTTTACTTTATTGCCAGGACTATAAATTCACCATTCTGAGATAATTTGGCATTTTAATAACATATTCTTTTAAAATGCATTAGAATGTTTTCAATCATCATAGTTATACATGTCATCCTGTTAAATGTAGAACTTAGAATATATGAAATATTTTCAATATATAGAATTTGATTATATGCATTATAAGTATCCCGAGCAATTGAAACATCTTTCATAATATATTAGACTATGCCATTTAGGGAAATATTTCAAGTCAGTGGCTAACATCTTTTATACTCACACACTTGTTTTTCAGTGATTTTTAGCATCAAAGATAAAGATACTTTTTTAACTTTGATTTCCCAGTGGTATTTATAAACTTCTTGGAAGACAGCCACCATATCTTATTCTTGTGCTATGCTATATTATACACCTCAGTCCCTAAGAGATGAATACATGAAATGATCATTTCCCACTCATATTTCTAACATCAAGGATTCCTATTAAAAGGTCATGAAAACTTATGGGCAAGAAATCTAATAAGTGCTATATATCTTTAAGAAAAAAATAGTAAGGCAGAGTTGCAGAAATGAATCTGGATTACATCTTCATAACAGACCTTTATATACATAGGAAGACTAAAAATTAAATATAAGATGTGGAATCATAACAGCAATGGTAAATTATCATATTAACATACAACTCATGTTGAGGTCTTAAATGTGCTTACTACTCTGCTAACCATTATGTGCACTACATCTCATCAACATTAACCATGTGATATGGTTTAGCTGCATCCCCACCTGAATCTCATCTTCAATTGTAGATCCCATAATTCCCATGTGTCATGGGAGGGACCTAGTGGGAGATAATAGAATCATGGGGGCAGACCTTTCCCGGGCTGTTCTTGTGGTAGTAAGTCTCACAAGATCTGAGGGTTTTATAAAGGAGAGTTCCCCTACACAAGCTATTTGCCCACTCCCATGTAAGACATGACTTCACTCTAAATTTGCTTTCTGACATGATTGTAAGGCCTCCCCAGCCATGTGGAACTGTGAATCTGTTCAACCTCTTTCCTTTATAAATTACCAAGTCTCAGGTATGTCTTTATTAGCAGTGTGAGAACAGATTATAAAAGTAAATTGATACCAATAAAGTGTGGAAGTGACTTTGGAACTGGGTAAAGGGCAGGGATTGCAACAGTTTGGAAGCCTCTGAAGAAGACAGGAAGATGTGAGAAATTCTGTAACTTCCTAGAGACTTGTCAAATGGCTTTGACCAAAATGCTGACAGTGATATCGGCAAAACAGTCCAGGATTAGTTGATCTCAGATGAAGATGAAGAATTTGTTGGAAATTTAAATAAAGGTGACTTGCTATATTTTAGCAGACTGGCAGCATTTTGCCCCTGCCCTAGAGATCTGTGAAACTTTGAACGTGAGGGAGATGATTCAGAGTATGTAGCAGAAGAAATTTCTAAGCTGCAAAATGTTCAAGATGTGACTTGGGTACTGTTAAATGCATTCATCTTTATGTATTCACAAAGATACGGTTTAGAATTGGAACTTATGTTTAAAAGAAACAGAGCATTAAAAAGTTCAGAAAATTTACAGCCTGTTAATACAGTAGAAAAGAAAAACCTATTTTCCAAGGAGAAATTCAAGCCAGCTGCAGACATTTGTTTAAGTAACAAAGAGCCAAACGTTAATTGCCAAAACAATGGGAAAAATGTCTCCAGGCCATGTCAGAGATCTTCATGGCAGCTCCTCCCATCACAAGCTAGGAGGCCTAGGAAGAAAAAAATGGTTTCATGGGTCCAGCCCAGAGCCTTGCTGCTTTGTGCAGTCTTGGGACTTGATGTCCTGTGTCCCAGCCGTGGCTAAAAGGGTCCAATGTAGACTTCAGGCCATTGCTTCAGAGAGTACAAGTTTATACATGGAGCTGAGCCTGCAGGTGCAGAGAAGTTAAGAACTGAGGTTTGCGAACCTCTGCCTAGATTTCAGAGACTCATAGGCAGAAAGGACTTAGCTTGCCTCAGCTAAGACTTTGGACTGTGGACTTTTGAGTTAATGCTGAAATGTTTTAAGACTTTGGGGGATTGTTGGGAAGGTTAGGCATGAACCACTTCTAAAAAAGAAAGAAAACCTGATAGGCCAGGTGTGGTAGCTCACATCTACAATCCCAGCACTTTGGGAGGCTGAGGCAGACAGAACACCTGAGGCTGGGAGTTTGAGACGAGCCGACCAATATGGAGAAACCCCATCTCTACTAAAAATACAAAATTAGCTGGGCATGGTGGTGCATGCCTGTAATCACAGCTACTAGGAAAGCTGAGGCAGGAGAATTGCTTGAACCTGGGAGGCAGAGGTTGCAGTACGCTGAGATCATGCCATTGCACTTAAGCCTGGGCAACAAGAGTGAAACTCCATCTCAAAAAAACAAAAAGAAAAGCTAATAATTCATGAGCTAAGGTTTGATCTCAGAAAATGAGAAAAAAGAACAATACCTCAAAATAAGTATAAAGAACTATAAAGGAGAAAAATTGTTATAGTAATAAACTCAAAAATTACTTAGAAATCTAATAAGCTTGCAAATATTATGTCTTATAAACTTGGCAGAAAATTTCTTGAGAACAAAAACAGAAAAGGCGCAAATAAATCATGTCAGAAATGGAAAAGGAGACTTTTTCACAGATCCTGAGATAGAACAAGACAGAAAGGTTATATTATAAAAACTTCATGCCAATAAATTTGAAAATTTAGATAAAATTTAAAAAACTTATAAAAGTACAAATTGCCAAACTGACACAAGTAGAAATATTAAATTTTAATTGTTAATTAAAAGAATACAACTATGAACCTTCCTACAAAGAACACTCCTGGCAAAAATGGTCCTACTTGTGAATTCTAACAAACTCTTAATAAATAAATAAACCTAAATGCTTTCAGAAAATAGAAATGTAGTTTCCAGCAAGTTTTATGAGGCCAGCCTACCCTTGATATCAATAGCAGACAAGGAAATCACAAGAAAGGAAGATTACAAGCTAGTATCACTCAATATAGATGCAAAATTTCTAAACAAAATATTAACACACAAAATCTAGGGATAATTTTACAGATAACAAAGCCTGGCTATTTGAGAGTATATCAGAAATACTATTCCGAGAGTATTCTTTAACCCATTAACAAAATACAGAATAAAAAATAACGGTTACATAAAAAATACCACATATGATTCAATATCTACTTGTAATACAAAGTATGAGCAAACTAGAAATAGAAATAAAACTTTTTAATAAGATAAAATTATTTTCACAAAATACAGCAAATATACTAAAGGTGAAATTTTGAAAAGTTTGCCTCTGGAATCAGAAACATTATGGATATTGCTCTAATCGATTCAACATTCTAGTGAAGGTCCTAAGCATTAAAATTAAAATAACTACAAAATATAAAAATTGGAAAGGACAAATAATTTTCGGCAGATGACATGATCTTATACATGGAATATCCAAAAGAATCCACAGATATTATAACTGACAATAAAATTGGGAAAAAAGTTCAATATATAAAAACCAGCCATGCTTTTATCTTTATGTTCCTTACATATGAAGGCAAGAAAGCACTGATAGAATCAGTTCCATAAATATGTAACTGAAAGCTGTTAAAAATAACATAAAACTTTATATGTGTTGTGAAAAATAATCATAGTTGCCATGATAATATAAAAATGGGGGACCTACTTTGCTTGCCAGGAAAAGATATTATCTCTCAGGGATAGAAGGATTTAAGCTGAAACATAAAAATATGAAAAGGAGCTAAACAAAGAATATTCCAGGGAGAAGATATCAGGTATCCTCCTGCAAAATCAACTTCTATAGATACTAAATTTTTGTTCGAAAATGTTTTTATCCTGTCAAGTAGCCACCGTATGATATATAAACCCTATTTCATACATTTTTGGCATCAACACATCCAATTATTTGTGAATTCATTTTTATTCCAAATAAATATACACAAAATTATGTGCACAATTTGATTTTTACACTATAGAACTAGTAATTAAAAACATAATTTTTTCCTGTCTCCAATGTTGACATTTAAAGGTTTTAGGTATTGGTTATTAAACAAATAAAAAAGAATATTCATAACATATTGCAAGTTAAAGAGTCACAAAAATGAATCCTAATGTATCCACCCAGATTTTTAAAAATAGAACCTTACCAGTTACTGTACAACTATTTCTCTTTGGAGACCTGTCCCTCATTCCAAGATAAGTAATCACTATCCTGAATTTTCTTTCTAACATTCTCTTGGTTTTCATTATAGATTTGTCAAAGATATATGTATTCATTTAAAAAGATCATTTTCATTTTTTATATTTTAAACTTTGTAGAAATGAAGTGATTCTTATGGATTCTGCAACTTGCTTTTCTTGTATTCTTCAACATTGGGTAGATGAGATTTAATGACTAGTTCATTTGTTTTACTGCTTTATGAGATTTCATTATATGTATGTACCATAAAGGCTTTCAGGGGAGTTTTTGTGTTTTGTTTTTTCATTTTTCTAGTCTGTTGGAAACTGGATTTTTGTTAAGTTTGTTTGGTTTTTTGTTGTTTTATATACAAACTTGGCTACTATGACCAGTCTTTTAGAAGGAAGAGTTCTTCAGGACATGCCCAAGAGTAAACGTGTTGTCATAATATACATGCATCTTCAATTATATTAATTATGTCAAATTGTTTTCTAAAGTAGCTGTAACAATTTACACTTTCAACAGGTGTAATTTCAGTTGCTCTACATGCTCACTACCACCAATGATGTAGTGTTTATATTTTAATCTAATTACTGCAAAAGATTGATCATCTTTTCATACATTTGTTCACCAATATTGACTATGGAAAATTGCTAATTCCTCACTAACTAGTAAAGAAAAAAGTATTATTTTAAAAGCTTCATAATACTATTAAGATGTTGCCTCTTTTCTACATGCTGAAATTTGATTATGAAAAAGATGGATAAAACTGTTTCACCTAAGGATGAATGAAAATACAAGCACCAAACTATGCTAGCACTAACTTGCTCATTACTACACACTTGCAATTTTTAAAAGCTAATAAAAATTATTAATTTTATTAAATCTCAATCCTTTGATCCATGAGTCCTTGAGTACAACTGTTTATGCTATTCTGTGTGAAAGGGTGAGAAATATATAAATCCTTTTTACAGCATTTTGAAAGTATTTTTCTCAAGTACTTTTTCTCAAGTACTTTTTCTCAAAAGTACTTCTGTTATTATCTGAATTGCAAGCTGAACTACCCACTTCTTTTATGCTCCATATTTGCCTGAAACAACAGCTGACACTGTGTAACTGACTTGAATGCCGATATGACTTGGATGTTTGGAAAGTATTTTCTCCAAAATAAGTAAAATAAAATGAAACTGTCACTTCAAAAAGAGTACAACCATTTGTTGCCAATGATAAAATTCAAACTTTCAAGTAAAAATTTTAATTTTGGAAAAGTTGTATCCACCCTTCCAAGTTTGGACAGCTTTCTGACATTTAAAGTCTTCTCTGATGCGATCAGTGATGATATTAACAAACATGACTTTTAAACATTGCATAAAGAGAAATGTCGCCATTTGAAAGGCCTGGTAAATCAGTGGACCAATGTTTTCCAAATAGCCAGTGTATGATATTAACAAAATCATATACTGGTAAAAAAGCCAGTCATAGAGCAAAACATAGTTTTCATAGATAGCAGTTTTTAAATTGACTGTATTCTATACCAAAAAAAAAAAAAATGGCTCAGTAAATTCAGGTGATAAGAATGAACAATATCACTAAGCAAAATAGAACAAAATTTAGCATACATTATATCATTCAATTCTCCAGCATTATTGTAAAGTAAGCATTATTATCATTGCCTTTTAGATAAAGAAACTAAAATTCAAAGTTAGAAGTAATTTCCTTAAAGCAACAATTCCGTTTGCAAAGTTCAAATCTAAACTCAGATCTGATTAGTCCAGAGCCATCACAATACATTGTCCTCTATATATTTCTTTTTTTCTTTTTTTTCTTTTTTTTTCCTTAGAAGGAGTCTCGAGCTACCGCCTAGGCTGAAGTGGTGTAGTGGGACAATCTCGGCTCACTGCAACCTCTGTCTCCTGAGTTCAAGCGATTCTCCTGCTTCAGCCTCCCAAGTAGCTGGGATTACAGGTGCCGGCCACCAAACCAAGCTAATTTTTTATTTGTATTTTTTTCAGTAGAGTCAGGGTTTTACCATGTTGGCCAGGCTGGTCACGAACTCATGACCTCAAATGATCCACCCACTGTGGCCTCCCAAAGTGCATAATTCTTGTATTATAGCTCTTACAAACTTTTTTCTTTATCAGTTCCCAAAATATTTCTTTACTGCTTTGCCCCCTCATCCCACATCTCTCTTTCTCTCCATCTCTTTCTCTCCCTCTCTTCTTTCTCTCCCTCTCTTCTTTCTCTCCCTCTCTTCTTTCTCTCCCTCTCTTCTTTCTCTCCCTCTCTTCTTTCTCTCCCTCTCCCCCTCTTTCTCTCCCTCTCCCTCTTTCTTTCTCTCCCTCTCCCTCTTTCTTTCTCTCCCTCTCCCTCTTTCTTTCTCTCCCTCTCCCTCTTTCTCTCCCTCTCCCTCTCTCTCTCTCTCTCTCTCTCTCCCTCTCCCTCTCTTTCTCTCTCTCTCTCTCTCTCACACAGACACACACACACACACACACACACACACACACACACTTTTTGGTAAACCCAAAAAGTAATATAAATTTAACTAGGTAGTAATTAGAGCCACAGCCACATATACAGACTCCTAAGATGTTTGCTGTAAGATTCGCCCATCATTTTTTAAAATAAAAACTGAAGTCAGCCTGACTCATAAAAATACAAATTAAATTCAGTCACACTAAGTACACTAAGTTAACTCCATCTGTTAAGCTTAGCTTAATTATCACTAGTACCAAAGGAGGGAAATAACTTTGGGCAAATTCTCACCTCTAGGATATAAATTAGCAAATTGCAGGCTTTGTCTTGTACTAACCACGAGCGCTAACTTTGTCCTACCCATTGCCAAATATATCCAAAGTCAAAATTGAGGAGTCCAAAGCAAGTTCCATTATAAACTCTTGACAGTCAATATTGGAATCCTGTCATCTCTTATAAGAAAGAATATTTTAAGGTTAGACAGAGGTAAGCAATATTTCCCTCGTTTCTACTAAATTAATGTCTGTGCCAAACTCAAGGTCTTCTCGTTTCATTCCAAAAATGCAACAGAAAAATGTGCAGCCAAAAATCAGCAGTTGGACATACGTGTTTTCTTTAGGCTAAAGTGGCAATACATTTTCCAGAATATATGACAAGCTATACAAACATGCAAGAAAGTCAACTTGTTCGGTTCAGAGATTATGATACAGATTTACTCCCTAAGTACAAATTCAAATTAAAGCAGCAAATTAAAAAGTTGGGATATCTTAAGAGAACCTCTAATATATAGCAATATATTAATATGCATTTATAAAATAATCATCAATATCATGTTCCATCTTCACTCATAGCTGAAATTTCTTCTATTTGTAATTCAAACAACTTTGTTGAGCTCCTAAGTCAGGCCAAAAAAAAAAAATGTTCATTGTCTTCACTGTCTCAGCTCCCAGGTATGAATCATTTCCATTTTTCTACTTTAACCACTCTACTTTTTCCACCCACAGAACATTGCTGAATTAGTCACACACCTGGATAATTACAAATCTCCATTATCTAATTTTAACAGATCTTTCATTTTGTTTAGCATTCGTAAATTATGTGTGGAGTTTGTACACCCTCATCTCCATGGCTCTCATCTAGCTCCTTTTTCAAACCCATTTCCACATTCTGTAGACAACCTGCCTCAGCTCAAATGCTCTCTACCTACAATTATTACTAATTGAGAAATACTGAGAAAACGCCATTCCAGCCAGTCAGCTATACACTCGCTCAAGCAGAACTTAAAATGTGGCCTGTGAATTTTCAGAATTTCTTTTTCCTTTCATTTGTCACCTTCTCAAGTAGATTTTAGCAGAAGTGCTAAATTTAAGGACATAGGGAGGTACATTTCCTACCACCAATAGTACACAACCTGAAAGGTGCCCCAAACTTTCAACTATACCCTTTTGAATTGAATTGAATGGAACTTACTTTTTTCAAATCAAAGACGGGCTTTTCTCCCTTCATTGAATATGGTCATGCCAGCTGGGATCCGTTGGACCCTCTGGGTCTTGATACAGTCCCATGGAAATCCATGAAAGTGTAAAGCTCTCCCTAAGATTTCAGCAGTTCCCAGGAGATTGTGTTCTGAAGTCATCTCTCCTTCTATGCTTCTTCTTTAAATGTTCTCTTTATTCTATGGCTTGTTTACCCAGAAATGGATCCAACTTTTTCTAATATTTTCTCAACGAAACCAAACTAAAGCAGTCAGGCAGAACATTTAAAAGTGTAGTAGAATTTTCCAAATACCGAGGACATCCTAAAGAGACGTTGCGTTGAGGCAGGAGAACAGGGTATGGAGGCAGGGCACCTAAGGCCGGTTTGTGCTGACTTCTTAAAAGAGAAAGCACCAATGGCGGCGGGGCAGGGAATCTGAGTCCAATTTGTGCTGACTTCTCAAAGCTGGGTCAAAAGGAAAACACCTGAGTCTGGAGGCAGGACACCTAAGGTCAATTTGTGCTGACTTCTTAAAAGAGAAAGCACCAAAGACTGGGCGCAGGGAATCTGAGTCCAATTTGTGCTGACTTCCCAAAGCTGGGTCAAAAGGAAAACACCTGGGTCTGGGGCCAGGGACCCTGAGATCAATTAACACCAACTTTCAAAAGCTAAACCAAAAGGGAAAAAAAAAATCCTTCCCATGCCAGAGTAGCGAAGGATAAAATACTACTCTCCCCGCCACCCTCCCGCTTCCACCATGTCTCAGATGGAAAAGGCAGGTGCCATGGAAAGGCTGTGGGCCAAGCAGGGACCACCCCTTCATCTGCAAAGCGCTCCGCTTCACCTTAGCCTTTAGCCACAGACCAAGCCCTTCATCGAGATAAGGACTTCAAAAGCAGTACTTAAAACTCAGAAAACTTTGTAACCGGGCCCTTGAGCCCTGGCTGGGGCCCACTCCCACCCTGTGGAGTGCTTTCTTGCTTTGTGAAATCCCTGCTTTCGCTGCTTTGTCCTCTGTTTTGTTCCTTTGTTACTTTGCGTGTTTTGTCCTACTCTTGGTTCAAAACGCCAAACACCCGGACAAGTCACTCTCAAGGTCCTCCTTCAGTTAACAGTATCACACACGACAACCTACTTGAAATCCATTAATAGTTTTCTTTTCTTAAATGTCCTCGCCCCCATCCCCAGCATTGTAGTTTCTCCTTCTTTATATCTTCCTCCACTCATTTCCTGGCTCCTCTTGCTTCTTTCCGACCCCCTTTTCCTCTGAATTTCTTCACTCCTTGTTGCTCCATGACTCTAAATTAGAATATCTCTACCAGGCAGAGCAATTTACTCCTTCTCAGCACCTATATCCAGATGCTTCAAACAAAGCAATCAGGAAGGAAACATAAAACAAAAGGACCTTCCTTTTAGCACAATCTACCGTTACTCAGTGGCAGTTATCATCATAAATGGATTTTTTTTAACTCAGACTTGAAACTTCCTTGTAACTTTTTACTTTATTACAAGCCAATCTTACACATGTAGACAATTTGAACAAATTGTCATCACTTGGCTACAATAATGCCCCAAGCCATCCAGGCTTTCTTTTTTATATCATAGTAGAGGGGTTCATTTGGGGTACAAAGGACAAGACCAAAGCATGGCTGAGGCAAATGGTCGCTTTCTATTAATGTAAGCTTTCTTCTTCCTTTCTTCATAAAACTTCCAAAAGATCCAAATATTGTTCCTAAGACCTGGCAGGTCCACTTTTCCCTCGCCTTGCCTTTTTTCTCTACCTTTCTTTCTTCTTTCTCTTCCTTTCTTCCTTTTTGTCTCCTCTCCCACCTCAAGCCATCACTCCCATCTTGACACCCATGGGGGAGATCATTTAAAGGCTTTGAAAAAATTTTTTTCATCAAGTTTCTGGTGACAGCTACCAAACTGGGCAATTAGAGTATCAGCTAAGATGACTTTGACAGCATTTAGATAATCAACAATTTGAAGAATTATCAGATGTGGTTCTCTTTGTCTCAGATATTCTTTCTCTTCTTTCAGACAACTCTTATTCTTCCACTTAAACATTCCTTCCTCTAGAAGGCTTTCTCTGATCTTCCAGGACACCATTTGCCCTCAATGGAAGTACTCTCAATGCAACCGCCCCTGCCCTGAAGTCTTCCTCTGACACCCCCTACACCGCACTTCACAAGTCTTACTCAAAGCCTGTCAGCAGCACCAAGCTCTGAGCACAGCAGCCCTCTCTGACTTGCACTTAGCACACAGTATATATTGTTTAACTGAATAAACAAATGACAAGGTTTTTGACACAGTTTGGCTGTATCCCTGCCCAAATCTCATCTTGAACTGCAGCTCCTGTAATTACCATGTGTTACAGGAGAGATCTTGTGGGAGATAATTGAGTCATGGGAGTGGTTTCCCCCATACTATTCTTGTGATAGTAAATAAATCTCCCAAGATCTGATGGTTTTATAAAGCATTTCCCCTTTTGCTTTGCTATCATTCTCTCTTGCCTGCTGCCATGTAAGATGTCCCTTGCCATGACTGAGACCTCCTCAGCCATGTGGTAACTGTGAGTCAATGAAAACTCTTTCCTTTAAAAATTGATAGGGAAAATGTGGTACATATACACCATGGAATATTACACAGCCATCAAAAACGATGAGTTCGTGTCCTTTGCAGGGATATGGATGAACCTGGAAACCATCATTCTCAGCAAACTGACACAAGAGCAGAAAATCAAACACCACATGTTCTCACTCATAGGCAGGTGTTGAACAATGAGAACACATGGACACAGGGAGGGGAGCACTACACACTGGGGTCTGTTGGGGGGAAATGGGGGAGGGATGGGGGTGGGAGGTGGGAAGAGATAGCATGGGAAGAAATGACAGATACAGGTGAGGGGAAGGAAGGCAGCGAATCACACTGCCAAGTGTGTACCTATGCAACAATCTTGCGTGTTCTTCACATGTACCCCAAAACCTAAAATGCAATAAAAAAAAAATTACCTGTTCTCAGGTATGTCTTTATTAGCAGTGTGAGAACAGACTAATACAGTATTATTGTGAGGTTTCTTTTCAGATAGTATAAGTTTTATTTTCATTTTTAGAATTGATAAAGCAGAAAAAATATGGGGCTGACAAAAAACAATAGGAGCATCTCATTCAACAGATATTGGAATTTTGGAGAAAATACGGGTTTTATAGTCATAACAAGGATAATTTCATTTATTCTGTTAAATACATATTTTCAAATAGCCTATGGTTCAAACATTTATTATCTATCCTGGGGCCAGATCCAAACTAGCATGAAATAAGTACTACTTAGATGTAGCTGTATCATATGGGTAATTTCAGCTATGCTAGGGAAAGGAATTGAGTCCAAAAACTCAAAAGGAAATCACAAGTTCAAAATGCAATTTTGCAGACTTTTTTTTAAGTCTATCAGAATCCATTTGCTCTAGGCTTCCAGTTGCTTCATCTCCAAATATTCATCTTAACTTTTGAACATTTTCTACTTTCACACATTTAGAGAGAATTTGTAATCCATCTAGACTATGCCTACACTATACCAATGATTGTCTTAAAATGTGTTTGGGGGAAAAATGAGTATTATGAGAAGCCCTTCATCATTTTAACGCAGATCAAAGCTACATGTTTACTGCTTTTAGAGCTAGAAGTAAAATTCTCAGCTTTAATTCAAGCAGCAGGGATGTCTTAGCCTCTTTAGAATCTAAAATTTGAACTTATGTATCAATTCTTTGCATAAAACATACTTTGATGGTTTTTGGGGTGACTCGCAATTTGGCTTATTCAGCATACAGACTTCTAGGCCCATGAGAAACATTCCTGACAGACTTCCTTAGGCCAGGCTGCCTTTGGCCCATTAGAGAGTAACCAGTAGAGTCCTGCGGCTGGTGATGGAGCATACAATATGCACAGTGCCAAAATTATTTTGCTCTCCCCTGTTCAAATTTTTAAGTTGTGTGTTGCTGGTATAGTGGTGAGCATAGCTGCCTTCCAAATTATTAAGTTGTAAGTTATGTAACACAAACTAAAAGAAAATGGTTTTAGAAAATATTACCATTACCTGGATTAGTTATAAGCCTGGAAACTCCTAAACTTAGCAGGCTACCTCTTTTTCTTATCTGATTTAGTACCTAATTAAAACAGAATTTTTTAAAGATAATAGATACTGGTTGGACTTTATTAAAAGGTCATAAATGAAAATATACCAAAATAATTCCAACTGCCATGCTGTGCACATTAAGTACAACATGCCATTGGCTGCTAACTTTAATAAAACAAGTATATTATGACCAAAGATCATACAAAGCTTTGTAGTTTATCTAATTGAAATAAGTCCTTAGATCAAAGAATTAATGCTTGAAAATGTGGGCTAAATTTTCCCAGGAGAAACTTTTCCCAATAGAAAATTTACAACTTAGTGATTTTTTTTTTTCACATTCTGAAAGCAAAAGAAACACATCAAGTAGTAAGCTTGCTGCACAAATTGTCCACAAACCAGCAGCATTAGCATTAACTGGTAGCTAGTTAGAAACAGAATCTCAGGCCCCATTCAAGACCCTCTGAATTGGAATCTGCATTTTAATAAGCTCTCCAGGAGATCTGTGCACATACTAAAAGTTTGAAAAACACTAATCTGAAGCTTATTGAAAGTCACTTTGACAGCAAAGTCAGCTTTCTGTCATTGACCGCCTAGTAGTTCTACCTCTGTAAATAGTTAATAATTACCTTTTAATAATAAATTCCCATTGTTAAATTAAACAAGCAGGAGGCTGGTAGCCTGAGGCTGTCTCAGTACTTTGAGTTTCTAATCAACAAACCACAACTTTGTGTAGTGTGTAAACAAAGAGACACCTAACCCAAGAGTATACATTTTGTAAAAAAAAAGCTGGATTTTAGCCAATCACAAACAGCTAAGCTTCAGCCAGTCACAGGCGGCCAACTGATTGAATTGTACCCAAATAAGGCAGATGTTTTATCACTCCATTTGCAAAAAAGGCACATACCTTACTGGTCAATCAGGTAATTTTTACACTTTGCTCTCTTGTTTGACCTATAAGAACTCACTGGTCACACAGCTGGTTGGAGCTCTCCAAATCTCTTCCAGTTTTGAGTACTGCCTGATTCATGAATTATTCTTTGCTCAAATAAACTGTTACACATTTAATTTGTCTACAGGTTTCCTTTCAACATCATAAGGAATGTTTATGCTACTATCATCCACAGTATGTATCTCTAGATCCCAATATGAATGAAACCTATGTGTATTTTTGTTTACAATGTTTTATCTTCTATAGTTAGGGTTAACTGCTGAGGGACTGAGAGAATTACTTTTTAGTCTTGTTGATATATGATATTTCATTTTTATAGGGGCATAATTAAAGTTCCAATTGCTTTTTTTTTTTAAGAAAGGCATGGTATTTTGAGAAACAGAAAGTCAAATACTACATGTTCTTACTTATAAGTGGAAGCTAAAGAATGTGTTCATGTGAACATGAGTGAAATAGTCACTGGAGACTCAGAAAGGTGGGGGGAGGAAAAAGAAACTACTTAATGGGTACAATGTACACTATTTGGGTGATGCCTACACAAAACCGCACTTATACTTCCTAAGTATTTTTTTTAAAGAAAGCATGTATATTGTTTTCACACTTCTGATAAAGACATAATCAAGACTGGGTAATTTATAAAGAAAAAGAGATTTAATGGGTTCTACATAGCTGGTGAGGCTTCACAACCATGACAGGCAAAAGGCATGTCTTACGTGGCAACACATGAGAGAATTAGGGCCAAGTAAAAGGGGAAATGTCTAGAACGCTCAGATCTGGTGAGACTTATTCACTACCATGAGAACAGTATGGGGAAAACTGCTCCCATGATTCAATAATCTCCCCCTAGGTCTTTCCCAGATACATGGGAATTGTGGGAGCTACAATTCAAGACGAGATTTGGGTGGGGACACAGTCAAATCATAGCAGCATGCTTATACTTGGCTTTTAGAGCGGCATATGTAAATCTGTGTAATATGAGCAAATGAGGAAAGAAACATGATCTAATAACATATTCTTAAGGTTTGCTTACAAAGGTGTTTTTTGGTCACTTTCATTCACTGAAAGAATTTATGATGCATCTTTAAGAAAGCATGTTTACTAATAAATTGTTTTTAAAATCATGATAGAGTCCATGCTAACTATGCTATAACGATCAAGCATCCCGAGAGGTGGGCAATTAGGATTGCATGTTTTAAAGGAACAGGAACCTCTGCAGCATCTCATATTCAAAAGGTATTTTACTCTGATTCCCCTTTATATGGATATAGTTTAAATGAGTATTTTAATAGCTAAATAAATGCTAAGATGTACAAAGGATATAGTTTATTTTCTATAAAGAATCTAAAACTAATGAGCTCACAGATCCTCTTCCTCCAGTACCATTTTATGGTATCTCAGTCTCATTAATTTGAAAAAGTGTAATTAGAAGAGCTTTGTTTCTGTCAGGTGAATAAAGGCTCAGTTTTAACAATTTTCTGTCCATTTCTTTTTTTTTTCTGGACTTGGTTTGGGTGTGTGTCGGGGGTGGGCTGGATTGCTTACATGATCATAGTTGGAGAGAGGAAGCTATCAGCTGATCATCATCATCATCATCTTCCTGTTGCAGAGTAGCTAGCAGATCTGCTTGGAATTGGTATCTACTTAGGAATGACTGGGTTTTTCTGCTTCTGCATCCAATCTTACTATCTTCTCCTCATGTCATCAGCAGCTTGGTCTTCACCTCCCCAGAGTCCTACCACCCATCAATCCTACTGGCAACTCATTATACCCTTTCCAATGTACATGGAAAATTGTGGACACCCTCCATACATGCTAGACACAGACCAAGTAGATCTAATGGAACTAACTCAAGGCAGACTGCAAGACATCTGTCTCCACCAGTTCTGTACTATTATTCTCTCTTCATGTTGAATGTTCTTTTGAGCCAAATTTTAAGTCTCCCTGTACAGCAGTAATTTTCAAGAATCACCTACAAATTTTTTATTTATTTATTTTAATTATACTTTAAGTTCTGGGGTGCATGTGCAGATTGTGCAGGACAGTTACATAGGTATACGCACGCCATTGTGGTTTGCTGCCTCCATCCCCTCGTCATCTACATTAATTATTTCTCCTAATGTTATTCTTCCCCAATCCCCCCACCCCCTGCTATCTCTCCCCTAGCTCTCCCACCCCCCAACAGGCCCTGATGCGTGAGGTTCCCCTCCCTGTGGCCATGTGTTCTCATTGTTCAACACCCACTTATGAGTGAGAACATGAGGTGTTTGGTTTTCTGTTCCTGTGTCAGTTTGCTGAAAATAATGGTTTCCAGTTTCATCCAGGTCCATGCAAAGGACATGAAGTCATCCTTTTTTAAGGCTGCGTAGGTGGAGTGGATAAAGAAAATGTGGCAATTTTTTTTTTTAAATTATTAAGTTCCTAGCCTGAAGCAGGGACTCCAATAGTGTCAGTGGACACAGATCTGGCAGTAGTATTTTTCAAAAACTCTTCAGGTGATACTAACGTGTAGTTTGAGTTGATTATCATTGTCCTAGAAGATGCAGCTTCCTCAGTAACTATCTAAATATTCTACACCAGATTGTGAGATTCATACCAAGGAAAGGAGTGGGTAAAGATAAGCAATATTTAGCTTATCTCACTTTCTTTATCTCTATAGCTCTCCTCTTTCCCATATGCGTCTGTTATAGTAGGTAGCTAGTAAGGCATGAGAAGAGAAAGAGACTCTCCCTACCCCAGCAATGTCAGGTGACCAGGAGTTAACTATCTCTCTAAAATAATAATTGGGACTGGGTATGTTGGCTCACACCTGTAATCCCAGCACTTTGGGAGGCCAAGGCAGGTGGATCAGTTGAGGTCAGGAGTTTGAGATCAGCTTGGCTAACATGGGAAAACCCTGCCTTTACTAAAAATACAAAAAACAAACAAACAAAAAAATAGATCGGCATGGTGGTGCATGCCTATAGTCCCAGATACTTGAGAGGCTGGGGCATGAGAATCACTAGAACTCAGGTGGTAGAAGGTGAAGTAAGCCAAGGTTGTGAGGGTGAAATGAGCCAAAGTTGCACAACTGCACTCCAGCCTGGGTGAGAGTGAGACCTTGTCTCAAAAAAAAAAAAAAAAAGAGCTGGGCATGGTGGAGGGCACCTGTAATACCAACTACTCAGGAGGCTGATACAGGAGAATCACTTGAACCAGGGAGGCAGAGGCTGCAGTGAGCCAAGGTTGTACCACTGCACTCCAGCTTGGGTGACAGTGAAATTCCATTTCAAGAAAAATAAAAAATAAAATAATAATGGTCACAGCCAGCACCAGAGAAAAGCAGGCTCCCAAAAGATAGAAAAAAAAAATAGAAACTGATAATCAGCAGTTTTCCAGTAAGATCCCAGGAAATGGGTGAAGTGGGCTTACATATACACATAATGAGGTAAAATGGCAGAGTTTAACAGGTGTATGACCTTCTAGGGACATTCAACTGGTAAGAGAAGAACACCTCAAATGAGCACACATACAACTCTAGTAAACACACTGTGCATGCTTACCTCCCAAGTGCTAGCAGGCCACTGCGATGCAGACAGCTCACCCCAAAGGAAGAACCACAGGAGAAGGAATGCAAGACCCCGGAAGTATGCCAGCATATAAAACCCCAAGTCAAAAGTCCAACAGTACACTTGATCTCTCCTGTTGCCCACTTGGCCATCTTTCAAGTGTACTTTACTTATTTTCATTCCTGCTCTCAAACTTTTTAAATAAACTTTCACTTTTGCTCTAAAAGTTGCCTCAGTCTCTCCTTCTGCCCAGTGCCCCTTAGTCAAATTTTGCCTTCTAAGGATTTGCCACCAGTAACACATCTTCCTCCTTTTTTTTTCCTTTTTTTTTTTTTTTTGAGACAGAGTCTCACTCTGTTGCCAGGCGCCAGGCTGGAGTGCAGTGGCATGATCTTGGCTCACAGCAACCTCTGCCTCCTGGGTTCAAGCAATTCTCCTGCCTCAGCCTCCCGAGTAGCTGGGACTACAGGTGTGTGCCACCACACCCAGCTAATGTTTGTATGCTTTTGTAGTGATGAGGTTTCACCATGTTGGCCAGGATGGTCTCCAACTCTTGACCTCATGATCTGCCTGCCTCGGCCCTGCTTTCTTTAAGTAATATTTTCCCTGCTCTTTTCTCTAAGACCATGAGGCACGTCGGATACAGGTGTTGTTAAGAATAGTTTCTCTTCAAAGGGTTTTGGTTTCTGGTTCTTCGTTCTATTCTAAAAAGTACTCTTACCCATTCATCTATCTGCCCTCTCTATCTCTGCTGTGACCAAACATGCCCAAGCATTTCCCATCATTTTGTACCCATTCTTCCCATCAAAAGTCCACCCTTGCCCCCTTGATGATGTCAACAGTAGCCAATCGGAATTAGTTCAGATTATGTGGTCCAACCCCAGCCCACGGAGGGAGGACACAGAAACAAGGTCTGTGTTAGGGATAAAAACTGCTGCTCTCCTTTGTTATGGGTGCTCTCCCTAGCCTCTGCCTTGCATGAAGGAGACCCATTTCTATAAATTGCCTTGCTGAGGAAACTTTTGCCTGAGTGTTGGTTCCACTTTGGGACATTGAGCATTTTTATCTCCAACACAGGGAAGGAAATAGTCATAAGGGACAATATATCAAAAGTTAATACAAAAATATCTTTATTACATATATTTATCTCCCTAAAGTATCTGTATCAACTAGAAAATGGAAACTTAGATTAATAGTGCTAAAAGGAGAACTGACTATCATCTACCCAAGCATTTCATTTAGCTGTAAGGTAACTAATGTCCATATAGATTGACTTCTGCAAAGTCATATAGTTACTAAGTAGCAAAATAGACACTATATGTCAAGACAATGCACATTCATTCTAATGCACTCTTAATTATTAACTGGATTCTGCACTCATCTGAATTTCCAGAGTTCTTACACATCTTGTTTGGGAAGCTAACTGAAGGAGATTTGATCTGGTCAACCCTCATCTTGCCTTTGGCCTTCAAGCTGCCCTTAATTATTCCTGGACTGGGCCAAGCGAACTTTGGGAGACATTTAGTTTATAGTCTAAATGATCATAGCCCTTCCCCAAAACTCAACTGCCTTTACCAAGCTAATGGTGTAGACATAAACAATTGCCAGCCATTATGCTGGAGGTCACAAGATATGCAACTTCTCTAATTATACCTGAAGGTAACATAACTATTGTAGAATCTAAAATTGGCATCTTTGGAGATGTCTTTTCAGGCTTTTTGCATGTCTAATGACCTATGGCTCTACCACAACTGATCCTGTGACCCCACCCAGAAGCCACTCAGCAAACAAGAGGACCATTTCCCACATCCCTATGATTACACCCACAATCAATCAGAAGGAAGCACTCACTTCCTAACCACCCACAACCCTTCCCCCAACTACTTTTGAGAAACCCTAGCCCCCAAATTCTCTGAGAAACATGAATAATAATAAAACTCTGGTTCCCTGTTCAGATAGCTCTGCATGAATTAAACTCGCTACTACAATTTCCCTGCCTTGATAAATCAGCTCTATCTGGGAAACAGCCAAGAAGAATCATTGGGTGACTACAGTTAAAATCTTTTTTCTGTACTAGACGTGTCATTTTGGGTTAAGCATCATTCTTCTTTACTATTCCTTTTGATACATTTGCTCAAGCATTCAACTCATATTAATTGACTATTCTGCTCTTTTTTCTGAGAGTATACTTTAGATAAGATAATGTTGATTTTGTGAAGTACATAACTTAAGGAATGTGTAGATTAGGTAGATATCATCCAAGTTTATTTTCACTTTGCTCATTTTAACTCTTTACAAAAAGAAACTTCTTCCCTTATTATGTATCTGATTTTTAGTTTAATATTTTCCTCAAAATTAACCAACTTTCATTTTGATTAATTAAGTAATCTCAATACAGTCATATGTTGATTAATGATAGGGATACCATCTGAGAAATGCATCATTTGGAAATTCTGTCATTGTGTAAACATCATAGAGTGTGCTTACACAAATACAAATGGTATAGCCTACTTCACACCTAGGCTAAAATAATATAGCCTATGGCTTCTAGTCTACAAACCTGTACAGCATGTTACCATACCAAATATTATAGGCAATTGTAATCCAATAGTAAGTATTTATGTATCTAACCATATCAAAACACACAAAAAAGATAGAGTTGAGTTAAAATACAGGATTAAAGATGGAAAACAGTATACCTGTAAAAGGCACTTCCCGTGAATGGAGCTTGCAGGACTGGAAGTTGCTCTGGGTAAATAAGTGAGTGAGTAGGACATTACTTTACACAAATACAGACTTTATAAACACTGTACACTTAGGCTACACTAGATTTATTTTTAAAATATTTTTCTTTCTTCAATAAATTACCCTTCACTTATTGTAACATTGTGACTTTATAAGATTTTTCATTGTTTTTAATGTCTTTACTCTTGCAATGACACTTAGCTTAAAACACACATTGTACAGCTATACAAACACATGCTCTTTGTATCTATCTTCATCCTGTAAGCATTTTTTCTATGTTTTTAATTTTAATTTTTACTTTTACTTTTTCAACTTCTTTTGTTAAAAACACACAATTACAAACATTAGCCTAGGCCTATACAGGGTCAGGAGCATCGATCACACTGTCTTTCGCACCCATATCTTGTCCCCCTGGAAGGTCTTCAGGGACAGTAACGCACAGGGAGCTGTCATCTCCTATGATAACAATGCCTTCTTCTGGAATCCCTCCTGAGGGACTGCATTAAGATTGTTTTACGATTAAACTTTTTAAAATATAAATAGAAGAAATATACTCTAAAATAGCAATGAAAGTTATAGTAAATACATACATCAACAACATAGTCATTTATTATCATTGTCAAGTATTATGTATTACTCATAATTGCATATGCTATACACTTATATAACTGGCAGCATGATAGGTTTGCTTACATCAACATCATCATAAAAACATAAGTGATATGTTAAAGTATGACATTACAGACAGCTATGAAGTCCCTGGGTGGCAGGTAATTTTTCAGCCCCATTTTAACTTTATAGGACCACCATGGTATATGTGATCTATTGTTGGCTGAAATGTTATGCAGTGTATGACTGCGTATTGGAAGAAGTGTTATAGCTAATAATTCAAGTATCTCACTGGTTTCCCCTTAGCATCTGCCACACTATTTTTGATCTACACCTTCTAGAAAAATGTACTCCTCATTGATAAACATTTTGCCTAATATCTACCAATCTAGTACAAATACTACATTGTTAATCTGAATTTTTTTTAAAATGTTGATTTTTTAATGCTGACTAACCTCTTTTGGAACTAAACTGGTCAAAATCTGGTAACATTTTAATAAAAGTCAAATAAAATTATAACAAGTATGCAAACTTCTTTGTAAATACTTCAATTTCCACCCCCATAAATTTTCACATTTTTGATAATATTGATATTTTAATAATGTTAATTCTTTCAGTCCCAGGGCATGGAATAACTTCTCACTTTTTGTGTCCTCTTTAATTACTTTCATCAGTGTTAACATTCATAATTTTTTTCTGTAGAGATCTTTAACTTCATTGGTTAAATTTTTTTCTAGATATTTTATATTTTTTGTGTCTACTGTAAATGAGATGGCTTTCTTGATTTCTTTTTCAGATTGTTTGTTGTTGGCATATATAAATGCTACCGATTTTTTTTAATGTTGCTCTTCTATCCTGCAATTTTACTCAATTATTTTATCATTTTTAGCAGTTTTTTGTGAAATTGTTCAGGTTTTCTAGATATAAGCTCACATCAATTATGAACAAGAATAATGTGACTTCTTCCATCGTGACTATAGTAAACAATAATCTATTGTATATTCCAAAATAACTGGTATAGAGAATAATTCAAATGTTCCCAGCATAGATAAATGTTTAAGGTAATAAATATTTCAACTACCATGATTTGATTATTATACATTATATAAATTTATCAAAATATTACATGTCCAAAAATACATACATCTACTATCTATCAATAAAAAGTCACATTTGAATAAATGTATTTTTAACATAGGTTTCTATAATTATTTGGATGCTTATTATTTGTTTCTTCAATTACTAACATTTCCTTAAACTTTTGATATAGGAACTAAAAAGCAATTATTTAGGCAGACAGTGTGGGTGAAGAAGTCCTCGGCAAGGCTTGCCTTTTAACAAAAGGTAGCCACCAAATCATTTCTTTTCTAACAAAGAGCAGCCTAAAAAATCCAGCTGCAAACATCGATAAGCAAGCTAAAAGCTTGCACAGGTGAATGCCAACAGCTGTGCCAATAGAAAAGGCTACTTGGAAGCCAGGTATGTTCAACCTGGAGGTTCCATCTTCCCTTTTCTTTGTCAATACATGTACAGTAGAAAAGCAGGCAACATGGTGCTTGCCAGGTGGAGAAACCTCCGCATAATAAAAGATTAAGGTAGTGTAGCCAGCTTTTCCGAGAGAGCTATGCAAACAGCACACCTAATCCTAAGCAGTTTTTTGCACTATGCAAATGGCGTACCTGGTCCCACCTCCTCAAGCTTATCTGTAAAATCTCCAGCACTTCACTGTGGACCAGAAGACCTGCTGGGGAGCCCTTCTTTCTACAGGAGAAAGCTTTTCCCTTTCTTTTGCCTATTAAACCTCTGCTCTTAACCTCACTCAGGTGTGTCCACATTCTAGTTTTCCATGGCCATGGAACAACAAACCTTGGATATTACCCTAGACAGTGATGCCACCCCATTTCTTTTTCACTCCTGAACTAAACACACATTGCTTAAAAATCTATGCCTTTTCTTATTGCTTAGAAAGGGGTAGATATTAAATTTATTGAAGTAAACAATGTAGCAATTTTTTAAATTACTGTGACTATGTGTATTAATTTATCTTACACCTAGGAAAGCAGTCATTGTTTACAGTGGCTATTTTCTTTGTGCAGGATGCTTCTCCTCCGCCATTTCTTTTGCTAAAGGTTTTATGCCACTGGGCAGCCAATCTCAATCCATTTTCAGGATTATTGTAGCTGAAAAATATTTCTTTTTCTCTCCAATATTAGAGATAAATTCAAAGCTCCTGGTAACCACATTCCCTGCCACATGGAGAAGGGTCACTAAGAGAGAATCGGGATAATCTACAAATAAGAGCAGGGATGAGAAGTAGAGAGTCTGACAAGCACTCCAGATCTTGTATCCCTTCTTTAAGGCTTTTCCCCTCCTCTAGTAGGTTAGGTAAATCAATAGGCAACTTTTTTGATGGCTCATATTCCTTTGAGTCCAATTTCTGTTACAATTGAAGACTGGACTAATTCATGATCTGATCTAAAAACTAAAAGATGAATTTATGAAGATAAATTGTGCTTAAATAATTATTAGCATGATTACTGCTTAAGGTCTGTGTCCCTTGAGAAGATCTGATTCATAAACTCTAGAGGAGCAAGGAACATGTTCATCTTACTCTACACTAACACGGTGTCTGTATATAATAGACATTTGGTAAATAATTAGATTAATTAATTTTAAAAAGTTGAATGTATATAAAGAAAAGTGTGGTTATACTGTCCAGTTTAAAATCATAAGATTTCTTGATGGCAGAATGTTTCTCTTCTATGTATTTAAATCACAAACATCATAACTTTCTATCTTAAGCCAGGGTTCTCAGATCTTAAAAATATTTCTCATCATAGTACTGAAAATAAAGTTTAGAGAGTATAAATTTGAGTAAATGTTCAAAGGCAAACAGATTGAGCTGTAGTTTACAGAGTCTGGGTAAAAAGCACTGCAATATTTACTTAGTAATTTTTCAAGTGCAGAAAGTTACAATTACATTTTAAAAATGTAAACTATTTACCAAATTCAATTTCTTAACTGCATTATTCTCAGGAAACCATCTAGCTTTACAACACTTCCAACACTATCATTAAAAGGTAAATGAAAACATCAAGAATGAAGTTCTAAATTTTATGAAAAACAAAGTTCTAAAATTAGCATAGAATAGGTAAAAAGCAGAAGGGTTCCCTATTTACATAAAAGCTAGTATTTTGTTTGAATTAGTACATTTATAATTACATATGCTAAATATAAGCTATAGGTGTAAATCTGAAATTATGCCTACCTTTCTGTAATGAGTTAAGATGGCTCAAAATGGCAATCACATTTTGTTGTTGTTTAAAAAGAATGACCGTTATGTTGAGAATAGCTAAGTCAATTATTATACAGCATCATCAAAAAGAATTCTTAAGATAATAATCACAACATTGTTAATTTCATATGGCCATTGGAATATGGAAATCATTTCATTTCACAGCCCCCTTTAAACATACTGGTACTTTATATTAGGTGAAGTTTGCATCTTTTTGTTGCTATTATTTAATCTATTTGAAAAAAGTCAATTTATTGACAGATGGTATAATGTACATAAAACATCACTGCCATCTATAGAGCATGTTAATAATGAAAACTAGTACAATTTAAAAGTTTTTTTTCAATGCATGATTCTGAGGTAGGGTACGAATATAGTCTGTCCTCCTTTTCTGAGTGAAAACTGAGTGCAGGTAATGTTAACAAACTCCTTTCTTCAAAGTCATGTTGCTGCTGTTGAGTGAAACAAAAACACAAAACCAAGTCTTCTGGCTCAAAACTGAGTGCTCTTTTTAAAACAACACAGCTTCCTCTCTATTTGATTTCCTACATATTTGAATATAGCAAAACTTTACCTTCTTATTGATCCATGAATAAAATAAATTTTAAATATCGATCACAGTCCCAAGCAGTACCTCATCTTCTTATTCTATCCTTCAATTTTTACTCAAATAGAATTGTTTCTCAATGTCTCAGCCAAGTCTTCTGCTTATTTTCATTTATGGGCATTGATCCACATGGACTTAATGTTTCTATGTAGTATTTCAACTCTCCTTGGACATGACTGTCTTCCTTCAATATTTACCAAGTGACCTGGTACCACAAGCTGCCCACAGCTAGGAAGATACCTTACTTGCTGTTGTAGCTATCATGTAATATTTCTGTTAAATTATAGTGTTAAATATAACAATGACAATAGGTAAATATTATTAATAATTTTAATAGTGTAAATTTTAACAGTGTAGGTATTTAGTATCTGCTAACATGCAAGTTTCCTCATCAGTTTTATTCCTTTAAAAGAGTCTTGGATTTACCTGAGTTCAGTTTCCATCATCAGGGTATATATAGATACATCACATCGAATGAGGGATCCCATGTATATACTAAGCTTAGAAGAAAATTCACAATTTTCTTAATATATTTTAGGAAAGTTTATTTAATTCAGTTTAAGGTATTTTTATTACTACTTTCAGGTAGACTGATTTTGTAGCTGAAAAATTTAAATTAACATTTTGTGTTTAACAGCCACATTACTGTACAAAATACAGGTAAAATATAATTTTACTTTTACTATGGGTCATAGATACCGGATTTTATCAAATGCTTTTCATCATCTTCAGATATTATCATATAGATTTACCTTGAGTTACTGATATTACAAAATTAAAATAATATCTATCTTTTCAATTGTTAAATTTTCATCCCATTCATGAGATGCAGCCAACTTAACCATAATGTACAAATCTGATGATGCATTATTGCATTATTTTATTTGCTAATAATTTATTTAGCATGTTTGCCTATATAGTCATAATTAAAATTAATATTCTTATTTGTTATTCTTGTTGAATTTTGATTCAGGCTTACATATGCAAGACAAATTAACAATCTACCTTCCAATTTCTATGATTTGGGAGAATTAAATTGCACAGAAATTATATTTTCTTGGACATTTAAAGGAACTACTAGTGATATAACTTTGGGCTGAGTTTTGTTGGATTTTTTTTTTTTTTTTTTTTTTTTTTTTTGCTTCCAGAAAATATCTTTCGAGGCCTCCTGAGCAAGATGACCAAATAGAAACAGCTAGTGTGCAGCTCCCAGTGAGATCAACACAGAAGGTGGATGATCCCCACATTTTCAACTGAGGTACCTGGTTCATCTCATTGGGACTGGTTGCAGCCCAAGGAGGGAAAGCCGAAACAGGGTGAGGAGTCACCTCACCCGGGAACCGTGAGGGGCCAAGGAACTCCCTCTCCTAGCCAAAGGAAGCCATTAGAGATTATTTACTGCACTCTGGCCCAGATACTACACTTTTCCCACAGTCTTCACAACCTGCAGACTAGGAGATACCCTCCAGTACCTACACAACCACCAGGGCCCTGGGTTTCCAGCACAAAAAATGGGCAGCCATTTGGGCAGAAACTGAGCTAGCCACTTTTTCATACCCTAGTGGTACCTGGAATGCCAATGAGACAGAACTGTTCACTTTCCTGGAAAGGAAAAGCTTGATCTGGGTCATTCAAGCTCAGTGGGGGAAGGCGTATCAGTCATTGCTAAGGCTTAGTTTCAACTCTATAGTGTAAGCAAAGCTGCCTGGAATGCTGAACTGGGCAGAGCCCAACACAGCTTCAGGGACTGTCTCACTAGATGTCCTCACTGGGCAGAGCATCTCTGGAAAAAAGGCAGAAGCTTGTCAGGGAGTTATAAATAATAAGACCCCACCTTCCTGGAATAGAACACCTGGGAATAGGGTGGTAGTGGGTACAGCTTCAACAGACCTAAACGTCCCTGCCCAGCATCTCTGAAGAGAGCAGCGGATTTCCCAACACAGCATTCAAACTCTGATAAGAGACAGACTGCCTCCTCAAGTGGCTCCCTGATCCCCATGTATCCTGACTGGGAGACACCTCCCAGTAGGGGCTGACAGACAGCTCATACAAAAGAGCTCTGGCTGGCATCTGAAAAAGACAACCCCATCAAAAACTGGGTGAAGGATGTGAACACTTAGCATAAAAAGACATTCATGAAACCAACAAACATATGAAAAAAAGCTCATCATTACTGGTCATTAGAGAAATGAAAATTAAAACCACATTGAGATATCTTCTCATGCCAGTTCGAATGGAGATCATTAAAGTCAGGAAACAACAGATGCTGGAGAGGATGTGGAGAAAAAGGAACATTTTTACGCTGTTGGTGGGAGTGTAAATTAGTTCAACCATTATGGAAGAGTGTGGTGATTTCTCAAGGATCTAGAGCTAGAAATATCATTTGACCCAGCAATCCCATTACTGGGAATATATTCAGAGAATTATAAATCATTCTATTATACAGACACATGCACATATATGTTTGTTGCAGCACTGTTCACAATAGAAAAGACTTGAAATGAACCCAAATGTCCATCAATGATAGATTGGATAAAGAAAATGTGGCACACATACACCATGGAATACTATGCAGCCATAAGAAAGGATGAGTTCATGTTCTTTGCAGGGATGTGGATGAAGCTGGAAACCATCATTTTTAGCAAACTAACATAAGAACAAACTCCAAACACCACATAGTAGAAGTTGAATAATGAGAACAAATAGACACATAAAGGGAAACTTCACATACCAGGGACTATCAGGTGACGGGGGTATGGGAGAGATAGCAATAGGAGAAACACTTAATGTAGATGACAGGGGATGGATGCAACCTATCACCATGGCACATGTATACCTATGTAACAAAACTGCATGTTCTGAACATATACCCCAGAACTTAAAGTACAATAAAAAAAATGTAAAAAAATAGAAAAAGAAAATACCTTTTGAAAAGTGCTTTTTACAACTTTCTATATTTATACCATAATTATTTTTATTTTGATCTTTATTTTACCTACATTGGGATATAATTGACAAATAGAAATCATATATATTCAAAGTGTACAACTTGATGTTTTGATATATGTATACATTATAAGTGATCTTCACAATCAAGCTAGTAAACATATCCGTTCCTTCACAGTCATCTTTCGTCTGTTTGTCTATGTGTGCATGTGGTACAAATACAGAATCTATTCTCTTAGCAAATTTCAAGTATACAGTACAGCACTGGTAACTATAGACATTATGTTGTACATTAAATCTCTTATGTATTTGATATAACCAAAAGTTGGTAGCCATTGATAGGTATCTTCCTATTTCCCCCACCCACCAACCCCTCATAATGACAATTCTACTCTATATTTCTGTGAGTTTGACTATCTTTGATTCTAAATATAAGTGAAATCATGCGGTATTTTTCCATGCCTGGCTTATTTCACTTACCATAATATCCTAGATCATATGGTAATCCTGTGTTTAATTTTTTGAGGGACTTCCATACTGTTTTCATAATGGCTTTACTAATATACATTTCTACCAACAGTGTACAAGGTTCCAGTCCCTTTTCTCCATATATGCACCAACACTAATTATCTTTTGTCTTTTTGATAACAGCCATCCTAACAGATATAAGGTGATAGCTCGTTGTGGTTTCGGTTTGCATGTTCTTGATGATTAGTGACACTGAGTACCTTTTCATATGGCTGTTGGCCATTTGTATGTCTAGAGACCTATCTTCTTGAATAAATTTGTAGTACACATTGTTTAGAAAATTGACCAATAATATCTAGATTATCGAAAGTTGCCTCACATTATATCTCATTCATAATTTTTTAGTTTTGGCCGTATCATTTGTTGTATTACCTTTTTCATTCCTGAGATCATCTTTTTTCCTTTATTCTGATTATTATATATATTTGTTTTCTTAAAAAAGATTATGAATCTCTCCTGTGATTTAACTTCATTAATTTCAGCATTTATCAGTATTAATTAATTCCTTCTGTTTATATGCATATTTTATTGTTTTGGCTGATTTCTTGCAGTTAATTTTTTTGTTTTGATGTGAAAAATATTAAATTTTTCTATGACTTTTCTCACATCCAACAGGTTTTACTATATACTTTCTCAATTTATTAGTTAGACTATAATAATACAATTTTGATTTTTTCTTTAACCTAATAATTATTTAGATGACTATCTTGGAGTTTTTGGTTATTGCTATTGTTTGAATTTCTAAATGATCAGCTTTTTCTAATTCTAATATTAATTTGTTCTATTGCAGTATAGTCAGAGAATGTAAACAAATATCTTTTATTACATATATGATTTCAAAGTCACTGAGTTTGAAATCTCAAAGTTATACTTCCACATTATTAATTTCTTCATTTTTGTTTAACTTCACATTGACTGGTGTGTCTTTAAGAAAACTTTAATCAAAGTTTATGTTTTCATTCACAATTTTCCTGTTAACAATACCCTAATTTTCTTCTGAGCTTCTACATCCTCTCCTAATCTTATCCCATGTGTTTCATATACTGTCAACAATATCCCCCACTCTTCAAGTGGACATGTGATTCAGGATTGGCAAATTCAGCATAGGGACAATCTAGGGATATGATATTATTTGAGATTTCAATGAATCTTCTGCTGGGCCTGTTTCAGAACACCTCCATTCTCACCTGAACAGTAAAGTAAATGAATGTGGTCTTCCCAGACCTATTACATGATGTGTGAAGACGAAACCAACCCAGCAAAGAGGAAATGGAGAGAGATACAGAGGACACTGAGTCCCAATATCATCATTTGATGGTGATGTTAGCTCTATGGCCAAACATTTCTAAAACGTGATCCTTCAAATCTCCCTTGCTTCTTCAGCTACTTTTACTGGCGTTTCACACACTTAAACAAATCTGAGTTAGTATAGTGATCTTCTTAGTTCTTGTGTATTTGGCAGCCCAAATTTTTAGTTTCACATTTAAAACTACAGCTTTGCTATTAAAACACATTTGGGGGTCTGTCACTTTTCTTAAAAATATGAAGATGGTATTTCATTACCAAGTATGTTAACAGCCATTGGGTGCCTCCCTGTAGTCCTCTCAAAGTTTAATGTCTTAACTAGAGAAGTAGACCACTGCTGGTAGATTAATGAATAAATATGAGGGCAAGATGAACATTTCAGCTATCTATAAAAGCTCTTGGTCCCTTATTCTATAGACAGAGCTACATTTACAGGTCTCTTTCTAATCAACAAGATTAAAATAGATATTGAGTATACTTGGAATCAAAAAGTAAAAAACATTTTTATTATGTATTTTTAGAGTGATGTTAATTTGATAAATCACGGTGTAAGTATTGTATGATCATTCCAGCCAGGCTTACTATCTAGGGATGTAGTTTGATCTAGATGATAGATACAGTCTTAGAAAAAGTTATATTTGATTCTCTGTTTTCATAAGATTTTATTAATTTAACAGAATTGTTCTTGAAAAGGCAGAGCAACTCCATCTCCCAGAGATGTTTCCCAGTCAACTAATATGATATGTTCTACATAATACTGCCCTATGGCTATAAATAAAAGAAACGTATAGGATAATGAAATAGATCTATGTCTCTCATGCGGATATCTTCCAACCCCTGAAAATATATTTGTTACGATAATTTTGTTTGAATTTTTACATTTGTATTATTGATATAAAGAAATGAAAACATATTCTTGATCAAGTCCCTTACATAGCCAGTAAGCAGTTTGCCCATGGGGCAACACACATCTACTATTCACAATTATAGGTCAGTCCCTCTGTTAAATATCAGAAATAAAAATACTGACTAGTAAACACACAAGCAAAATGCAGTCTTACAGATATGGCAGTAGAAATTATTAGGGAGTATGGCAGTGGGGTGGCCAAGGATGTGAACAGATCAACTCTACTTGAATAGTATGGGGTAGAAGGTTTGCACATCCACTCTAAGATACCTAAGGAACAACAAAGAAAACAATATCCAAGGAGCAAGAATGCCTTTCTAAATATGGTACTGCACTGATATAAGAACCTTACAGCTCCACTGGGGCCAGGGACAATTTGAGATAGCCATCACAATGTGATCTGGCAATCTATCTTCAACCTTTACTGAGAGGGCAGTTACACCTTCTACAACACATTTAAGTAATCTCATTCTTGGACTTTAAAAATACATAAAGCACATCTAAATACCGGTTCACCTAGAAGTAGGAGCCCAGTAAAAAAAGCTTCTTAAATGCCTTTCAATTGCCCCGTGACATTGTCATTTATACCTTGATACATGACACACCTCCAAATATCCTCCACTCACAAACACTCTAATCATTTCCATTGGGAAGTTTTTCATGAAACTCTGTAGAATATTTTAATCTTTTTCATAAACACTGCCATTCATTAGTAAAAGGTAACAATTTTTTGACAAAAAGTTTAATACAATCCTCAGCAGGGGACACATATTTTTGCTGAACAAAACATGAATTTATCCTTACTAACTAATTTTTGTTTCCTTGGCTGCTCCCTAGTATGGAGGGCTTAAAACTGTCAACTATTTTCAGTTCTGAATTCCAGATGTGTAAGCACAAGCAGACTCATACACACACATCAACCTTGCTTTCAAAAGAAGATATCATTACCTTTTTTCCTCCTGTTTGAAAAGTTTAGGAAGTCTGGTTTTTTGGTGCAGGAATATTTTAGGATATTGCTTCATAAAGGTATTGTGAGCTGATAAGATATTGCTTATACTCCGGCTTCAAAAGAGAGAAATTAAGTGATGTAAGATAACAGCTTCCAAGAGAAAGATTTTTAACTCAATATATACATATTACTTCTATACTATTTAGTCTAAAAAGCAACTAATGGAAATATAAAGCATAAATATTTTGCGCTTAAAAATATCCAAATCTAAGTAAGAAACATTTTAGGAAATATCAACTGTATGACAATGTATGATAATGTCAGTGTCAAAAACTTAACTTTTTAAGTTGAGTCTTTTTAAAACTTATATTTCTAGAATTGATTAAAGTTCTTACATAATGTACTACAGAATTAAAATCCCCCTAAAATGATTTAAAATACTTCACATCTACATTACTAGACAGCATATTTATCTGAATCTTTGCAATCCTGTATTAAAATCTCAGGCACTATTTTTTAGGTCTAAATTAAAGATGTGTTACTACAAAGATAAGCATTTTCCCAATTTAGATCACTGAAATATCCTAGGATTCTTTTTCTAAATAAAAATTTCTGATCCTTTTTTTGATAATCACAAACTACAACAGTAGAGCACGGGGTGGGATACTTTTTTAAAAATATACTCCTCAGGATGACTCTTATAGGCAGCCAGGCTTTGATCCATGGCAAATATCAAAAATGCCAATAAGCAAGATCCAGAGAAATATGGCAAATTGTCATTAAATGTTGGGTAATAATATTTGTTTCTTGAAAATCCACCTCATTCAATTTTCAATTGACATCACCATGAAAAGTTGGTCAATGTTTTTTTAAAAACTGCAAAACATTCATCTTGACAGCTTATTTCAATAATTATAAAAAATGATCATACTTCAAATTGAACACTGACAAACATCTTAGCCAATAGTTGCCTCATGGCAATGAACGTAAAAAGAGAAGGCTTTTTAACAAGATCTTTTTCATTTTCATTGTAAATAATAACAACACATTCTAAAATATTTATGACAGCTTTTTCTTCTCTTGGTTAATGTTCCTAAAGCATCATATTGATGCTTTACATAACACAAATAATATATACTTTAAAATCTTATTTAATATAACTCAATTGATTCAAACACAATACTATGTGATTTTCCGTATTAGACATTTTTATTCCTCTTCTCATAGTGTATAGAGACATTCACCAAGCATTGAATCTTTTTAAAATCTGACTACTGATTTTATTGGAGGCTTTCCAGAAAAAAAACTTCTGTTTGGAACTCACATTCTACAATCATCTACCGTATATATCTACCTGTTTTTTATTGGATACTTGTTATATTTGAATCATTGTACTAAGATCTTTTCATTATTTTGTATTATTGCACATTTATATAACCTGAAAATATACTTTATTTGATATACTTTATTTCCCCTTCTGCACAAAAAGAAACTGTAACCTTAATAATTTACCTAATTCTTGTAGCTAAGAAGTGGAAGATAAAGGGTACATATGAAAACTAAATTGACTCCAAAACCCATTATTTTAACCTTTGGGATATTCTGCCCCCAAATTAATAAAACACATTAGTTCTTGCTGTGTGCCAGGCACTCTTCTAGGCAATGTGTATGTATCTTACATAACTATATTAACCAGATACGCCAATACATATTGTTCCTGAAAAGATCCTAAGGTCCAAAGAAGTACAAAAGTGTAGACATATGCAGCCTATCCTACAAAACTTGGAATCCTATTTCAATCTGTGATCTGGATAGATCATCTTTGGAGTGGCTAAAAAATTTTTCCAAAATACGAAGACATTTACCAATGTCATTTTTATGTATATAACCTAGTTAGCTGCCTCATTCACCTAAATCTAAGAATTTCCAAGATCTGGTGACTAACATACATAGATTCAGTGTTTATGATCTGGGTCTCCAAAAGTAGCATGTCAGAGAAGAGAAATAAGTGGAAAATTGAACTGGAAGAGTCAAATGTTAGAGCTAAAGATGACATGATTTTCAGATTGAGCCCCTAAATGCCCTGTAATGCGATGATATATATTCTATGTCTCAAAAATGTAATGTGGAAGCATATTCCTATTTCTGAGTCTCTTGTTGAAACAACAACATATGTCTGTGAGTTCAGTAGAAAGCATTATTGTCTAAAACCATGAGAAATCTGTAAATAAAGGAATCTAAATATGAAATATAGAAGTAGCTGAGGGAAACATAATTAGCATGCTAGGGACAAAGAAATGTTTAGAATTATGGTAGCATTGTAGAATAGATCATGGACCCAAATACCTAACTGATCCTTCAATTCTGTCCCAAAGATGTTTTTCATGATTTACCAGACTATGAGTAAATACCATCCATGGACAAAGAAGGTGCCACTTCATTGAAGCTTTTCTGCAATAAACTCATCTACAAGAAAAGAACTCCAACTTCTTCAACCAGATGAAAGAGAAATATATTCGAAATATACAGGTTTACACTGCAGAACTCTAGAACACTTTCAGGATGCTCTATATTCAGGGATTATATATATATATGATTTCTCTTTCTTGTTTCTGGTAACATCTCTGGAATTGGCTGTGTTCCTCTGCCTTCAGCCATTCTTGGGTAGACCCACTGTCTGCATTGTTGGGTGGACCCACTATCTTTAGCTATTCTTGAGCAGACTCAACTATCTGCTTTCTGATCCCTTCTCATCAATTCTAGCCTGTCTGGGTGGCTCCTCCTAGACAATCCCAGAACCTCTTTTCATACTCTATACCATGTCTGCTCTTTCAATGCCCCCATCTTAGGGTAGTTGCCACTTGGTGCAGTTACTTATCTGTGTTAACTCACTCTCCTCTTTTGGATCTTTTAACTCTTTGATAACTAGGTTTCTATATTAAACACCCATATGTTTCAAATACTGAGGTATTTTCTGTTTTTTTCATTGCATCATGGCTGATTCAGTGAGTTTCAAAAACAACTATATAATCTGCAGGGCCCAGTCCAAAGCGAAAATGTGAGCACCTGTTTCAATACTAAGAATTTCAAGATGATGACATTAGAGCACTGAGTTCCTTTGAAGAATAGGTCACATGCTCACAAAACTGGTTCTAGTGATTGTCCCTGTATACCTGTCACTTTGCTAGCAGCATATGAGAGCAAAGCTTTCCCCACATTTTCACCAAGACTTGAAGTTATCAAGCTTTTACAGTAGCTTATATCTTATGGGTGACATTTGTATCTTGCTTAATTTGTATTTCATGTATTTTTGGACATTTTAGTTTTCTTTTTGATGATTTTCTATTCATAGCAATTGCCTGCTTTCTATTGAGTTCTTTGTAGCAATTATTTATATAATTTAGATATCAATTTTCTTTTGTGATTAATACATGTTGCAGAATTTCTACAACTACTTCTCCCATTCTGTTGGCAAGAACACTCACTGTCTTATAGCCAAATCTAGCTGACAGGAGGCTACAAAGAATGATCTTGAGTTTTTTATTTTAATAATTATGATATTTAAACTAATACATGAATTCAGTAAATTTACAGATAAAACATCAATAAAAAGTCATAGTTTTATACACGTATAGCAACACAAATGAAAAAGGAATTAGGAAAGCAATCCCGTTTATGATAGTATCAAAAATACCCAACTTACTAATAAATTAAACCAAGGAGGTGAATGATCTGTACACTGAGAATTATAAAACACTGATTAAATTTCAGATGATACAAATAAATAGAAAGATATCCATTGCCCCAAAGATATCCCTGGATTGAAAAAAATTAATATTGTTAGAATGTTTATAATATCCAAAGCAATATACAGATTAAATGCAATCTCTAATGAAGTACTATTGGTACTCTGTGAAGAATGCCATTGGTAATTCATTAAAGATTGGGGGTATCACATGAATCCCCAAACATGTGCAATTATATACCAATTTAAAAATACATAAAAATAATTTTTTAAAAATAATTAAAATTAGAGATAGAATGCCTTCAACATTATTTTTCTTTCTCAGAATTGTTTTTGCTATTGGGGGTCTTTTATGGTTCCTTATGAATTTTAGAATGGGAGAAGAGTAAGATTGTACCTTTATACTACACATAGATATAAACTCAATAGGAGTCTATACTTGGGAAAAATATTTGTAAGCCAAAATACATCTCATAAGCAATTAATATTTAAAATTTGTAAAGAACTCATACAACTCAATTAGTAAGAAAACCAAACAACCCAATTAATAAACGGGCAAAAGATGTGAATAAATATTTCTCCAAAAAAGACATAGAAATGACATGGAAATAGTAGAAACTATTTGCAAAACACATTTGATAAAGAGCTGGCATCCAACAAAGAACTCTTAAAACTCAACAATAAGAAAACAAACAAACAAAATTTAAAAGCAGACAAAGTCTGAACAGATCCTCATCCAAAAAGACATACAAATGGAAATTAGAATATGAAAAGATGATAAACATCAATGTCGGTAGAGAATTACAAACTAGAGCAACAAGATACCACTACACATTTATTAGAATGCCTAATATTCAAAATGCTGACGACACAAATGATGACAATGCTATGGAGCAAAAGAAACTCATTTTAGGTGGAAATTCAAAGTGATACAGCTACATTGGAACCATTTTCTAGTTTCTTATAAAGCTAAGCATAGGCTTATCATATGATTCAGCAAGCATGCTCCTTGGTATTTTGCCCAAAACCTAGGTTCACACAAAAACCTGCATGTTCATTGCAGCTTTATTTATAATTGCTGAAACTTTAGAAGCAACCAAGATGTGCTTCAATAAGTGAATGGATAAAAACACTGTGATATATCCATATAATAAATGTTATTCAGCAATAAAAGGAATTAGCTATCAAGCAAAATACACACACGTGCCCTCACACACCCACATGGTGGTGGGGGGGGAGAGAGAGATAGAGAGAGGGAGGGGGCAGAGGGAGAGAGGGAGAGAGGGAGAGAAGGAGAGAGGGAGAGAAGGAGAGAGAGACGGAGAGAGGGAGAGACAGAGAGAGAGAGAGAGAGAGAGCGCTTAGTGAAGAAAGCTGCTGTGGTTTAAATGTGCCCCCCAAATTTCATGCTTTGGGAATGCAATCCCCAGTGCAACAGGGATATAAGGTGGGACTTAATAAAGTTGATTGAGTCATGAGGGCATGATGCATAAATTAATGTTATTATCACATTAGCAGGTTAATTATGAGACTGATTGATATGAAGCAAGTCTCGTCCTTGGTGTCTTTATCTTTCAAAAGCTTGCTTTCACCTTCCACCTTTATACCGTAAGATGACACTTGCCAGATGCCAGTATCATGCCCTTTGACATTCCAGCCTCCAGAAGTGTGAGAAATACATTTATTTTCTTTACAAATAATCCAATCCCTGATATTCTTTTATAGCAACAGAAAATATATTAAGACAGAAGCCAATATGAGGATAATATATACAGTATTATTCCAATGATGTGACATTCTAAAAAAGTCAAAATTATAGAGACAGAAAAAAATCAGTGGTTGTCAGCAGTTGGGGTTAGGAAGAAGGGAGAGAGAAGAGGTGGAGCAGAAGATTTTCAGAGCAGTAAAATTATTCTGTAATGTTGAACATTACAGGACATACAACATTCCGTAATTACATGACTGACCCACGTCATTATATACTCATCAAAAGCCCTACAATGTACAACACAAACAGTAATCCCTAATGTAAATGGGCTTTAGTTAATAGTAGTGTATCAACATTGGCTAAAAATTACAACAAATATACCATGCTTCTGCAAGATACTGATAATATGGGAAACTAGGAAGGAGGGGTAAAGGTATATATGGAAACTATACTTTCTACTCAATTTTTTGTAAAGCTAAAATTATTCAAAAATTATTAACATATATGAATAAAACAGATTTAACTTGTTGTAGTACATAATGTGTAATTAAGATGAGAAGAGATACAAGAATATAATTCCACTTGTAAGTTTGGTAGTCCTGGATTCAGGTAATAAAAGCTAGAGTGGAGTAGTAGATTCAAAAATGAGTGATAAACAGTACAGATACAATGAAACAGTAAAATCTAATAATAATACATGGAGAAATAATGAGAAAATGTAACAAAACATGCCTGCAATATTTTTATGTTTTAATTACTGGGTAAATGCAGGCATTCCACAAATATTGTTTGAATGTCTACTATATATCATGCACTGAAATAAGCAATAAAAATTCTCAAGTACGCCAAACCAACAGGGTTGCTTTTTTTCTAGTTTACAGTGTAACTGTAGTGCTATGGATAGAAAATAGAGAAGGAAAGCAAGTTTTCAGGAAAGAATTTGTTTATGAAATCAAGATCTAGAGAGATCTGAAGGTTAATAAAATCTTAGAGATTATCTATAGCAACTACTCTAATTTGAGAAAGTTTAAGATAATACCATCTAGACCACTGTTCCTTAAGAGGAATGCAGGATGGGAGGAGGAGGACTTTTGACACTTTGGTTGGGACGATGTGCAGGATTGTACTCCACATTACTAAAGGTTTAAAATCCCTACTTCCTTCTAGTCATGGTAATAATTATAAATGCGTGTACGCTTCAAATGCTCCCTGGAGAAGGTACTGCCCCAGGTAGAGAACCCTGCCTAGACAATTGGCTACGTGAGTATATGTATTAGGTAAAATATTATTAATAGGCATCCTGTGAATTATAAGCCTCCAACTTGTTAACAACCTACTGAATAAATTTAAGATTTATCTCTGCCCACATTTTCTGCCATCCCAAAAGACAAGGCTGTTCTGGATTGACACTGCCAGTGGTTATCAGAGGAAACTTCAAAATAAAAAATGCCTTCATTCCAGACAATGCAATATTTACTGGCTCAAAGCTCAGATCATTTATTTTATATGCACAAAAACCATATTTTTAAAGTTCTCCTCCCTCTTTTTTCTCTTCCAAACTTTATATCCATAAAAATAAAACCCCTTTATCTCTTCATTTATTTTTAAGACTAAAATATATGTCTAATTATGTCTGAAAAGCCAACAGAATTATCAAAACATTTTCATTAAGAAAAAGAAAGGTTCTCACCAATATCCTGTGAGTGGGAAAAAAAAAGAAAAGAAAAGAAAGAAAAAAGGAAGTAAGATATTTTGAAACAGAAAACCAATAATGAATATACTCTAAAGGCCTTATGGTTTTTCAGGAACCTCCTTAAAATCATCATAATTGTCTCTATCAGACTCTTGATACTTTTCTAATTAAATATACTTTAACTTAACCTGAAACAATGAGAATGAAACAATTGCTCAATTTTTAATTTTTTCATTAATTACTATAAATTTTAAAATGTTATTTTCATCTTTATTATAAAAGCATAACATTTCAGATATATTTTGAGCAAACTGGGGAAAGTTGGGTAGACTATGACCCAATTGTCAGTTAGCTTTTTTGTTCTAAAGAACAATGATTAACAATCATATTTAGGTTAAAGAGTTTCCACTAGATGATTGAGTTAACTTCCTGTTCTACTATTCTCTGATTCTATAATATTGTGTCTTCAGAAAATTCTGAATGTTTGACATTAATTTGTAAATGGACTTTGACTAACGGCTGTTCATGGGTTATAGTTTTTATAAGTATGCAACCTTTTTTTAAATAATAAAAACTATCAAAGGAAGCAATGTACCCCAACACAATAAAGGCCATAAATGATAAGCCTACAGCTAACACTATACTCAAAGGTGGAAAGTTGAAAATTTTTTCTCTAAGATCAAGAACAAGTCAAGTATACCCACTTTCACTACTTCTTTTCAACATAGTACTGAAAGTACTATGCCAGAGCAATTAAGCAAAAGAAAGAAAAAAGAAATACAGCCCAATAGGGAAGGAAGGGAAAGCGTCTCTATTTGCAAACAATATGGGTCTTATATGTATGTAGAAAAGCCTAGAGACTCCACCAAAAGCTATTAAAATAAATAAATTCAGTAAAGTTGCAGGATACACAAAATCAACATATAAAAATTAGTCAGGCTTCTATACACAAACCACCCAAAAAATCCTAGAAAAATAATTCTATTTAGCAACAACAAAATAGACTAAACTACTTAGGTGTGAATTTAATAAAAAGTTTAAAGAGCTGTATACTGAAACACTGATTAAAGAAACTGAAAGCACAAATAGACAGATAACCATGTTCATTGATTAGAAGAATTAATATTGTTAAAATGTCCATACTACCAAAAGTGATCTACAGGTTTAATGCAAACTGTGTCACAATTCCAATGTCAACTTGACAAAAATAGAAAAAAAATTCTATAATTTGTATGGAACCACTAAAGAGTCCAAACATCCAAAAGAGTCTCAAGTAAAAAAGGCAAAGCCAAAGGCATCTCTCTCCCTGAATTCGAAATATAAAGTTGGTATAAGCAAAAGAGTATGGTGCTGGCATAAAAACAGACATATCAACCAATGGAACAGGATAGAAAACCCAGAAATAAACACACAATTATAATAAATTGATTTTGACAAAATTGCCAAGAACACACAATGGGAAAATGATAGTCTCTCTAATGAGTGGTGCTTTAAAAAACTGGATATCCACATGCAGAACAATGAAATTAGACCCTTACCTCTCACCATGTACAAAAATAAACTCAAAGTGGGTTAAACACAAAAGATCTAAAACTTAAAGATAAAACTACTAGGATAAAATATAGAAGAAAAGCTCCATGACATTGGTCTAAGCAATGATTGCTTGAGTATGACCTGAAGGCAGAGGCAACAAAAGCAAAAATGATCAAATGAGATTACATCAAACTAAAAGTTTCTGCAGAACAAAGGAAACAATCAACAAAGTGAAGAAACAACCTACAGAATGAGAGAAAATATTCGCAAACTCAAGGACCTAGAAATTCTATCTGACCCAGCAATCCCATTACTGGGTACATATCCAAAGGATTATAAATCATTCTATTATAAAGACATATGCACACGTATGTTCATTGCAGCACTGTTTACAATAGCAAAGACTTGGAACCAACCCAAATGCCCATTGATGATAGACTGGACAGGGAAAATGTGGCCTATATACACCATGGAATACTATGCAGCCATAAAAAATGATGAGTTCGTGTCCTTTGTAGGGACATGGATAAACCTGCAAACCATCATTCTCAGCAAACTGACACAATAACAGAAAATCAAACACCGCATGTTCTCACTCATAGGTGGGCATTGAACAATGAGAACACATGGACACAAGGAGGGGAGCATCCACACACTGAGGTCTGTGGGGGTGGACAAGGGGAGGAACAGTGGTGGGTAGGTAGTTAGGGAGGGATAACATGGGGAGTAATGCCAGATATATATGATGGGGATGGAGGCAACAAACCTCTTTGCCATGTATGTACCTATGCAACAATTCTGCATGCTCTTCACGTGTACCCCAGAACCTAAAGTGCAATAGTGTGTGTGTGTGTGTGTGTGTGTGTGTGTAAAAAGAAAGAAATATCAAGGGAGAAAAAGGACCTGAATTTTCAAGCTTTTACTAATTTGTTGTAATTCTGTTCTCATTCCAAATAAGTATTCATCTTCACATTTAATTTTGTATTTGTAAGTATATATTGTATTTCTAACAGAATGATTTAAGACCTGCATACACTAAAACCTGTTCCCCAGGACCCTGGTGTGTACCAATGCTCCAAAAGAACACATCCAAGAATTTCAGGATTTGCATTGCTAACAGAAGACAAGTAAACCTAAGACTTACTACAGAAGGAGTCAGGCAATACAGCCAGGCTGGACCTGAATTAGATAACTGTCTCACGAGAGAACACTCCCCAAGTGGAATGATTCCATCCAGGAAGAAGGTTGATCACATTTATTTAGAGGGGATACTTAGACAGAACTAAAACTAGATGATTCAGTCTCTCTTATTATGATCCCCCAGAAGAAAAAAAATCTAGAAATATTTTGAAAAAAGAAATGAGTCTGGGCTAGAAAGCAAAATGAAAATGAAAGAAAAAAGGACATTTAGTTCCAACAGCCTTGACTAGCTTCTCATGCATTAGAAAAGGGAACAACACATAAGACACATTCAAAGCTTGCTTGGATGTTAAAAATTTTAAAAAGCACTTAAAATGTTGGATGAGCTTTTCTGAATAACAGAAATAATAAAAATAATGAACACTTCTGGAACCCTTACTATGTGCCAGAAATTTTTACCTATATTAGGCTCATTTAATCATCCTGGTAACATTTTAAAGTAAGTACTATTGTTATCTTCATTTTACAAATGAAAAAACCAAGGCAAAGAGAAATGTAGTAAGCAGTCTAAAGTTGCACCGAGGGTAAGTGGCTGAGGCAGGATTCACACCAGGCAATAGGTCTCTAGAGTGTGTGGATTTCATTCTTTACTCCATGTTGAAAGGCATTGCGAGAGAGAAGGAGGCAGCAACGCATAGGGGAAAATGATCCCTCTTGATTGAAATCCAAGCAATATCAAAGTTGCATGTCATCTTCTCTCTCTCTGAGAAAGAAGAAATTAGAAGATAGACACCAATATAAAAATAATTTGAAATGGATAACAAAGTAGCAAGGATATGACAAGTCACAAGGATGTTACTTGGAGATGTTTTAAAGTAGACAGAGAAAACTCTGTAGACCTAAGGTATTTCTCAACAGTCCCATGAAAGATGAGTAAAGGAAGGTAAGAGGATGGATGGACACTGATAGATATAGAAAGAAAGAACCAGTTTTATAATTCCAAAAATTCAACCTGGAGAAAGGAGTTGTCAAGGATATTGATCTTTTAAAATTAAATCTTCAAGAAGTATACATCTTAGGAATCCTGAGCTTTTAGTAGTGATATTTCCTAGTTCTCTGGCTCCAGTATATTTCAACGAGGCATTACATAGTCACTGCTCAGGTAGTTATTTCACTCAGTATGTTTGTTTTCAACCACTTAAGGCTTTTTCCCCCTTATGACTGCTTTTTACGTACTAGAAAGGGCCAGCTAGGGATGAGTTATGTTTGTTTCACACTAAATTGTTTCCTTAAGATGTGACACATATATTCTGCCCCTTCAATCTGAAGAAATAACCTCCAGGTTTTCAACTGTTTTTATCTGTGTGATAAATCAGGTACCTGTGAGAGTCACCAATGGTTTATTACTGCACTTTATCCCTAAAACAAAAACACTCGTATTCATTTGAATGACAGAAAAAGAAATGCATGAATAGCTTACCTGTGTTGTCCTCTAATGTGGCATAATGCATTCAACTGACCATAATTAATGTGCTTAGACTTTTTCAAGTCTGAAAAAAAAAATCAATTAAAGATATGAGTAATTTTTCTTAATCTTATTAAGCAAGTGTGTAAATAGAGTTTAATTGCAAACATTCATCATCATAAAAGAATTCAGTGACTATGGAAGTGAGGTATTAGCAGTCTTTGTTTGATACACAAGTAGAATTGAATATGGTAATTAAAATGAGGAAAGAATGTAATTTTTTTAATTGATGTCAAATCTGGTCTGGAATTTTTTTATTTCCAGTAAATGCTGAAGTTTGTATGTGTCATATAATGTTACTTCTCTTAAAGCAAGCCTTGCAGAATCCCTATCCAATACTGTTAGAAAGCAAACTGGTTCCGGAATGCCAGACATGGCAATTCAAGTAAGAGTTTTCTTAATTTGTCTCTCACTTTCACTCTTGCCCTCTGATTCAATCCTACCTATGCCAGACTATTCTATCCTATGCAGGTCCCCATCTTTGGATCCCCCTCTGTCAGCACCTTCCAGTGTCTATATTCAGTTTCCAATTTTTTCTAAAGGTCAAATGTAAGCAAATCATAAAAGAGTCTTTAAGAGCAGAAAGATAGTCATCATAGCCAAGAAGCAAGCTAGTTGTCATTCTCTTTCAGTGCCAGAATGAGCTGACATCCTTCAAATTAGATGAAAAGGAAGACAGAGTATTGAGTATTATAGCATCTTCACAATGATGGGCATTCACATTACAGGCCTTCAGGTTACAGCAGAAGAATTAGTACTATTAGAAATGTTGGCCGGGCGCGGTGGCTCAAGCCTGTAATCCCAGCACTTTGGGAGGCCAAGGTGGGTGGATCACGAGGTCGAGAGATCGAGACCATCCTGGTCAACATGATGAAACCCCGTCTCTACTAAAAATACAAAAAAAAAAAACTAGCTGGGCGTGGTGGCGCATGCCTGTAATCCCAGCTACTCAGGAGGCTGAGGCAGGAGAATTGTCTGAGCCCAGGAGGCGGAGGTTGCGGTGAGCCGAGATTGCGCCATTGCACTCCAGCCTGGGTAACAAGAGCAAAACTCCGTCTCAAAAAAAAAAAAAAAAAAAAGAAATGTTGTTAAAAAAAAAAAGCTACTCACTTAGGCATGTTATATTTTTCTTTAGTGAAAAGTTATTGAGAAAATCAGTGGATTAATGCTTTTCTCACACTTTAAAAAATGCAGTCACTGACCACATTCTAATTATGAAGAATTGGAATTTGACATCCAAATTTATCTGTTTTAGTTTTCTGAATTGTAAAATTTGACTTTGTACAAAAATGTTGTGATCCTTTCAATTAATCATCAATAACAAATTAGCTATTAATCACTAATACAAATACCGTTTTTCTAAATAAGAAAATGAAATAAGGGAAATTTAAGCCAACAACTAATTGCTATCCATATAAATCACATGATTTAATAAACTTGAAAATACTGATTACACAATTTAGGCATTTTCTTATCCATATTACTCAAGTAAGTCTTAAACAAAAAAAATACCAAATTATATGTTAGCATCATATGGAATAATTTATTTTAAATGAATCAAGCTATCAGCTTAGATATATCTAAACTACTTTTAAGAATACTAATATTTCTGATATATAAAATCTTAATCATAAATATTTATATAGATTAGGAAGGAACTTCTATAAAGCATTCATTTAGCCTATTTTTCTAATGGTGTTTGAGAATAGTGTCAGTAATAGCGCTTATGAATTATATGGACAGGAAAGGGAAACAGGACCACAGAGACTTGGAAAAAGGTCAAGGTTTGAGAAATTCTGACCAAAAAAGGGAGGCTTTAAAAAAAATAAATATTCTTTGTTCTTCATTCAAAACAAGTTACAGAAAAAAATAAGAATTACAGAACAGAGAAAATAAGACTAAGAATTGCTAGCAAAGTATAGAAAAACTAAACGACTACTTTGCTTTTTATCTAACATTAACATTGCCTGAGAAAAGGTACAGCAGTCAAGGCTTCAGAGCAGGCTTGGAACAGCCAAGTAAACTCAAAAATAGAATGGGCTGTATAGCACTCACAGCCTAGTAGAAGAACACTTTAATCCATCAAAACGTTTCTTTGCTTATCCTCAGTTCTGAGAGGTATTTGTTGCAAGGCTCTTTTCTGTGGAGGATGTTGAACAACATAATGGATCTTGCCTTTGAAAGCAGTTTCATTAAAAAGAAAAAAAGCTAAAAGTTTCACCACAAAATTGTAACTTTGTAAAGAGCAGATGTTGAGCTTGTGATCAAATTTAATACAGGGATAAAGTTTAAAGAGGTTCAAAGAGTACCAAGTTTACATTTGTTTTCCAGTCTTGTTTTTCCCTGATGAATTTGCCTTAGCCTGACTTTTGACAGAAGCAAGGAAGCCTTAACCCTATGATGGGGTTAAAATCAAGGGTTTAGACTAGAGTATGTTTGAAAGAGGGCTAGAAAAGGGTTAGAAAAGTAATCTTTAACTAGAAGCCCACTTTGCAATAAAAAAAAATATATCTTTATTGATATAAGGCACATTGTATATTCTTGGAATAGAAAAACTAAATTCCAATGTTTAATCTGAATGGTATATTGTAGATCATTTATATGTGTTAATGATTGTTCAGGGTAGACATATCTTCATATGTGTGCACATGGTAAATTAAGTATGCTTGTGATGGAAGTTAGAAATGGTTTTTGTGTGAAGTGTAACTAAACTATTTTTCCCCACCAAGCTTTCCTGTAAGAGGTATATAAATATTCTTTGCAAAAAGCTGAGAGGAAACAATAGAATAAGTGAAGCCTTAGAAATTCTGTAAATACATAGCCACGATTTACTCAGAGACCAGGCTTATCTCAGTGGCTAGAAGGCAAGAAAGAAATGGACAGCATAGCCATAGAAAAAAATATCACAATGATCCTGTGGAAATATCAGCACACAGTTAGCTGGAAAACACAGGGTAAAATGGCTTAAAGGTGTTAGAGTACATGCTCTAATAATTAATCCAATGATAAATGGAACCTTGCTTAATATGATTTTTAGAGCACAAAAGAAGCAGCAGCAATGGCAACAGAAACATTAACAACAAACTTTTTGTAGTAAGAATAGCAACCCTCATACAGTAATAAGTAGAAAGTGAATTCTAGCATAGGACTGAAGTGCTGAACAGAAGCTTGATGAAAGAAATTTTTTTAAAAAAGGATCCTTCAGAGACAATAAGCATGACTAATTCTTCCTATATACTTGGATTAGTGATTTAATTACAGGGAGGGGTATGTTTTAAAGTAAGTCTAAACCCATCTAGTGAGGTCACTAAACATACCTATGTTAATGGCTAGTAGTGTATCTGTCCATTTTTCAACTAGTTTTTTGTTTTCTAAAATCTCAAAGTTAATTTTTCTGTAAGTAATATTAGATAAGCATAAGGCACCCTGAAAAAGGGTGAATAAATAAATCTTCAGAGGTGAAATAATAACACCCAATCAAGTTCTTCTATTAATAAATAGTGGCACACTGACAGGGACAATTCCCGAGTGGTCCTAGATTGTTCCTGCTCATTGACTGGGTGTTAAAATGGCATATTTTCAAATAACCAATGCACATTTTCCCATATACTTTAAATCTTCTCTAGATTACTTTTAATACCTAATATAAATCCTATTTAAATAGTGTTATACTGTATTGTTTCACATTTTATATTATTTTTATTACAGTATTATTACTTTTTATTATGTTCGATCCAAAGTTGGTTGAGTCGGCATGGGAAAACCTCAAATACAAATGAATGACTGTGTATCTCCTCTAATTCCAACGACAATCAGGATTGCCATCAATCAGAAGTCACCATGTAGGGCCATGTGATATGCACATTGTGAAGCAGTACTATTCACATGCTTGCAACATGTCGATATTTTATTTCAGGTTCTCTTTGAATCTCATCTGTAATACTGCAATAATCTCCTAACTAACGTCCCTGACTTCAGCTTCTTCCTCTTCAACACATCTTCCAGGCTACTTTCACAGTGCTTTCTAAAATTCCATTGTGATTGTAAAACTTTTGTACTTTAAATCCCGTTGTAGGTAATACATGCTTCTTATAATTATATCTAAATTAACTTCGTGACCTCATTGAACACCACCTTTTAAGTTTCTCCCCAGTCCTTTCCATCTTTCAACAACACATATTCTGGGTGCTTCATGAACATATCTTGTCCTTTTGATATTATATTCTCTTTGCTTCAATACTCAACTTAAAAAACTCATCCATACTTTTAGATCCACCTCAGAAGTTAACCAGTGACACTTTTGAAACCCATCTTCCATAGAAAAAACTAAGTGTATTCTCCATTGTGCTCTTATAGCACCACAAAAATAGTTGCACCAAAGCAAACAGTATCTTCTTTATGACTTTTTAATTTATATTTCTTCAGATTTATGATGATCCCCCTGAGGACAGTGTCCATTTTCTATTTATCTTGAACCAAAACACTAGAACTTATCATAGTAATTGGATTTAAATACTATTTATTAAATTGTAATGTATAAATAATAATAATATGACTCGAATTTGTCAGATGAATGTCAGTTATATGAAATCAAAACCAAATCAAGGAAAAAATAACAAAGGCAGGTAACTGGAACTAAATATGTTATTAAAGGAATATTTTCAACACTCTAGAAATATCCTGCTTCTTGCAGAAAATCATACTTTAATCATTTTATCTCCCATCTACATGAGATTGAACATCAAGTCAAGGTCATTTTTTTGCCATTAAAAATCTATTCATCATGACAAACAGCCGACTAAATAACATAAAGAGTAAAAAATAAAAGAAAAGTTGGGGGAAGGAACCCACTCTTCAGTAACACTGAGGATTAACCGTATTTTCTAACTATGAATTCTGAAGAATATCAACCAAATAGTGAGACACCGGTAAACTGTAAAAGAAGTACAAGAGAAAACGCATACTTCTCTTGTTTGAGGAAATAGGAAGAGTTCTCCAGGGGAAGATGATATAGCTCTGAAGGATGCAGCCATTAAACCTTACTTGAAATGGGAAGATCTTCAAACATGGATAGACTAAGGAGATTTCCTTGAACCAATGACATTCATGAGAGGCAAGATTAAACAAGGGTCCCACATAACACTCATTTCTTTTTTCAGAATCAAGTTGTTATGATAATACAGAGGACAATGATATATGACAACCAACACAGAAGCAGCTGATCTCAGTCACTGAAAAGAAATGATTGTGGCCAAATAACTACACAGAACCTGTGGAATATAAATGATGACAGCATCAATTAGGGGCATATTGTTTAGGGAAGAGAACAGAAGAGAGTTGACGAAAAGTGTTCAACATTAACATACAAAAAAATTCAATCTGTCTGCTGAACCAGTGCACTCTCCACCACCACTTATTTTCTAACAAGTAATCTACCTTCAAAAACTAACCACTAATAATCCTGTAACCTAAGCACAATATGCTCTAAGGGAAAAGGTAAAATTATTAACTTATCAAATAAAAATCAAGTAGTATGCACCAGGATAATTATTATGCCGGAAAATAAGCAAAAATCTATGCTTCTCCATCACACACATACATATACACACATAGCTTTGGTGAAAGAAAAACAAAATTACAAGGCATTAACTATAAATAAGAAAACAAATTATAAGCAGGCAAGAAATAGAAGATAAAATTATGACAGAGCTAAAATCCATGTTGGAAACTGCAAAAATGACAAAGATTTTTAAAAATATAGTCGTAGACACATAATTCACCCAGATAGGAATAATAAAAGAAAATAATAAATGAAAATAGAGAACAGATACTATATGTAAAAATGATTTCTGAATAAGAAAACAGAAATAAGAGTAGACAAATGCTCAAAGATATAATGCAATAATACTTTTCTTATATTAACATTTGAATCTGGAGAATTAAATATAATACCATGACCCAGAAAGGCAAAGAGAAATCATGATACGTGATTTATAAGAAGATTAGATGTTCTGGATGTTATTCAATTAGCAATTAATTGTTTCTATATTTCAAAGATAAAGAAATAATTATTTTAGCAGCAAGCCAGAAGAGGAAGCCTCCTACAAGTGAAAAACTTTGGCCACAGACTTCTCTACAGTGGTGTCCTGGCAAAGAGTAAGGCAAACTCAGAGAAGAAAAAAAATATGACCCATGAATTTTGTTCCCCAACTAATAAACATGAGACCTCAGAGATATTATTTGGATATCAGTTTTAGCCTAGTAAGCACTGGGTGAAGAAATCACATACCCATACAACTAAGACTTAAATAGTATGCAAACTATACTAATAAAGTGTAGGCAAATTTCGTAAACATTAACATAAATTATTACTAGATTATAATGAAGAGAGTATAATAATGAGTAACAAATGTGAAGTTTCAGCAGAAAAGAGAAAATATAATATATATTTGTACATATTCTTTTATAAAGTAAATAAAAAATATTAAAAAGAAAGGTTTAATAATATTTAAAGACATAACTATAACTGACCAAAGACTTAAACATATTTCTTGTAATAAAATCAATACGTGAAGAGGGAAATTTTTCTCATTTCATACTAGGTTATGATATGCATTGTCTAAAGTTTTGATTTGATTTAGGCATAGATTGATTTAGGAATAGATTTGATTTAGGTATAGAATCAAATATTAAACAATTTTGTTCCAAATTATACAGCATCAAAATTCATAAAGCAAAAATTGCAGGTATAAATGGAGGCAAACTGAACCACACAATAACTTCCCTTAGTCATCAAACAAAAATCAAATAGAAAATGAATCACTAAGGATATAGGAGATTTTACATATATTAATCATGTGGGAAATTTTATTCTTAAATTAAGAGGATATTAAAACTATAAAGTAAAAATAGTAATCTTTTCATGAACCTGTGGAATGTAAAGTATTTCTCTGAAGAAAAAAATAGTTGATATTACAAGAAAAAAAAACAGAATAAAATAAAAAATTAGCATTTAACTCAAGTAGTACAAGAAAATTAAAACACATAAGAAAAATGGAAAGGAGAAACAAAGAAAAGCAATTAACAAATTTATGAAACAGAAAAAATACAATAAAGTAAACATCAAGAGCTGGTTCCTTGGAAAGCAAAAAGTAAATCACAGGCATATCTAAACGAAAAGTTTGGCATAAGTACTCAGTGTAAGAAATAAAATTGGGAACTAACAATATATATCATTATAAAAGAAATCAGACAAGTGTTTACACAAACATGTAAGGTCAAAAGAATCGTAACTAAACAAAAATGATTTTTAAGGAAAATATATATTATTTGTATTTGACATTAGAAGAAAGAGAAAAGGCTAAGTAAATTAATTGCCTTGGAAAGATGGAGAAAAATCTCAAAGCAGTTTTCCTTCACCACACATGTGTGCGCGCACACACACACACACACACATATACACACAGTCATCAAACAAGGCATTATCACAATGGATTTCATCAAATCTTCAAGGAAATGACAATACTTATGCTTGATAAATAATTCAGAACATAGGAAAGTTTTCCAATGATTTGATGAAGCAAGCAAAACAATTAGATGCAAATATGACAAGACATGAAAAAGAAAACCAGAGATGAACCTCACTTGCAAATATAGATGAGTATTTTCAAAAAAATATATAAGGATATAGTGCCCAGCAACACTTTAACAGAGTAAAGATCATAAAACAAAGTAAGATTTATCCAAGGAATCAAAGTCAATTAGAGAATATAGGAATGTAATTTTCCACAATAAGTCAAAATTTTTAAAATTGTAATCTCCCTAAATACAGAAAAAGTATTCAATAAACTTCAACATAGTTCTTAGCATCTTACATTGAAAAATGTTTATTTTTTTAAGCTAGTAAGTAGATCAAACCAAAAGACAGAAGCTTGTTGAAACACCAGAAGCAATAGTATTAAATTCAGGAACAAGATAAAGATATACACTAGTGCTACAAATTTCTGAAAGTACCACAAGACACAATTTAATAAAAGAAATGTACAAGATATAAAAATTAGAAAAAGAGATGCAACTCAGTTTTTACTATTATTATAATTATATAGATAGACCAGAAACCCATTAGAGTACTCACTGAAGTGGTTGATTCCAGAAGTAACTAATTCAACAACTTGCCCTTTTCCTTGAACAGTGAGTCCTAAAGCCACTGGGACAGCAGCAGATGGTAGACATCTATACCAGGAGTAGGTGGGGGTGAAAGGTAAGGTATCACAGCATCCAAGACCAGAGTGTGGAGGGCATCCACTTTTGGGGTGGGCCTGTGCAGAGTCTCAGAAACCAGATAGGTAAGGAGAGCAGTTGTAAGGTGTGAGGCAGAAGGCGCGTCCCAGAGCTAAATGTCAGAATGGAGATAGATAGGATGGCAGTGAATATGGAAGATAGATTACAAACAAGAAAACTGCTCAAAAAAACAGAACCTAAAGTACAATTTTAAAAAAATGTTATTTTAAATGTAATAGGAGAAACCTTTCTCATTTCAGAGATGGGAGCTAGAAATACAGAAAGGGAGAAGATCAGAATGAGACTGTGGTGCTACATTAGGATTAAAGAAATCAGTGTAAACTCACAGTTTTTAATATATATAAATTCATATACAAACAAATATAAATGTGAATTTGTATTTCCCAGATCTGTCCACTGAGAGGGCCTGGGAACAATGACATCCTAAGATCAATAAACACTCAGAGCACCGAGATCTTGAATTCTAAATACAAATTTTCATTAAAATAAACCAGGGCTCTTAGGGAAAATGGCTGATTCCAGGGATCAGACAAAGAAAATGTGAAAAGAGCCTGAAAAATCTCACTGTGTCAGAAGCAAAGAAATGCTCAAACCAACCTGAAGTGCTCCCAGTGTCCAAACTAAATAATGTGATCAAAGCATACAACGGTAACTCATTAAAACACTTTTAGTAAAATAGAAAACGTAGAGTTTATATCTTTTTTATTTTTAAACCCAAATAAAAAATGGGTAATGTATTTATTTAATGTTAATTTAATATTTCATGAGAAATGGAATAGTTACACACCTTAAAACACATCTTCACACAACATATTAATTTTAAAAGAGTACATTTATAGCTGGGCAGCTTTCCATATATCACCTTAATCATTATTAAAGTGAATATCATCAAGAGTGGGACAAACTGAGCTCGTATGGCCCCTGATAAGATGGAGTGAGAACATGAAATCACTCCCGTGATATTTCTTACGAAGATGTCTACCTCAAATCTAATCATGATGAATTATCAAACAAATCAAATTGAAAGATATTCTACAAAATAACTGCTTTGTAGTCTCCCAGTATCAAGGTCATGAAAGTCAAAGAAAATTGAGAAACTATTCTAGACTGCAAGAAATTGAAGAGCTAAGACAGCAAAATCCTGAAGAGTCAAAGCAATCTCAAGAAAAAAGAACAAACAAAGCTAAAAATATCACACTGATTTCAAAATATAAATCTATTAAAACAGTATGGGCCAGGTGCAGTGGCTGATACCTTGAGAGGTCAAGGCAGGCAGATCGTGAGGTCAGGAGACTGAGGTCATCCTGGCCAACATGGTGAAACCCTGTCTCTACTAAAAATACAAACATTAGCTGGGTGTGCTGGCACGTGCCTGTAACCCCAGCTACTCAGGAAACTGAGGCAGGAGAATCACTTGAACCAGGGAGTTGGAGGTTGCCGTGAGCCAAGATCGTGACACTGTACTCCAGCCTGGTGACAGATGTGAGAGTGAGACTCTGTCTCAAAAAAAACAAAAACAAAAACAAAACAAAAAAACAGTATAGTACTGGCATAAAACATTGACCAGAACAACATGAAATTTTGAATTGAACTGTTTTACTAGAATGGACATTATCAGAACAATCAGTCAAATTTGAATGAGGTCGAACTGTACTGTACTGTAATGGTATAGTAATTTACCAATATTAATTTTTCTGATCTTGATGGTTGTATTGTAATTATGTAACAATGTTTTTTTAAAATACCCACTAAAATATGGAGATGATGGAATGTCAAATTGCTCTAGAAAAATAAGTTCCTTTAAACTGAACTTCCAATATCTGTAAGATTTAATATTTCTCACATACTGACTTTTACAGTTAGAAAAATATATCATTCATAATAGAAGATAAAATACCTAGGGATAAATTTTATTTGGTGGCATACAAGAAAACCTACAAAAATTCGAAGTAGGAAGATTTATTTACGCATTTATTTTTTGGTAGACAATGTCTCACTATGTTGCCAAGGCTAAAACTCTTGGCCTCCAGGGATCCTCCCATCTTGACTTCCCAAAAAGCAGGGATCACAGGTATGAGTCATTGAGTCTGCGAAGTAGGAAGACTAAGTATTGTAAAGATACCAGTTATTGAGTAGAAACACTCAATATTATAAATGTGTCAATTCGCCACAAATCAATCCTGTTTTTAAAAAAAACAGGGTCTTATGCTATTGCCCAGGCTGGATTGCAATGGCGTGATCGTAGCCCACTGAAACCTCAAATTCATGGGCTCAAGCAATCTTCCTGTCTCAGCTTTCCCAAAAGCACAGGCAACAAAAGTAAATGTAGTTAAATAAGATTACATCAAACTACAAAGCTTCTGCACAGAAAAGAAAATAATTAACAGAGTGAAGAGACAACCCACAGAATGGGAGAACATATTTGCAAACCATATGTATGATGAGGGGATAATATCCAAAACATATAGGGAACTCAATCCAATAACAAGAAAATACATAGTCCAATTTGAAAAATGGGCAAAGGGCCTGAACAGAAATTTTTCAATGTAAGACCGATGAATGGCCAACAAAAAAATGTTTAATATCTCTAATCATCAGGGAAATACAAGTTAAATTAACAGTGAGATATCACCTCACATCTGTTAACATGGTGATTGTCAAAAAATGAAAGATAAATGTTAGAAAGTGGAGGAAAAGAAACCCTGATATACTGTTGGTGAGAATGTAAATTAATAGTCATTTTGGAAAGCAGTATGAAAGTTCCTCAAAATACTAAAAATAGAATTATCATATGATCCAGGAATCCCATTTCCGGCTCTACAGTGACTATACAAAAAAATTATATAAATATTATATAAAATGTGATTATAGTTAATAACTATTATATTAAAATAGTATAACATTTCTTCATACTGGAAAAGCCAGGAGAGGCTTTGTGGAGATTAATTTAGGAAAACTCCAAAGAACTGAAACGATTAGAACAAATAGAAGAAGAGCAAAGGGAACTCCAAACACAGGAAACATGAGCTAAGGCATGACAGTATGGTAAAGATTATGATGGTGTAATTACAGGAACATTTTTCCTATCAGCATGAGAACTCTCCAGCTCTGTTCCTTATAGGGCAGATTAAGGTACAGTTAACAGTAATGCTGATAATAACAACAATCTTGGATTGATGACTTGCATTTGGACTAGAAAGCACTATAGACAATATACAAATACCTTATCAGCAGTCACTGAAACTACCCTGAGTACTTGGGAATTTTTATAAAAGATGATGGTTTATAAGGGTTTTAAGCTAGGCCAATTCAGTACCTGCCCTATGTGACTCTCACTACCTTGAACCTGAGCTACTGTGTGGGTGGCCAAAGAGGGCTGGAATCTGAAGACTTCTTCCACAGAATAGGAAACCCTAACACTATCGTCATGGAAGGCTGTAATTTTATTCTACATATGTGTCAAGTGTGGCCAACTAAATGTTTAACTTAACCTTCAAAATCTTCATATACCTCTAATAAGTTTTGGTAAATAGGCTTAAGGAATAACAATTAAAGTATTTTAGCTGTAGTGGAGAGTTACATCAATGTAAGTATAGGATCTAGAACACAAGAGACACATTTTAGCCCAATTATGAAAGATTTAAATGCTGGATTGTGGAAAATAGATTGTAATCTAAGTTTTAAAGGCAAGTAGGACCCTGACAGCTTTTGAGTAGAGAGTTAAAGTGATCCAAAAAAGTTTAATAATCCTATCAGACAAGCAAATCTAGTTCACCATATATATGCTTGAAGGAAGACCAAAGATCACTTCCGCTAAAGATGCCGGAGGAGCAATCTAGTTGGCTGAAGGACTGGCAACCTGGAACTAAGAACAGGACTAATTTCTGAAACAGGCTGATAGAGCAGTAGCCTGACACTCAGGAGAGACCTAGCCTGACATCTAGTGGAGAGATGTGATTTGCAAGGCGTTGCAATTTACTTCATTTCCTGTTTCCTGCCTCAACTCCTGGGTACCATCAGGCTCACATTTAAGTTCCCATAGCTTAATTTCAAAAGGCCACTCAAATGGATTGACAAAAAATACATCAAAATAGTTCTAACAGTAGTAGGGAAAAAGACTAAATGTTTGCTTTGCAATAAAACATACATTTTTTTTCTCTTTGGGATTAAAAAATGATTTTTATCCTAAAAGACTAAGGTGAGGGAAAAAAAACTTCAATACGTCTGAATTTTACGATGGCAGTTTCCATTGGGACTATTATTGATTATATAAACATAGAAATGGACAAAAATATTCAGCCTTTTCCCTACCTTTTATTCCTTCTTAGAATTTTCATTCTTATTTTTTTCTTTTTTTTAAACTTGGTTTCTTTACACATTATACAATCCATTTCCCTGTTTTTTTTCTTCACTGACAAGCCTCCCCTTTTCTTACCTGCATTCCTAGGATTTGAATGGTTTAAAACTTAATACTCACTCTTTCAAATATGTACCTTTAATCCTTGGCTACTAAAGAACTGAAAAACTCTCAAATTACAGAAAATGCCTTTGAAGTCTTAGGAATGATGACACAGTCTTTTCAGGTTTTCAGTAAATGTAAGCCACAAAATGAAAAGGAGAAAAAAAAAAAAAAAAAAAAACCTTGCCTAAGAGTACTATCTTGTTTCTAATTTTCTTGATGTGTCTCTGGTCTTATCTTGAATGCTTTTCTTCCAACTCCTATGTTGGAACAAATAAAAGGTACCTACAAATGTTTTGTGAACCTAAAACTCTTTTGGTATCGAAAAAGCACAGAAATGATTTTTTTTCAAGTCAACCAGTAGTCAAAATGTAAAGCATATTTTTAAAGCCATTCTTTCTCGGAAGAATAAGCCTAATTTGTGTGAAGAAATAGAGTAGTAGCAAATTGACCCAAACAAAGGAAGCTAACTGTACCATACACCAAATAGTGAAGGATAGCTTCTTACCTTTCATTAAAATTTTTTTAAATAAGACTTTTTTTTCTTTCTTTCTTTTTCTTCGGGAAATCAACTTATAATAATAATGGGTCATGTGTGTACTTAAACCAGATGCTATTTCACTTAGCTGGTAAAACTGTACACTTGGCTAGCTGTAATGTTTTTAAAATAATTCTATCCTGAATAAAAAGTGACGTAACTCTTTTGCTTTTGAGAACATTCATTCCTCCCCTAAGGTTAGCAAATTGAAAAATCCTGAGGTACAAGTCCAAGAGAGCAGAGAAGACGACTTGAAAGTTTCAAGGAAAACAACAAAAAAGGTAAGCAGTAAAATAGCTCAAGAAGCTTAACTATTTGAAGTATCTGCGTCTGAATTTCAGAGTCAAAAAGATAGCAGTGGAGGACTGTTTCAAGATGTGTGAGATGTTGCCTCCCATACATCAATAGCATCTAAGTAGTCAAACGGGCAAGAATTCAGGGCAGGAGGTAAGGGGCCACCCAAAATGCTGCTGGCTTTGTTGTTGTGAGTAGAGAGAGTTCATTTACACAGATGGCACTATGAGGAGCCTCTGCCACTTAACTGTGTGAACCTTAGTATGAAACCTAAGCCTTATCATCCTTAAGTGTAAAACTGGAACACGTATTAGTTTTCTATTGCTGCTTTAAGATTACCACTCCACTGTCTTAGTGGCTTAAAACAAAAAAAAAAAATGTATTATCTAACACTTCTGTAAATCAGAACTCTGAAGCTGATTTCACTGAGCTAAAATGGCATCCCCAGGACTGCATTGCTTCTGGAGGCACTAGGGGAGAATCTATTTCTTTGCTTTTCCCTGCTTTTGGAGGCTGCCTGAATTCCTTGGCTGGTTTCCCCACTCCATGCTCAAAGCCAGCAATGACCAGTCAAGTCTTCCTCACATATCATTCTGACCGAGTCTCCTGCCTCCTCTTTTACTTATAAGGGGTCTCACAATTGTGGCAGGCACCCAGACAATCTAGAATATTCTCCTATCTCAAGATGAGCTGATCAGCTGCTTTAATTGCATCTGCAATCTTAATTCCCCCTGACATGTTCTATAACCTATTCATAAGTTTTGTGAGTTAAGGCAGGGATATCACTGGGATCATTATTCTGTCCACCAAAGACATAGTGTTCTTTTAAGAAATAAAATTTGCCAGGCCTGGTGGCTCACATCTGTAATTCCAGCACTTTGGGAGGCCAAGACAGGCAGGTCACCTGAGGTCAGGAGTTCAAGACCAGCCTGACCAACATGGAGAAACCCCATCATTACTAAACTTACAAAATTAGCTGGGCGTGAGGCACATGCCTGTAATCCCAGCTACTCGGAGGCTGAGGCAGGAGAATTGCTTGAACCCGGGAGGCAGAGGTTGCAGTGAGCAAAGATCATGCCATTATACTCCTGTCTGGTCAACAAGAGCAAAACTCCATTTCAAAAAAAAAAGAAAAGAAATGAAATAACATGCTAGATGTTTCCATACTACCTATAGAAAACACTCAATTAACAATATACACATGTAAATACTTACAGAGAAGGTGAATATGAGTCACTAAATCCAACCTAACTCAAAATACAAAGTATCAAGGATGTCTATAATGGCTGGATTTTCCTTTTAGGTATGTAAACATGCATTCCTATTTATGTCTCCTGCATTTTAAATTCATTTAGATATCCTTTGTAATGCAGGTTCAGTCATTTCATAAGTGGAAAGCATTCACCACACACTGACTTCCATGAGATCACTGTTTCAGCAGTGAGACAATCAGAGTTTACAAAGGGGAATTGTTGCCTTGCTACAGTTAGCAAAAAGACAGTTATTAAGGCAAGCAGGGCACGTCCTCAAAGAGAAGTCACAGACATAGAACATCAAGTGGGAACCTCTGAAGAGAACATTGGGAGCTCCACTGCTTTCCATTATGCTCTATTCAGTTCTGAGATCTAAATTGCTGCTGATTTTTCATCTTTTAATCACTTCACAGGAGTTAAGTGTCCTTGGGAGGCACTACAGAGGGTAGCACAAATCTCATCTCATTGATTCTAAATTAATTTGACCTTTTAACTCCCAGCTACTGAGTTTCCTGGGCTTTAAAAAAAATTATTTTACAGTGATTTCTATTTTCTCTTTCACAAATAAAACCTGAATAGCAGAAGCTGTGTTTTTTTTTTTAGCAAAATCACATTTAATTATTATTTCCACTCAAGTAGAAGTAGAAAACTTTGACCAGATGCAAGACTGTTTTCATAATACGAATGTATAAATGGAATTAATTTTGTTTAACATAAGGATTTTGTCTAACGTTGTCGAAGACATCAGTATACCCCTTCAAGGAGTATCAAATGCCACCTGTGATACCTTTAAACCTGGAGACTGTGAGCATTAACTTTTTTTAAATGTATTTGGAGAAATTAACTCTCACAGGAAAGTAAAAGGATGCATGGGTTAGCCTCTTCGAATCAATGCTATAAATCTGCCTAATGAATAATAAAATAAGAGTTAATGCTTTATTGAAGTTGAAAAGGGTCCTGAGTATTACCTTTGTTATCCAAACATTTTTTTTTAATTTTTAATACTGGGACTGATACATATTGCTAGTCAGAATTACAGTGATCAAATAATAGACCTATAAATTCAATGGCCATAAGAAGCTTTTACAATCTAAAGAATGTGTTTTGGGTTAGATTAATTACATAAAATAAGAAAATACTATCAATTGTATAAACTTTGAAGTATCTAGTTCTATACTTAATTATTATAATATTATAAGTAAAAGACTAGAAAATAAAAAAGTTAAATAAGAATAAATTTCAGTCTGAATAGTAGGAATTATCCTTTTTTTCCTTGTCAAATTAAAATGAGAATTCTCCTAGAGAATATTAAGCATTAATTATCCCATTAAGGGTAGTGAGACCAACTCTGGGTAGAGACTTAGAGAACTGAAATGACTTCAAGTAGAACAAGCAGGATTTACACGTCTACGTTCTTTCCATTCCACAGCACTGTCAATAAGATTCCCAATGTCCCTATCAACCCCGAAATACCGCGATTGCTGTATCTGGGGTAAGAACCACTGAAAACAACGGTAGATGTGTGAGATCATCAAAGTATTCCCCACTCACCTGGTATATTGCGAAGTGGAGGAGGAGGCACATTGCCAATAGTTGTCATATGAGAAAAAATAGCTGCCGGAAGAGGAGACATAGGCATCTTGATGGCTCAAAGGCAGATGACCAGAGGCTGCTTGAGAGGTAAATGATCACTCTTTGCCTGCAGGCTCATAAAGCAGAACCTCAAGGCCCTCTCTGATAGGCTGAATCCTACGGAATCTTCTTGTTCACAGTTCTTATCCATTGTTTGTGCATTTCCAATAGTGGAATCTAGACCAGGAAGTACTATGCTATATTTCAGTCCAGCGGAATTTATGAGGAGGACTTTATGAGCTACAGGGAGTAGCTGGAATGAAGAAGGAAATTATAGTCTACAAGGCAGATGTGGCAGCATCAACAGCACTCATGAGTCTAGGTGAAATGAAAGCATTCACTTTCTTGGTCTTCCATAGTCCAGAGCCCTTTTTCTGCCTACCAAATGTTTATGCTGGATACCACAGACTCTTTTTGTACCAGCCGTAACAAGGATAGCATATTTATACTGTTCTTCATGGCTATGTATATAGGGTAAACCATCACTTCTAATTATCATACACCAAAAAACCCACCCCTGCTTACATTTAAGTATATTCTGCTAGATTGTGTTACCTTTTTTTTTTTTCCATTATATTCTGCTACTTCACAATAATTAAGGATAGTTACAATGGCTAGGGTTTAGAAACCTACTTAATGTATCTTCTGATGCTGTGTATCATCTTTCAAGGTATCATAAATATTTTAATATTTATTTTAAAAACATATTTTCCTGGTATCATAACTGTTATAGTGAAACAGACAGGAGACAGGGAAACACCGGGTAGAAGAGGGCGGTTCCCTGCTAAAGGCCCCACCCTCGAGCCTGGAGACCTGCGGTCCTAAATGGGGACAGGCATTTCTGTTTTTGCACCCAAAATATTACTCCATCCTTTACCCATATAAACCCTGAATTGCAGGCTCCAGAAGCAGACGATGAGATGATACAAACAGAAGAATGGCAGAATGATGTGGCAGAGAAAGAGAGAAGAGGAACATCTGAACACTGAGAGAAGTTTGGCCACTGGACGGCCAAACTCCAAGGGAACATCATTTCCCACTCCATCCCCCTTGCAGCTCCCCATCCATCCTGCTGAGAGCCACCTCCACCACTCAATAAAACTCTGAGTTCTTCCTTCAAGCTGATGTGTAACTCAATACTTTTTGGACACTGGGCAAGAATTCGGGATACAGAAATCTGTCATGCTGGTCCTCTATCCTTGTGAAAAAAACAGTGGTTCCATTGAACTTGTTAACATCAAACCAACCACAGAGGGCAGGGCTAAAAGCATACACTGTAACACAGGCCCACTTGGGGTCCTGCACCCATCCACCTGTGTTCTTCCTCACCCCTCAGGAATTTGAGCAGCAGCAAGGACCAACGGAGCAGGCAAACCATACCCCGTCACACGTCCTGTGAGGGGAATCAGGAAACCCTCCCATTTCATCAGATAATATATAAAAGGACTGTGGCTGTTTGACACCTGAGCTGGACTAGTAGAGTGTTAACCAACCATTTCTTGATCAAATTCATCTAGATAACATTAATAACTAGAAAACATTAATTATGTTACAAAAGTAACAAAATTTTGCAACCTTTTCTATTAAAATATGTCCACACAATAAACTTACTCCAGTATAACTTTTCAATTGAATATATTTTCCTATTCCCAGTTTTACAAACTCCAAACTCACCCTAGTCTCAACTTTGTTGAGTCTCATCACTATTCTTCATCTTGCATTCCTTCCACTCTAGCCACCTGCCTAGCTCCCACTCCAGAATGTTTCCTTGACATTCCAACTCTCCCCTCGTTGGTGATCCCTACTGCCATCCTTCCATGGGCTTTTCTAGATCCATTCTCTTCCCAGTCTCACAGTTAAAGCCTACAGAACTGAGGACATGAATTTTTCATGAATGTTAAGCAGATGGGGCTACAGAGAATCCTTCTTTTCTGACACAGTTCTAATCAAACAAATGTAAGAGGAAGTTTTCTTAACACCCTAAATTTGTGATGATCAATTACCTCTCTGATTTCAAGTCATCAGTTCTTAGTTCTGTTTATTTTCTAGTTAATTTCCTGCTTTTCTGTATTTTCACCTTTCTCTTTTCTGTATTTCATATGTAACAAACCTTACACACTGAAAGCCACGTAATATCACAGTTCACGTTAACCCAAACCTTGCTTGAAAACAATTTTAAAGAAAAAAAAATATGAGACATGACAGTGCAAGTAAACAAGAACATTAAGGAGTAAATAGCAAAATAAATAACTAAAATAGCTTACTTAATTTTATCTGTCTCTGTAATATTCGTAATTGTGTATGAGCATCTACTACTATCTGCTGCTATGTGTCTAGAGAAAATCCATCACATCACAACTTCAGCTCCGCTAAATGTTTTTTGTTACTCTTTTCAATGTATTCTGAATCCTTTTGCAATTCATTCAAAGAATAATAACATAATCATATGATTTGTCTTTGAGAGACAGATGTATTACATTGTTTGCCAATGCCTGGACAGTACTTACAAGTCTAATTTTTTCTCAACCACTTACTGACAAAATTATCTTGAGCATGTCACTTAATCTGCCTTGGCCTCCATATCCTAATCTATGCAGGGGTACTGATACTACCTTATATAAAAATTATGGATATTGAATAAAATCATGAAAAAAAGTCTTAGAGCAGTACCTAGATATGGTAACTACTCCATTTTTATTAATAATAATATTACTATTACTGAAGTAAACTGAAAAATTCATATGGATTAAATATTTTTAATACATTAATAAAGGCCAAAAGATATACTGATTCTGAAGAGAAACCAGAGCATAAATATTTTTAATATTTTTAATATTTTTTAAAAGTACATTTAATATGCATTCCATTCATTCCTGCTACACAGTTAGCAGTAGTATATTACAGGTTCATTTTTTAAGATGTACCTTAAGTATTCATTTTGTATTGCAAAAACCAGTAACTAAATTTGCCATAATTTTCTAGACACTATGAATATATTTAATATGTCAAATATGCCCTATTTTGATTTTGAGTGTTTCATTCTGGTATTATATTTTTAACTATGTATTAGAAAAGATATGTCAAATTAAGATACCTGGCATAATTTTGTTAGAGATCTCAAAAAATTTTCCAAAACATCACTATTGATCTGAAGATACGCAAGTGTAACATATGTTATACCCACATCATTTTATTGGATGAATATTAATAGGCATTTTATTGGATGAATGTTAACTAAGCATATTTCCAATGCTTTCATAACCCCTTAGCTATACATGTAACGATTAAATGGCAAAGTCCTGAGAGGCACAAGCAAAAGTCCAAACAGTTATTTAGAAAATTGCTCCTGAGCACTGGCAGATAGGCTCTCAGGAGACATACCCCAGACGATATTTTAGAATCCTAAAACTGTGGAAATCTATTAATAGAAAACAATCTCACAATATAATCAATACATAAGGAGTCAGGTAAATTTAGATCATTCCGGGATCTGCAGGAGAACAAAATTGACAAAACGGAGGCTTTTAGTTTGCTGAAGTTGTAACATGCTGTGGTTTTAGTTTGTGAAGTTGGGTAGACAAATTGAGATAATTTTTAGAAATAGTGTAAAAGACAGGTCAGCCTAGAGAGTAAGAGAGGTGTAGCAGAAGAGAGTGAGAGAAAAAGTGGACAGTAATCATAGGCAGGCTTTTAGGGGAAGAAAGAGAAATTATTTGGAAAGGATTTTCAGTGATTTTTGCAATATAAAAAAAAAAATCACTCCATCACTCTAAAAATATAAACTTTTTCCAGTAAAAATTACATGTTAGTTAGATTTAAGTTTTGGGGAGAGTACAAGAACATTTTAAGAGTGGCTTCAAAAAGTTCTAGCAAAAGCAAGAGGGTCTTAGTCACTTTGAGGTTAATGGAGAAGCTATTTACACAGAGAAGACATTTTGAAAGAGTAATTTCAGAGTATATTCACATCCAAGGAAAATTACATTTTTTTATATTCTTGCTTTTTATAAAGCCATGAAATTTTACGTAGAATTAGCTATATAAAATATATTTGATAAAAGCATGAGATACTGTATTAGAAAGTCATTTTATTTTTAAAATGGAATTTAGAGTATGTACAGTACTTAGAATATGAGGTGAAAGACAGCACAGTACAGGGTAGAGATGATAGGCTTTGAAGCCATATGCACTGAGCCAAACCTCTTTGGTGTTACCCATTGGTTAAGTCATTTAATTTAACTAAGCTCTCGTTTTTTTCATTTGTAAAATTATAGGGGTGGGAGTAACTTCATTGGGTTATTGAGAGGATTGTGTAAAGTGTCTACTTAATTATGATTATTATAAATGTTATAATATATTAAACATGCAAAACATTTAATACAGTGCTTTACATACTATATGCATTCCAAAAAGAATTCCAGTTCCTTTCCTTTCTCTCTCTGCAATTGGCATATCAAGCTAACATACAAGAAAGCAGCCGGTGCAACAAGGATTGGCATATACCAAAATGAAATGAGGACTCACTTCAAACACTGAAGTGGCTCAGCATATGATTCAGAAACTAGAAAATAGAGCAAAAAAATAATAACTAGGACAGAGAAAGTGCATTAGCCATTCTTGACTAAAGCTTTCGGCAACATTGATGTGATGGAATTAATTGAGTATAGCAGAATCCACAGTATTTTGCATGTATGTTATTATCCTATGAAGCATTGAGAAGACACAAGGAGATAGCAAACTTTACCAAAAAGTACTAACAGGATACACATTTCCTCAGATGGACTGCTGATAAAAGTTTTTGTTACATTTAAGTTGCTTTTAAATTATTTTTCTTTATGTTTTGAATAGGTAATACATGAATATAATACAAATCTGTTTTAAAGTATTTATATACAGTAAAATCTATTTTTATCATCCAGCTATATAAATTCATTCCTCAGATATAATCTACACATGCAGAACCTAAACCTGCATACTTCTCTTACAAATTCCAGACTTTGATATATATATTGATAGTTAATATACGTTGAACAGTTTTTTCACAGCAGTATATATAGACCTGCCTCATCTTAGTTAAGCATTATTACATGATGCTTATTTGTATGCTGTATCATGAGCTATCAGTCCCATTATGATGGATATTCAGGTTGTTTCCAAATTGTTAATAGTGTGACAGTTAATATTTTATCTGTGTATTTACTTCAATTTTTATATGTATAGATATGTCCATAGGCCATAGTCCTAGCAGTGAGATTGCTGGGTCAAAGTACATGTGCACTGGAAATTCTGAATAATATTACCACATTTCTCTCTATAAGGTGTACCAATTTATCCCAAATTTAGCTATGTGTGAGAGTGCCTCTTTGTCTACATCTTCAACACTATAGCAATAGCCACCTTATTAATCTTTGGTATCCAACTTGTGACTTTTTTTGTTTTGTTTTGGAGACAGGATTCAACTATTGCCCAGGCTGGAGTGCAGGGGCATGATCTTGACTCATTGATGACTCGATCTCCTGGACTTAAGTAATCCTTCTTCCTCAGCCTCCCAAGTAGCTGGGACTATAGAAACAGGGTTTTGTCATGTTGGCCAGGCTTGTCTCAAACTAGGCTCAAGTGATCCTCTGGCCTCACCCTCCCAAAGTGTTGGGATTACAGGCACGATCCACTGCACCCAGCCAAATTGTGACTTTAATTTGTATTTTGTCTTGTTAGGAGTAAGAATCAGCATCGTAAATGTTTAAGAGTCATTTCCATTTTGTCTGTTTACTATCATGCATATCTTTTTCCCCATTTTTTTTCTGGAATTGTTAGTTTTTTTCTTACTGTCAGTAAAGAAATGAACCTTTTGTCTGCAGGTTCCTAACAGTTTTTCCAAGTTCTGCATTTGACCTCTGGATTTATACTTTTTTATTTGTGGTTATATAAAAAATTATTTTGTAGGTAAATTTATCATTTTTTTCCTTTTACAACTTCTGACTTCTTCTATTACATAGAAAAATCTCCTTGTTCTTATTACAAAATTACAGAAAATTTCATCACAAATTCTCCTAGTTTAGTACTTTCATCTTTATTTTCTGAGACACTGCTTAACAATCCATTTTTTGCATTTACTAATGGCTTATGCAATTTCAAATTTTCAGATATTTTTCACAATAATTTTGAATATAGCTATTATGCTCTTACTTTACAGATGAGGAAAATGAGGCTCTGAAAATTAAAACTATAGAGTTGAAATACAGTAAAACTAGAATTTGAACCAAAGTTTGTTCTGGTCACACTGATTCCTTGACTTAAAGATGTAAAATTGTCTTTATTTTTATTTGCACATATTTAAGGAATACTAGTGTCATATTGTTACATGGACATTTTGCATAGCGTGAAGTTGGGTCTTTTAGTATATCCCTCACCTGAATTATATATATTCCATCACCTGAATTACAAACATTGTACTCATTAAGTAATATCTCATCATCCACTTCCCTCCCACCTTTCCAAATATCCAGTGTCTATGAGTTTGCACTCTATATCCATGTATACACCTTATTTAGCTCCCATTTATAAGTGAAAATACACAGTATTTGTCTGTCTGAGTTGTTTCACTGAGATAATGGCCTCATGTTCTACTCATGTTGCTGAAAATGACACTGCATATCCTGTATTGTAGGACAGAAATTCTCTGAATGAAAATAACATTCAGAAGATGGTTATCTGGTCTTCCCAGTAAGGAACACACATGGAGGATTCAAGATATATTAATTCATTTGTCTGCATTTTAAAGACTCCAGGTCAAGTGTCTGGGAAATAATTATCTAAATTATGGAGATGTTTATATAGGTAAAGGAAGGTGGGGGCCAGTGAGGTGGTACCCACCTGGATCTGATGGAGAGATCATCTAGTTTGTTTCAGAGCTGGAACTCTGGGATGAAGTGAAACATAAATTGAAGAAAGAAAGTGGACCCTTCCAGGGGCTGTTACAATAGTTCAGGGGTGTTCTGATGAAGGATTCACCTATGGCTAGGTAATAGGAAACATCAAGAGGTAATGGTTGATGAACAATGGAGGATGGGAGAAGAATGAGTTACAAGATTCCTTGGATGCTGCATTCTCTGTTGGAATAGCTGCAGGTACACTAACCAAAACAGAGACCCTAATGATGATGATGATAATGATGAAAATAATTCAGCCAATATTAATTGGGTAGATTTTATAAGGCACTGATTTAGATACTCCACCCATATTTAGCCTTCATAACCCTATAAGGTAGGTACAATTTATAACTCCTATTTTATAGGTAAGAAAATTGAGGTACAATGAGGTAATTAACTTGAAAAGATCATAAAGGTCAGAGAAGGTCTTACTTTTAACCTGTAGCAGATAGACCAAAAGAGGATGTGGAAAGGGATTCTTGGGAGTTCATGAAAGTAGATTAAGAAAGGACAGAAATAGGGTATCTGCTCATCTCTTCTTTTTCAAAATAATTAAGCTACGTTTTACCTGTGAATCCCAACAATTGTTTTCCCTGCATATATCCTTTAGAAAGTACCTAACATTTTGGAATCTCATTTATAAGTAAGAGTATCATTCTAATACAAAAAATGTCATAAAGATGAAACCAGATGCAATATGATTTTTAAAAACTGAGGATATTTCCCCCAAAGATGTAATAATACCAAATGCTTTCTTACAGCATACAAATAAACAATCTTTCTCAAGTGACTCTTAGTAGTCTAAACCAACTGAAACAAAATAATACTTTGGATAAGCCCTATATTTATAGGAGAAATGTATTCGGCAGGAAAGAAAGTATATTAATAGCAGAGGTTGTTTAAAATGTTCAGGTTGTTATCAACTGTAGATGATTGTAAATGAAAAACAACATCTCAAATGAAATCAACTGTTCAAGGGAATAATTAAACATTAAAACAACTATGTAGTTGGGGTAAATACTGAGATCAAAAACTCGTGTCAGACTTGATAGCATTAGCATTTCTCATGCTGGGTTTTAGATAAAATTACTTGAAATACATTCAATATATCACAAAACTGTTAAAATATCTTCTCTTCCTGACTTCTAAAATTCTTTCCCTCTATAGACACAAACAGATGGAGTCTCCTTATTGAAGTAGGCTTTTTCCCCAAACAAAATAAAGGGTACAAAATGTTTACATTACCAAAGATTTTAACCAGGATAGTACACTAAGCCATGCAATTTTACTGAATTCTGAAGTGTCCTAGTATTTTAATGTGTGCTCAAAATTCACTCAGAAAGTCACGAACTTATTCATGCTCTACTTATAATCAAGTCCCTTGAGTATATTTGATCAAAATTAACCTTAAGTATGCAGTTCTTAACGACCTAAAAAAAGACTTAGACTCCCACACAATAATAGTGGGATACTTTAAAACCCCCACTGTCAACATTAGACAGATCAACAAAACAGAAAATTAAAAAGAATATTCAAGAGTTGAACTAAGATCTGGACCAAACGGACCTAATAGACATCTACAAAACTCTCCACCCCAAATCCACAGAATATACATTCTTCTCAGTACCACATCACACTTGTTCTAAAATTGACCACATAATTGCAAGTAAAACACTCCTCAGCAAATGCAAAATAATGGACATCATAACAGTCTCTCAGACCACAGTGCAATCAAATTAGAACTCAGGATTAAGAAATTCACTCAAAACTACACAACTACATGGAACCTGAACAACCTGCTCCTGAATGACTACTCGATATATAATGAAATGAAGGCAAAAATAAAGATGTTCTTCAAAACCAGTTAGATGAAGATACAATGTACCAGAATCTCTGGGACACATTTAAATCAGTGTCTAGAGGGAAATTTATAGCACTAAATGCCCATATGAGAAGCAAGGAAAGATCTAATATCAACACTCTATCGTCAAAATTAAAAGAGCTAGAAAAGTAAGATCAAACAAATTCAAAAGCTAGCAGAAGACAAGAAATAAGAACAGAGCAGAACTGAAGGAGACAGAGACACAAAAAAACCCTTCAAAAAAAAATCAATAAATCCAGGAGCAAGTTTTTTGAAAATATCAACAAAACCAATAGACAGCTAGCCAGACTAATAAAAAGAAAAAGAACCAAATAGATGCAATAAAACATGATAAAAGGGATATCACCACCAATACCACAGAAATACAAACTACCATCAGAGATTACTACAAGCACCTCTATGCAAATACACCAGTAAATACAGAAGAAATGGATAAATTCCTGGACACTTACACACTCCCAGGACTAAACCAAGAAGATGTTGAATCTCTGAATATACCAACAGCAAGGCTTAAAATTCAGGCAACAATTAATAGCCTAGCAACCAAAAAAAGTCCAGGACTAGATGGGTTCACAACTGAATTCTACCAGAGGTACCAAAGAGGAGTTGGTACCATTCCTTCTGAAACTATGCCAAACAATACAAAAAGAGGAAATCCTCCCTAACTCATTTTATGAGACCAACATCATCCTGATACCAAAACCTGGCAGAGACACCACTAAAAAGAAAATTTCAGGCCAATATTCATGAACATTGATGCGAAAATCTTCAATAAAATACTGGCAAACTAAATCCAACAGCTTATCAAAAAACTTATCAATCAGAATCAAGTTGGCTTCATCCCTGGGATGCAAGGCTGGTTCAACATATGTAAATCTATAACTGTAATCCATCACGTAAACAGAACCAATGACAAAAACCATGTGATTATCTCAATAGATGCAGAGAAGGCCTTCAACACTATTCAACAGCCCTTTATGCATAAAAACTCTCAATAAACTAGGTATCAATGGAACATATCTCAAAATAGTAAGAGCCATTTATGACAAACCCACAGCCAATGTCATCATGAATGGGCAAAATCTAGAAGCATTCCCTTTGAAATTTGACACAAGACAAGGATGCCCTCTCCCATCACTCCATTCAACATTGTATTGGAAGTTCTGGCCAGGGTAATCAGGTGAGAAAAAGAAATAAAGAGTATTCAATTAGAAAAAGAGGAAGTCAAATTGTCACTATTTGGAGATGACATGATTGTATATTTAGAACACCCCATCGTCTCAGCCCAAAATCTCCTTAAGCTGATAAGCAACTTCAGCAAAGTCTCAGGATATAAAATCAATATGCAAAAATCACAAGCATTCCAATACACCAATAACAGACAAACAGAGAACCAAATCATGAGTGAACTCCCACTCATAATTGCTACAAAGAGTAAAATACCTAGGAATACAACTAACAAGGGATGTGAAGGACCTCTTCAAGGAGAACTACAGATCACTGCTCAAGGAAATAAGAGAGGACACAAACAGATGGAAAAACATCCCATGCTCATGGTTAGGAAGAATTGGTATCATGAAAATAACCATACTGCCCTAAGTAATTTATAGATTCAATGCTATCAGCATCAAACTACCATTGACTTTCTTCACAGAATTGGAAAAAAACACCTTAAACTTCATATGAAACTGAAAAGGAGCCCACATAGCCAAGACAATTCTAAGCCAAAAAAAAAAACAAAGCTGGAGGCATCATGCTATCTCACTTCAAACTATACTAAAAGGCTACAGTAATCAAAACAGCAAGATACTGGTACCAAAACAGAGATGATAGACCAATGGAACAGAACAGAGACTTCAGAAATAACACTACACATCTACAACCAACTGATCTTTGACAAATCTGACAAAAACAAGCAATGGGGAAAGGATTCCCTATTTAATAAATGGTGCTGGGAAAACTGGCTAGCCATATGCAGAAAACTGAAACTAGATCCCTCCATACACCTTATACAAAAATTAACCCCAGATGAATTAAAGATTTAAACAAACGACCTAACACCATAAAAAACTTCATGACTAAAACACCAAAAGCAATGGCAACAAAAGCCAAAATAGACAAATGGGACCTAATTAAACTTAAGAGCTTCTGCACAGCAAAAGAAACTACCATTAGATTGAACCAGCATTTAACAGAATGGGAAAAAATGTTTGCAATCTACCCATCTGACAAAGGGCTAATATCCAAAATTTACAAGGAATTTAAACAAATTTACAAGACAACAACAAACTACCTCATCAAAAAGTGGGTGAAGGACATGAACAATTTTCAAAAGATATTTATGCAGTCAAAAAACACATGAAAAAAAGCTCATCACTGGTCATTAGAGAAATGCAAATCAAAACCACATTGAGATACCATCTCATGCCAGTTAAAATGGCAACCATTAAAATATCAGAAGATAACAGATGCTGGAGAGGATGTGGAGAAATAGGTTTTATACTGTCACTAGGAGTATAAATTAGCTCAACCATTGTAGAGGACAGTGTGATGATTCCTCAAGGATCTAGAAATAGAAATAGCAATTGACCCAGCAATCCTATTATTGGGTATATACCCAAAGGATTATAAAACATTCTATTATAAAGACACATGCACATGTATGTTTACTGTGGCACTGTTCACAATAGCAAAGACTTGGAACCAACACAAATGCCCATCAATGATAGACTGGATAAAGAAAATGTGACACATATATACCATGGAATACTATGCACCCGTAAAAAAGAATAAGTTCATGTCCTTTGCAGGGACATGAATGAATCTGGAAACCATCATTCTCAGCAAACTGACACAAGAAAAGAAAACCAAACACCACATGTTCTCACTTATAAGTGGGAGTTGAACAGTGAGAACACATGGACACAGGGAGGGGAACATCATGAACTGTAACCTGTTGGGGATGGGGGACTAGAAAAGGTGTGTGTCCTCAGGGAGGGGAATATCACACACCAGCTCTTGTCCGGGGACGGGGGCTAGAGCAGGGATAGTAGGAAGTGGAGGGATTAGGGAGGGATAGCATTAGGAAAAATACCTAATGTAGATGACAGGGTGATGGATGCAGCAAACCAGTATAGCACATGTATACCTATGTAACAAACCTGCACATTCTATACATGTACCCCAGAACTTAAACTATAATAAAATTTTTTATAAAAGAATATGCTGTGAGAAAGCCAATTTATATCATTTATCTTCAAATTTTCCTTCTCATAAGAATGATAACCAAATGATCATTAGCATCTGTGGACCATAACCTAATTGCCAAGCCAAGTGATTTCCATGCATTATCTTCTAATTTAATCCCCACGAAAGTCTGTAAGACAGAAATTGATAGTATTCCCATTTTATAAATTTGGAAATAAAGTCTTGGTGAAGTTAAAATAATTTCTCAGATCTTCCAGCTGCACTGAAATGCAGCTTCAGCGTTCAAACTTGGGCTGACTCCACAGCCTATTGGTACAGCATTAGTTCAAGCAAAGGAAAACGTGTTCAACAATTATTTTCTCAGACCTATTTTAAATGTCACTGTCGCTTGTTAGAAGGAAGCCCTTATTTAAGCAAGGGCATGTTCTTACAAAGAAGTATGTTAGCTGGTTGTTTTTGTATGCTGTGAATACTGACTGGCATGCATTCTTTAGATTCACATGTATTTTCTCTCAATATTTCTGCAGATAAGTTACTTTGAATTCACAATATTTTGTTCTGCAAGTGGTTAAAAGTTATTTAAACTTAAAATACAATATCTGCTTTATACTAGGGAGGATGTCAACCATACCTTTTTGACTTAAAAGGATAAAAATTAATGTCGCTTTCTCTTTCATTTCTCTTTTTCTTGCATTTTCTTTAGTATGACATTCTTGAAGATACACTTAACTATATTCACAATTGCCTAAAGATGCATCTTAGAAGTGTCACATAGGTGTGCATGACACATAATGTGTTTGTACAATCCTTTCCATTTCTTATACCTCCTCACTTTGTAATTTGTGGGAGCACGTGGCCAGAGAAATCAGATACAGATATGGTAGCATTTGGAGAGCCTGGAAATGCCATAAGGCATTTTCTCCTTCTGATGAAACTACCGCGTGCCTTCTGTTTTCTGAATATAATTTTCATCTTCTCCTGTGCAACAAACAGGATTGAACTCACTACTTCATCCAACCAAGCTTCAATTTTCTGAATGTCAAGTAATAAATTAATATAGGAGTCATGATTAAAGCCCTGATCACAAATCCTTTTTCTGCCTCTTGATTGGTATGCTTTTCCTCCCTGATTTCATGAGTCGGTATTATTTTCCTTTTCACCCAACCACTTGCAGTGCTTCCCAGTTTACACCATAAGTGGCTTTTATGAAGATACCATTCACAACATCAAATGAGCCATTTGTCATCTTGTTTTTGTTTTTCTAATGTAATCCCATTGTCATTTAGACTTGACATTTCAGAGACTTGAACTTCAATGCACTGTACTATCACTCAAAGTTGCCTGGGGACAAGTGCTGAGCTGTGCTTTTCCCCCATGATTCAAGGAAGAACATTATTCTTCTTTCTTTATTGCTCTAGTCTTCTACTCTATACTTCCACAAATCACTATAATTTGTACCACACAGTACACTATCTGCACAAATCACAATAATTCCTACCGCACAGTACACTATCTGCAGTAGGTGTCCTGTAGCAACTTCAGAAATGGCTATAATGTTATAAATCATTGTGCTGTTTTAGCATAAAATGTTAACTTAGGTAAATATACCTTGTACTGCATTTTTTTCTTTAGGAAACTATTAGCTACATTTTTATGGTTCAGAAGAGAAGCCTGTTACCAGTTATACTCTTCCAGGATTTTTGTTGTTGCTGCTGTTTGAAACTCTATTTTATTACTTGTTAGACACAATGTCTTTGAACAAAAAAACATGCCTATGTGTTTATTATGTGTTAGTAAACCATAGGTTACATATAGTGGTAACTAATGACTCTTCGAATATTTTTATCATTTTGTTACATGGTATCTGCAACAAACATAGGACAGATTTATGGGTAATGGCAAATGGCTTAGTTAAAGCAAATCTCTGACTTTATTAGGTCAAATATGAGAGGAACAGCTACTCAGAGAAATCTGGCTGAAACATAGCTTAGAAACATATCAACTCTGATGCTTTCTCTATTTTCTGTGATTTATCAAATTGGCCTTCAAAACTGTGTGCAGGATTCTTAAAAAAAATAAATTCTAGCTGTTTTTCAGAGCTTGAACTGCTGCTTTCTCTATCATCCACATTAGTTGGGGTTTGATCAGAGAAGCAAAACCACTAGAAGATACATGAAATAAGGGATTTGTTATAAGGATTTGAGCTTACACAGTAGCACAATACAAATCCATCTTATCATCCCATTGCTGATCTTTTAACTTATCCAATTTCCAGTTTTTTTCTAAACAGACTCCCTAAACATATTAAGAGAAACTACCAAATCACCATCCAAGATACATTCAGGAAAAAAGAACAATAGCACCATTCAAAATAGTATCTGAATACCAACTCCTGTATATTTCTTTTAAATTCTCAGTAAAATAGTCATAAAAATACTTTAAAAGACAAAATGTTTAGTATCAAAAATTAGAGCAATAGACAACATAGTGGCAAAATCTGAGAGAATTCTGTGCAAATTTTAAAGCATGTGGAATAGGACTGACGAGAATCCTGTTGAGTCCTAACTCCTGGTACTTCAAGATATGATCTCCTTGTTTGTAAAGAAGGTATTTACAGATATATTCAAGTTAAAATGAGGTCTGTAATATGGTCCCTAATGTAATATGACTGGCATCATTATAAAAAGAGGAAATTTAGACATAGAGACAGTCACAGAGGGAAGATGATGCAAAGACACACAGGGATGGCTAGATGTGGTAGCTCACGCCTGTAATCCCAGCACTTTGGGAGGCCAAGGTAGGAGAATCACCTGAGACCAGGTGTTTGAGATCAGTCTCGGCAATCTAGCAAGACCCCATCCTACAATTTTTAAAAAATTAGCCAGGCACAGTGACACACATCTTCAGTCCTCAGTTGAGCCCAACAGTGTGAGGCTGCAGTAAGCCACAACAATCACACCTCTCCACTCCAGCCTGAATCACAGAGTGAGACCCTGTCTCAAAAAAAAAAAAAAAAAAAAATTAACCATGTGACTAGAGTGATATACCTATAAGCCAAGACACATCAAGGATTGCCAGCAAACACCAGAAGCCAGAAGCAAGAAGAGACTCTCAGAGCTGTCAGAGAAAGCATGGCATTGCTTACACCTTGATTTCGAATTTCTAATCTACAGAACTATAAAACACCTAGCGTCTGTTGTTTTAAGCCATCTGGTGTTTGGTTTTTGGTGATAGCAGCCCTAAAAAACTAATATACTACTTTTGCCTTATTTCACAGCATAATTTATAATATGCTCTTAATCCAGCTCTTTTTAATGTATTCTGCACCCTATGCAGGCTAGGTATGCAAACAGTACCAGAGGCCCGTATGAGCACCCATCCCTTTCTTCAAGAGTTCTGCTCTCTCTCTTTTTCTCTCTCTTTTTGCCCCCTACTAGCTTCTGAGTCTGAATTTGGCTCTTTCACAGGTAGCTCTTCTCTGGAATCTTACCCCAGCCCTGTCCTTTCTCCCCTCTTAAGGACAGGCTACTTTGTGTTTTTCCACTGATTCTGTGTACCACAAAGCTGGGACACCATGTGTTCTTGCTGTCCCTTGCCTCATCCACACCTAGTTCAGAAAATAGTACCATAAGAAGATAGAAAGACCCCAATAAAACACTTACCTAGATAACTTACATTTTAAAGCACCAAAACAGTTTTAAATATTTCACAATTTTAAATGGAAGTCTAAAATATTAGCTAATTAATTAATATTAACTAATTAATTAGTTGAGGGGAGTTGCTGCTGAATAGATGTTTTGACTTGTTGATTCAGGATTTTCATCAAGAACATCAATTATACTACAGGGTTACAATAGTGCCTCAGCAAGCTATTAAGATATATACGTCTGTCAGAACTTATCAAATGGACTCATTCTTTAATTTTAGATAATTCTGATTTTAGTACTTTTAATTTTGGTCAGTGATTGTACGGCATCATAAATGTGGCAGCTATTTCCTTCTCATTTGTTTCTTCTAATCAGCACTGTCCAAATCATCTCACTAGTATTATCTTTGTGAGCATGAAGATGCTCAGTTACAATCCTCCTTCAAGGGAAGACCTGTTGCTCCAGCAACAGGTTTAGTCTAGTGGCAGAAAATGCTGCCTTTCCCAAGGGCACATTGTTCTCCTGGGGCTTATGTTCAGAGATGGACACACACACACACACACACACACACACACACACACACACAGATACACAGAGTACACCCTTACCTGCAGTTTCATTTTTCATGGTTTCATTTACTCATGGGCAACTGTGATATGAAAATATTAAATGGAAAATTCCAGAATTCTAAATAAACAATTTATATATTTTAAATTGCATGTCTTTCTGAAAAGAATTATGAAATATCACATCATCCCACTCCATTCCATCTGGGACATGAATCATCCCTTTGCCCAACATATTGCTGCTGTATAAACTCCCTACCCAATGGTCATTTAGTAGCCACCTTGGTTACCAGATAGATAGCTCACAAAAAGAAGGGTAAGTACAACCTAATGAGATGCTTTGAGAGACAGAAAGATCACATTCACATAACTTTGCATTATAGTATAATTGTTTTATTTAAGTATTACTTATTGTTGTTAATCCTTACTATATCTAGTTCATAAATTAAACTTTATCATAGGTAAGTGTGTATAGGATAAAAGTTACCAGTGGCTTGATCCACCAGGGGTCTTGGAATCTATATACAGTAGTCTTCCCCACTCCATGAATGTGTATGTATGTATGTATATCATACATATGTATGTGAGATAAGATATATTATCATTCCAAATGGTTGGTTAGTTGTTTAAGAAGAAAGCTTCCCTAAAGATCCCAAAATCTTACCAGAACCCTTGCTATTATACTTGGTGAAATCTATCTTTTCAAAGATAGTAACTACTAATTTTATATGTATTTTCATCACAATTTGACTTTTGTGTCAGGTGCTTCTTAGCAAATTGAAATGATGTAATATTCCATTATGTCTTTTTAACGAGTAACTAAGGCTATGATATTTAACTTTAAACTCGAATGTACTTCTTTCTTGCACAATGAAAATGAATTGTGTACTGACACTTGCTGTCTTCCACTTAGCCATGCTGTGGCTTCACAACGAAATGGAGAGAGACACTTTGCACCCATTACTATTGTCCTATTGCAATGCAGATACATTAAAATAACCTACAGCAGTATTTTTCTTAGATCATTAACTGCTCAAAAGGAAAATGAGAAATCATTTGCTACATCTTTTTAAATACAGAGTCTTGCTCTGTCACTCAGGCTGGAGTACTGTGGTGCAATCTCAGCTAACAGCAACCTCTGCCTCCTGAGTTCAAGTGATTCTTATGCCTCAGCCTCCTGAGTAGCTGGGACTGCAGGGACGCACCACTATGCCTGGCTACATTTTGTATTGTTTTACCACGTGCCCAGGCTGGTCTTGCAATTGCCTCAAGAGATCCATCTGCCCCAGCCTCCCAGAGTGCTGTGACTACATGTGTGAGCCCCAGTGCCTGACCTCGCTTGTTTTTAAAAGTTTTATATACAGCTGTATGTAATTAGATCTTGAAGTTTCTTGAGTATGATGATGATGATGATGATCATGATGAGGATGGCTGTGTTTTGAGAGAGCTACATAGCAAGGAAAAAATAAGTAAGACTGTATTAGCATCAGTCATTGCTCAGAATGTATTAGTATATGAATCATTTAAAACCTTAAACAGATTCTCAATTTTATACTCACTTACTTCATCTTAAATTATACTTATTGAACTGAAATCAAATCTAAGCCACGTTTTAAGCTCCAAATTTAGAATACCACATATATTTTTAAGTTTCAAAAGCAGGTGCTCTGGGTAAAATATCATAAAAACTTTTCAAAGAAAAATGCTAGTTCAATACTGTCTTGACTAAACATTGAAAAAGACTGTCAAGCTGAACAGTTGACTGATGATGACCCCATTTGAGATGTCTGTTCTTAGCTGTATTTTCAAAAGCATCAAAGTCATTCTACAGTCTCTTGGTAAGTTGTCAAAACTGTCTAGAATTGCTATTAGGTTCCAGCCATATCTGTCTATTCATGAAAAGTTAAAAAACAAAACAAAAAAACTACCAGTAAACTTAAGCCATCGAATTTAAGTTCTTATCAAAAAGAAGCCATTGTATATTTTTTCTTTCCCTAGAGGATTTACAATTTTAGTGAATTGTCTGAATTACACTCACCACACTAATGGCAAGTTTCAGAATGGGTTAAAACATCAGAACAGATATCTGAGGCAAATGAGAATCCAACCAATATGCAATTTTAGGTTAAAAGAGATTATGTCATGAGACTTAAAATGGTTTTAGAATTACCACTTATGGACAAACTGATTTAATAGGCATTGCACTACTTTTCAAAACTGGAATATCTTCGTAACAAAGATGTAACTAAGAAGTACTTAATTTTGGATTGAAACTATATAGGTGGAAAAAATATTAAATATGATGTCGTATTTTTCTCAATATAATCCAGGGAGCATTACAGCAGGAAAGTCGTTAAATGAGTAGAATATTCATCAGAAGTTCTTTCCATAGGTTGAGGTAGAAAGATATGGAAACTTGCAGGATGAGCAGGCTACAAGGGAATGGCTATTCAAATAAGAGTTTGCACCACAAGGGCTCAAAACATGTCAAATAGATTTATTTCCTAGCACAAGTTTCCAACAGTGATACCCAAGCCTTCTGAAGGAACTTTTTATAACCAAGTTCAAGCTGCTCTCTGTATAGTAGTTACATGGCAGTGCAACTGAGGCCAACTCACTCACTGACACACTCACAATCATTTGTATTAATGAAATATTGAAAATGTTTGATTTTATGATGCCATCTATGACTACTGTTGAAGTAACTGAAAGTATCCAAGAGGATGATAGCCTCAATTAACTATGTGTATCAGTAATTCCCATGACTTTAAATATGTGGACCTCTCTTCTTTTATGTTTTCAATGTATTATTCTGATCCTGGAAAACAGATCAGCCTTCCTCCAATTCTAAGCAATTATTATTCATGTAGAAGTAGAAGGCTGGAATAAATTTAAGGTAAAAATGCTATTATTCAGGGCTGGTTAGGCATGTCTTCAAAGAATTTAATAAAGAATATTTGTTTAAAAATATTTATTTTCTATACCAATTACTACATTATTTTCATAGGTGAACATAAACATTGTGAAACACAAATGAGCATCTGAACTTTCAGAATAACTTAATTAGAGATGTAATCACTCTTTCTGTATATAATCTGACTTCCTGTTAATATTTGTTCTTATTTAAATTAAAATCTTATGACAGTAAAGTGAAGAAATAAAATTGTGCTTAAGTATTCAAGGAACTATCACTACCCACATACATCAGTGTGTGTTATGTCCACAGTTACAATTGATCTGACACTTTGGGTCAAGAATTAAACTGCTGAAATAAGCACCACCAAGGAAAAAGTAATAGCGAATTTGCAATCTACTCATTATTGTAAAACGGGGAACAAGGTTAGGTCCCTAGGATGACTGGGGTGGGGCATGTGGTGAAACTCAGTTGTGGCATAAATCAGAACAAATGACTTGGTTGTTAATGACAGCCAAAAAATTAGCAGACAAAAGCACACAACTGACATGAGAGAGAATCAAAAGCAGATAAGGTATAGAGAAAGGGTTAGTATTGCAGTTAGGAGAACAAGTTCATTGCTACCCAAAGAGCCAAGTTAGGTATAAAACAAGTCCACAGGAAAATGTAGGATGGTAGCTTGTCTCTAGGAGATTATTTTTTCTGAAATGAGAATAGATTATGACAACTATCTTCAGAGGCCTAATTGAACTGATCCTTTTCTGTGGAGGACCCCTATGGGACAAGAGAATCACCTCCAATACCTTATAGGCAATTAGGGCCACATCGTCTTGCCTAAAAATCTTTGCTGTCATTTATTTCTTGTTATGTCTTGACTAGGACTCACCCTTCAGAGAAATAGACTCCCCTTTGGCCCAGGGCAAGTCCAAAAATGTCATCCACAAACCAAGGCCTAGACCTGGGGACCCCAAGAGCCTGCCTGATGCTCTATAGCTCTGTGGCCAAGCTGGTACATAAGGTACAAACGAAGTCTACTTTTATTTTCCTTCTACTTAATCAGAAGCAGCCTCTCCTCATAGCCACAACAGCTGAGTCTCACCCGAAGCCAGTGAGTCTCAGACTCATACAATGCCACTGAGTACTACTTCAGTATCACTGCTGGTTATTGAGGGTTCAAGGGCTCTTTAGTCAGCAGCTGTTGGGTCCTGCCAGGAGTAGGTCCTTCCCTTTAAGGCAGCAGGTTCTCTTCTGGCCCATGGTGTGTCTAGAAATGTCTTCTGGGAGCTAGAGCTTGGGAAGGGGACCTCACAATTCTGACTGGTGCTGTATCCTACTGTGGCGGAGCCAGTATCCAAGATCAAGACAAAGTCCTCTTAACTCTCCCTCTCCTCTGCTTAAGCAGAAGGAAATGGTCTCATCTGGAGCCACAGCTGTGCAGCCTGAGGTTGGGAGAGGAGTGATGCAAGCACTCCCTTAGCCAGCCAGCTGGTGTCTCAATAGGTCACGTGATCCCCAGGTCCACAGGCTCTGAGCCCAGTTTGGTAATAGGAAGTTGCAGTTCTTGTGTCCTAGACTACCTTTCAAGTTTATGGCCCCAGAGTATTTTAGCTTGAAGTGGCAAGCCTTGCTGGAACTCAGATTCTGACCACTGGGATGGACGATTCTCCTCCAGGTAGGGCTGTTTTAAATATGCCCTTTGTGGACAAGCATCAGCTGAGTTCAGCCCAGTTTCACTTTCTGTTGTGACCAGGCAGCACTGAGTTCAATGCAATGTCTCAAATTGCTGCTCTCTTCCTCCAAAACACAGACTCTCTCTCCATGCCATACAACCACTGCCAACGAATGGGAGAGAGATGACATTTGTCATTCAAGACTGTCTTTCCTACCTTCTTCAGTGCCTCTTTCAACACTATGAAGTTAAAACCAGATACTGTGAGAGCTCCCCTGATTTTTGGTTCTCATGATGATAATTTTTGCATGTAGATAGTTGTTAAATTTGGTGTTTCTTCATGGGGGATGATCAGTGGAATCTTCCATTTGGCCATCTTGCTTTGCCCCTCCAGCCTATATTCTAATTGGGTTTTTGTTTTCTTACTATTGAAATGTCAGAGCTCCTTATTTTTACAGTAAACTCCTTATCAGATGTACTGTTTGGAAATATATTCTCCCACTTCATAGGTTGTCTTTTTGCTATGTTGATTGTTTCTTATGTTCCTCAGAAGCTTTTTAGTTTAATGTAATCCCACTTGTCTATTTTTACTTTTGCTGCCTATGCTTTTGAAGCCATATCCAAAAAAATATTGTTCATATCAATAGGCCTTTATTAAGTAATATAGCAGTACTGTTTTACATGCACAGATGCTCCCTTACTTACAATGGGGTTATGTCCAAACAAACCCATGTAAAGTCAGGACATCATAAACTGGGAACCATTTGTATATAATACCTGACAGTTTACAAAGTGCTTCCACCAACATAAACCTACTCTATCATCACAGTCATTCTGAAGTAAATTTAATTTTAATCATTCAACTGATGCAACTTCTCAAACACAGACCATGACTTCCAAACAACATCAAGTATAATGCAGAGCACAAACAAGAACGGCCTAACAAAAGGAAGCAGAACATTAAATGAATATAAGCATTTGCTAAAAGAATCGAAGAGAATAAGTGTTTTAAAGAGGATCAGAAAAGACATGAATTTGATCTAAGATAAAAATAAGATATGAAGGTATACTATGTGTCATGGACTCGATGTGTCCTACATGAATTTATATGTTGAAACCCTAACTCCCAGTGTACCTTTATAAGAAGACGCTAAAGACAGCTCTCTTCCTTGCTTTCTCTTACTCTTTCTCTCTCTCTCTCTCTCCCCCTCTCTCTCTCTTCTCTATCTCTCTGTCTCTTTCCCCAAATATTTGAGGAAACAAATAGAAGCCAGGAAGAGAGCCCTCATTGTAAATCAATTCTGTTGGACCTTGATCTGGAACTCCTAGCCTCTTGAACCGTAAAGAAGTAAATTTCTGTTGTTTAACCACTCAGTCCATGGTATTTTGTTATAGATACTCAAGCAAACTAAAACAGCATGTTTTCTAGAAAAATAAGTGAGAGAGAAGAAAACAAGAGACCATTGTTAACCCAAAGTACAGAAATAAAACTCTTCAAATTTCCTGCTATTATACTATTACAAAATGACAAAAGTAGAAGAATCATAAGAATAACTATTTAAAAGAAATGAATTGTGAGTGAAATTTTAAAGACAATTTTGACCAGAAATTTAAAAAAAAAGTTAGGTTTGTTTTTTCTTTATTTTGCATTCAAAAGGAAGATTCTAGCAATTTTAGAACAAACTGAGACAGGTTGTCTAAGTTTCACAAAAAAATTGAAAATTTTTCACAGAGAAGTGTTTGAAAAATCTATTTTAGAGTTTTTTTCTAACTAACCATGTAAGGTGATCAGTGAAAATATATTCCATGATCCAGAAGAAAAAGAAATGGAAGATATATCTCTATTAGAATATGGCAGGATTGCAATCTCTTTCCTATTCCCCAAATGTGTGATCAAGTCCCGACTATATCACTCCCTCTGGAAATCTTCTCTGTCTTTGTCATTGTCATTTCAACATCTATTTGAACACAGATCTAGATACTCTCTGCCCAAGAGTTCATTCTCTAGGTAACTGAAACTTTAACTGCCTTTCACCAGGGCATGTTCACCAAACACTCACCTTGGGTAAATATTGCACACATGAAGCTGCCCCATGAAGGTGAATGTGAAAGCTAAGAAATATACCTGTAGATGGTTTGTTCCAAAAAGACCTTACTGTGGCTACTTCTTTCTCACAGTTCTTTTTGTCCTCTTCTGTCCCCAATAAGAAACTAATAATTATCTTTTCCTAGGGTTCCTAGTCCTTTTCCATCATTTGAACAGATGGATGGCCTAATACAATAGTGTTAAATTCAACTGAATAAACCTGTTGTAATAAAAAGCTTCAGTTCTTTCTTGGACAATAGACAAATCACAGGATGGCCATTCATTGATGTGGTTTTCTCTCCATTAACTCGTGACCCTTGGAATAAATCATCCCACTCTTTCCTCTTGGCTGGATGTTGGTAGCTCAATAACTATGTTCTACACAGGACCTGCAACACTCTCTAGAGTAAGGGTGACAATTGGCATCCCAACAATAACCATAATGCTCAAGTCTGAGAGATTTATTCCAGTGTCGCCCATAATTAAGAGGAGAACTGTCCTGTATTACTAGATTATAAATAAAAATAATCTGAGATATTTTCACACATGCTGTCCTTCTCACCACTGCCTCATCTAATTTCCTCTTTCCCAAGGTGAACAGTTGTACTTAATATAGTTGTTGTAACTAAAGCTTTCCATTCTTACTGACAAAAGTCTTGCAGTCTCTTCATATAATTTGTATTACATGCAACTTTTAAATAAGGCTGAAGATAATAAGTGATTTTGTCTAGACAAAACTCTTACATCACAAAAGGCAGAAAGAACAGGGTAAAGAAAATGAGTGTAGACTGTGCCTGTTAATAATGAGTTACAGAGTCCTTATACGTGTTTGATCCAGATGAATCAAATAAGGGGAAAGACACACATTTCCTGATTGCTCAGTAAATCCTGCACTGAATCATTAGCAGCATCATGATGACAGCATAGAAACATATGTTAACCAATGCTTCCTAGTTCCCTCCCTCTTGCTCTAGAATTACATATACCCGAGGCTGAGTTCAGGGAAATGAACCACACTTCATTTTAATGACTCCTCTTTGACTCAAGTTTGCTGGGAATGGATGTAAAAACCATATGAAATTGATAGCTAGCCTAAAGGATAGAAGTATGGGAAGAAGTGTGTCTTCACTGATAAAAACAGAAAAGGAATGCAGTGTGTCACATTCAAATTCAGTATTGTTCATAACAGATAATTCCATTTTCAGATTAAGAAAGGTTATGAGTTTTATTTACATTGCAGGGTTTCTTTCCCTTGCAGGAATGTTTGCATTGTTCTTGTATAACTGCCAAGGGAATTTCTTGACCTAAACTCACAATTTGGTTACTGGATTAATAAAAGGGAGAGTAAGAATCCTTAAAAACTATAGTTAATTTAAAACGTCAGTATAACCTTCACAATTTATTTATCAATTCTCTTATCCATTTAAAAATTTCTGGGCCAGGTGCAGTGGCTCACACCTGTAATCACAGCACTTTGGGAGGCCAAGGCAGGTGGATTACCTGAGGTCAGGAATTCGAGACCAGCCTGTCCAACATAATGAAACCCTGTCTCTACCAAAAATAAAAAATTAGTTGGGTGTGGTAGCAGGTGCCTGCAGTCACCTGCAGGCTGAGGCAGAAGAATCGCTTGAACATGGGAGGTACAGGTTACAGTGAGCCAATATCGTGCCACTGCACTTTCAGCCTGGGAGACAGAGTGTATTGTCACTAAATTTTGTATTGATGATATACCTATTACATGCAATGACTAATCAACTTTATCATACCCCTATGACTAAACTTTATCCCTCTACCCCTTGTTCCTCCCATTTGTAAAAATTTTCTCTCTTTCAATAGTGAACTCAAGTATCATTTTCTCTGCTTTGACGTATGTAATTTCCTCTTTCTCAGACATGTAAGTTTTCCTCCATTAGGCTCTCACTGCATTGACCAAAACTCAAACACAGAACTTCCTTTATTTTATTCTATGTATTTCTCTCTCTGCAGCTAGACTGATTTCTCCTTAGTGCAGGTACCTCGTAATAATCATTTATTATTTATTTAACCTTGTTTCTACAGGGCAAAGTATAATGCCAGGTACATATTAAGTACTCAATAAATGCCTAATAAATGATTAATCGAATGTTAAGAGGTGGAATAAAATTAATCCTTCAGCTGTTTTGAATTATTTTTAATCTATCACGTGTTGATTTTTAGCTGACTGAAGTAAACAGCAAAAAGGAGGTCACTGCAAAAATCTGAAGAAAAATTATTATTCAAAATATCTGAGTAGTAGCTTATTCCTCTGAGATTTTTCTGTAAGGATTGCTTTAGAGGGAAAGTTGGTATTTGGGAAGGGCTATTGGATAATCAGCATTTTTCTTTACATTTCATAGTGATTTATTTATTTATGCATTCTTATTCCTGATTTATGCTTCTGAGTCAATGAGTAAAACAATAAATATTCTGTCAGCATGGTTTTTGATCATATGCAACTGAAACAAATTCGAATTTAAAATCAAAGTAACTCATGGGAAGCATATTAGAAAGCTCACAGAATTGCTGGAAGGTCATGCTGAGAAGTGGGCAGGTGTCAAGGAGCTGCAGAGAAACAAGAGGCAGAAACCAAAGGAGCAGGTGGAGCATAAAACGGTCTGGTGATTACTTTGTTGCTAACCTGAGCACTCTTCAAACTCCTATGTTATTATCAAGATTTGTAGTTTTCCAGGTATTCATTTGATCTGGCTTATGTCATGGGCCCATTAACTGACAAGGAGAAGGGGATTCTCAATACTTCAGCTTCCTGGTGTGCAGTCATCACCAGTATTACCTCCCACCAAGATTACTCATGATGAGAGAGAGGTAATTTTACAACACACAGACAGGGTGTCATTAGAAAGGAAAGCTGATGTTTGCCAGCCAGAAAAATCACAAATATTTCTACAAATATGTATTATATGCAACAACATCTTCAAGACATTATGTAGGTATCAAAGATGAATGAGATATAAATTCTGTCATTCCGATGAATTAATTGCTTAAGAATCACACTGTATCACTATAGCCTAAAAAGGATCAGAAAAATATTAGGTTGAACTGTTTTTTCTACCTAATAAGTACTCATTTTTTACTTATAAAAATGGCAATTTTATGTGATTTGATCTAAAACAGACTAAACAGCTAATAAATCACTAAATTATCATCTTGAAGGCTAATAGGCAGCTTATATTCTGTTTTCATTTTCCCCATCATTCTTCCCAAATTTATAATAGTTATGATAAACTAAGATGATTGTGCAATGAGTGTCAGTACTGGCCTCTATTTACCCAAGCATTCAGCTTTATTTCTGCTACTAAATAATAAAATTTCAATGGTACCTGGAAGTTAAAAACAAAATAATTGTACGGTGTGTTTTATATCTGATATCATTAAAATGAATACATTTTAATGGAGTGAAAATAAACATAGATAATAGAAAGTAGACTATTTGGCCAATTGGAATTATTTCAAGAGAAAAACTTTTTATGAGCACTATATAAACGCGATGGCTTCCAAGGCAATTTTCATGGAAAACAATTGTGCTAGATGATGAAGTTAGAATAACACCCATAAGCAGATTTGTTTCAGGATAATATAAATACTAGAATAAATAAGAATCCAAAATAAAAGTACTGAATTTAATCAGAGATCGACAACCTCCTAAACAATGTGCCAAAATGTCAAGCCCTAGTCCTCGGGTCCTTCAGGACCATGGAGAGGGTGGTTACCATGCCAACATTTTGTAACAATGTTTCCATGCCAACTCCATTTGTCTTAGTAAAAGGGTGTTGCTTTTTCCAATTCTTTACTAGGGGTAACTCTCTCAAGCAATGAACAGTGGACCTTATCAAATATGGCGAAGTGGTGCTTGACAGTTACCGCTCCCCAGCCACAACCTGTTGCGGAATCTTGATAAATTTCACTCTAAACAAGATCAGCTAATATATTTAATGCTGTAAATATTTTAAATGTGACTCAATGACAGATTCCCTGAGTTAGAGTATTCTTGTGTCTTGAAAGACTCAATGCAATTTTCTCAGATAATTTATTCTCCAAAACTTTTTTAAAAGGATGGAAGAGGACTTCTTTCTGAAAATTCATACATTTATGTATTTGGTTATAAATATTTTAAAGTACTGAACTTCTTTTCATTATTTCAGGGATGAAATTTGGGTCTGTGTCAGGAGTTCTGAGATGGCCCTCAGGCTTGATGATTCACTAGAAAGATCACTAGATTCAGAAAGGATGTTATACTCAGTTATTCTTTATTACAGCAAAAGGATATCAATTGAAATCAACAAAGGAAAAAGCCTTATGAAGCTAACTCTAGGAAAAACAAAACACAAGCTTACAAGTGTCTTCTCTCAGTGAAGTTGACAGATGCACTTAATTCTCCTAGCGGCAAACATATATTTATTGCCAAACCAGGGAATCTCACTCAAGCTTTGGTGCACAGGAGTTTTAGAGGGGGTTAGTGACATAGGCATGCAATACTTGCATAACTGACCTCAGCTAGACTTTAGCACCCAACAGAGTAAACATAAATGTTCACCATAAATCATATTTTTGCATAAATTATCTGATCAAACTAGTATCTCATGCCCCAAGGCCTCAGGCATACAAAAACACTCATATCCAGCAGGTTATCCCAAGGGATCTGAAGTCATCTCCTAAGAGCTGACCAAAGGTTCTTCCTAGAGACCAGCCATTCTTGGGAATGTGCAAAATGTGAGCCATCCAGGCCTGTTGAGTTAGCTCTTTCCTGAACAGGGTCTGTATTTCTTCATAAGAGACTTACCAACTTTCTACAACTAAAACGCATCCTGCATTATCTTATAAAGTATCTACCCACCTAATATATAAATAACTTCTGAAAATCAGCAAGAAAGAGTCAGAAACCTCAATTTTTAAATTGGCATGCAGATTTCTAATTGATATATGAAATCTATTTCCTTTTTTATTATGGTATAGTTTTAGCTGGGCACATAGAAAGACAATTAGATCCTACATTTCTTCTCTTGCAGTTAATTGTGACAATGTGACTAAGTTCTTTCCATTTGAATATACAATCATGAACTGCAAAACAGTGGAGCAATAAGGAACCACAAATATGACAGTGATCCCACAAGATTATAATGGGAGTGAAGAATTTTTATCACCTGGTGATGCTGTAGCAATCATAATACTGTAGTGCAATGAATTACTCTCATATTTGTGGTGATGCTTGTGTTAACAAACCCACTGTGCTGCCAGTCATATAAACATACAGCACACCAGGTGCAGTGGCTCATGCCTATAATCCCAGCACTTTGGAAGGCCGAGGCAGACAGATCATGAGGTCAAGAGATCAAGGAATTTGAGATAGGCAAAACATGAGTACATTTGTAGGCCAAGTTAAAAAGAATGATTAAAGATGAAAATTCAAAATGCAACCTTTTAACATAAGGTCCTAAAGGAAAAGCAGGAATCACGACTTTGATAAGCAGTGAGAAAATGTCTTCTAGCCTAGTCAGATGACTATATAAATATATTTGTTCTTTTGTTATGGAACTATGTCTGATTTCTTACAGTGAACTTCATCTGCTTGCAACATAGAAAAAAAAAAGGTCATATCCTGAACCCACCATTATTTTCAAATCATGAATTATTAAAATTTTGAGGTGATTTTAGGAAGGACTGAAGCAGGTATATTGCTACTTCTTGGTGGTTCTATTATGCATTATATAAAAGCAGACCTAAGAGCTCAATTTCCCCCCAAAGTTGAATGGCTATGCCCTTTGAGTCCAGAGGGAGTCGTGTATTCCCTCCAAGCAATGATTATTCACTAGCATAACCTGAATGTAGATAACAATTAATAAACTTTATTCTCTTTTAGCTGTTATGTACTCACTAAAAACCCTGACCTATTTTCCCACAATGCAAAATCATTCTCACTGATGAACAACAGTACAATAAAAGATATGCAGGCATTTATAAGAATTGAAATTAGATTTTTCATTGTAATTCAGAAGCATTTTTCCCTTTTAAAACAAATTTTTTTATAGCTGAGGGATTCATTTCGAGAGCACAACTAGTACCACATGAAGATTTGCAACTATGATTCTAAGATAGGTTAAATCTTTTATTTCTCCCAGGTCCAAAAGTGTTTTTATAATAGAAAACAATATTTCCCAAAGTGGTTAGCTATAAAGGGTTATTTACTCAAAAGCTATTTTCAAAGGGATTTTTTTTCAAACAAAGTCACAAATTGATTATTTTAAGTTCCTTTCCATTTCTTCCTTTGGACACCTATAGTGACATTTGGAAAAACAATGCAATATATTTGTTATTTTGTTCTTTCATCTTGATAGTGTACTCCTCAGAAATAAGTAATAAAGAATATACAGAATCATGTGTTAAGGTTTCCACTATGCCTCAAAATTATTTTAAAATTCATTCCACTAAACACTTTTTTTTCCTTCAAAGTGCCCCAAGGTTATAATTCTGAACCAAATTGAGCACATATTATTTGCCAGGCATTGTGCTGCATTAATTAATTATATCTAGGTGAGGAACTTTCACATGGTTTGGTTTGGTTTAGTAGGGAAGGGCATGGGGAGAGTGAGTTTATCCATTTATTTTTATACTTTGTGAATATTTCTTCCATCTGTCCTCTCCTTTCTAGGCTAAATTTCCATACTACTTCTCCCACAATTCAAATTCATCCTTCATATATCAGTGATATTCCTGGAAGATAAATTTAATCACATTTTTTTCATGGTATAAAACTCAGCAGTGGCACTTTTTATCATACAGATTAAGCTCCAAGCTCTTGGTTCCCTTTCTAGGTTTATTTTTCACTTTTTTTTTTTAACCTTTTAAAACAACCAGTTTCTTGATTTCACAGTTACCATACACTGAATGCTCTTCCATGCCTCTGCACATTTTCAGATCCAGCCTCCTCTGCCAAGGACCTTTTTCCTAGCCCTGTCCATATCCCACACAAGCACTGCTTAGTGTCTCCATGCATTCGCTAGCTTCACTCATCCTGAGAAGGATCTATTTGCCTTTGAAGACTCATTTCAAGCTTCTATCTCATGGAGATTTTCTTTTCAGGAAATGCCACCTCATCCCCTGCCCCCATTGCTTGTATTCTGATACTTACCACTACTTTTTATTTTTGGTCTCATTTTTCTCTAATTAGACCTGCATTATGTTATCGATGGCATTCAATCATACTTATTTGTTTTTTTTTTTGTTTTTTTTTTTTTTTTTTGAGACAGAGTTTCGCTCTTGTTGCCCAGGCTGGAGTGCAATGGCGCGATCTCGGCTCACCGCAACCTCCGCCTCCTGGGTTCAGGCAATTCTCCTGCCTCAGCCTCCTGAGTAGCTGGGATTACAGGCACACGCCACCATGCCCAGCTAATTTTTGTATTTTTAGTAGAGACGGGGTTTCACTATGTTGACCAGAATGGTCTCGATCTCTTGACCTCGTGATCCACCCGCCTCGGCCTCCCAAAGTGCTGGGATTACAGGCTTGAGCCACCGCGCCCGGCCACTTATTTGTTTTTATGTCTATTAGACTATAATCTCTTTGAGAAAAGGAAATGGTCATAGGAAGCTGAATCTGAAAATGTGTGGAGGCATGGAAGAGCACTAAATGTTATAGGAACTGGGATATCCAGGAACTGGCTGTTTTAAAAGGTAAAACAAAAACAAACAAACAAACAAACAAACAAAAAACAGAAAAGAATTAGAGAAAGATAAACCTACAAGAAAACCAAGAGTTTTAGAACTTAATCCTAATGATTAAAGGAGCCACTTGTGAGTTTTAAGCCACAAAAAACATGTGATCAAATTTATGTAGGGTCTGGCATATAGTGTGTGTTCAGTAAATATTAAAGGAATTAATGAGTGAATAACTACTCAGTACCAAAGATAGTTTATTTAGAGTAGTCTATTCTTTTCAGGGACTAACTATAGCTTTGCAAGTGGATGCAGTTTCTTTCTTTCTTTTTTTTTTCTGTCCTACTTTTCGTGATCTAGACTAATAATATATTTATTATGTAAAAGGATGCTTTTGAAAGAGCAGTGAAGTTCAGTGGTTTGGAGGTAGAGTTCTGCAGTTTTGTAAAACTGGATTTAATCCCAGCAGAACCCTCATGAATGGGATAGCAACACTGTAAAAGAGGTTGAAGGAGCACCCTGAGCTCTTTTTGCCCATCTGCCATATGAGGACACAGCATTTGAGACACCATCTTGGAAGCAGAGATAATAAGCATCTTAGTTCCTTAACAGACAACTGATCTGCCAGCACCTTGATTTTGGACTTCCCAGCATCCACAACTGTGAGAAATAAATTTAGTGTTTATAAATTACCCAGTTTGTGGAGTTTTGTCACAGCAGAAGGGATGGACTAAGATCACATGTTTTTAAACTCTTGAATAACATGTTTCCCCATCTCTTTAACAAGAATAATAAAAGCACCATCCTAACAAAGTCACTATGAGGACTGAATGAGTAGATGCACCTAAAGATGGGCCATAGAATCTAGAATGCCAAAAGCACCAGTTCGTTTTATCTGCAGCTATGTGTTGTTACTCTTCTGAGAGTTATGCAGGGGAACACAATTGGAACCATCCAGTCCTACCCTACCCTTCTGAATGATTAAGGTATTTTGAGCATGTAAACTCACTCCTCCCTTTTCTCCAACCTTAGTCATTTCAAACAGGTGCTCTCAGTGTCTGGAATACATTCATCACAGGCTATTGTGTGGGAATACCACAATGATTGTGCTATGGACAAAGTCCAAAACCATTTCAGCAATCTTGCTCAAACAGTAGTAATTCTGGACCCTTAGTCACCATTTTGCCTGGCCTATCTCTCTGGACGGTAAGTCACAAGGCTAGATGAATACACAGCCCTGCTTGGCTTGTGCGGCATCCACTTCCTACCTTAGACACTCTGACAGCTTTAAAATCTTTTTTTAATTATGTTTTAGAGACAGGGTCTTGCTTTGTTGCCCAGGCTGGTCCTAAACTCCTGACCTCAAGAAATCCTCCCACTTCAGCCTCCCAAAGAGCTATGTATGATTATAGGCATGAGTCACTGCACCCCACCAGAATCTTTATTAAGATAATGATTTTATAAGTAGAATGTGATTTTTTATAAGTCACACGTTGTAACTTAACTCTGTTTCCCCTCCCCCTCCCCTTCCTCTACATCCAGCTGTATTCCTGATCGTTACAGACCCACGTCTGCATACTTTCCCCATACATACACACAACTGGAAATTAAGAAGATAGGTGGATTTATTTTGTTTTGTTTCAGCTACTTCGAAATACCCCTATGTTAGAGTTGATCATAGAGTTGATTAGAATCATTTTTAATCAATAGATATTCAATTCCAAAGTAGCTTTTCATGAAGATTAAAGAAAGCCAAAGGTGATTAGAGTTTCTCATTGCATTAAGACTATTTCTATTTCTGCGTACCTGGATGGGATTCCCTTTAAGAACTGTTCATGTTTTCAGGAAAGTAGTCAAAGTAACAAATGAAAGTAATCAAAGTAATAAATATAAGGTTAAAATCCCCATATATGCCAACTGAATGTCTCAAGTATGACCTTGTAAGGCTAAAAATTCTCAAAAATAGTTTTTGTTCAGTAGTTCTACAAAGCTCTACAAAGTATAGTTTAAAGGTGTTATGTATACTGTCCCTTTTTCATTCAATAATTCAATATACAAGTGGCACACATTAAGAGATTCATCATTTCTATTTCATTTTATATTTGTGATTTCTCTCTTTATGGCTGATTTCAATTATTTTATGGCAGCAAGTAAATATACTTTGGCTCAAAGGACCATCAGGAAGTTGCCAAAATTAGATGCTTTTAATATGAACAACTGTGTTTTCTCCTCTTCTCCCTGAATACTAAATTATATAACTTGAAAATTTTGTTATAGGATATAGAAGAATTATTTCCTTCAACTCCAGTGAATGTGGAGAGCATCACAGGGATTGCTTTACCAATTACTACAATACAATTACTACAATAATAGTTGTTTACCAATTTGTTTCTACTATAAGGTGTTTCAAAGATGTAAGCATAGAAACGAAGTCATTAATGTTCTAGAGAAGAAGTATATTTATTTATAATTTTAATAAGAAAAACTTCTAAGACATAACCCCTAAATTTAAATATATAAGATTAATCCCTTAAGTAATAGGAAATTAAAAGCATTTTATGGCAAATAAATACCTTAGCAGATGACAAATTGATGAAAGTGTGAAATATACAACAGACCAAAGGTTAATTTATTTTGAAAAGGCTCTCATTATCAAGAAGAAAAGATAATATGAACAGATAATCACCTCTCCACTGCCCAATAAAAGAAAAATTTTAAAGGCCAATAAACTCAGGGAACAATTCTCAGTCTCACTTAACTATAAAGAAATTTAAATCAAAACAACAATAAGGTACTACTTTCCATCTGCAAAATTGATAAAAATGTTAAAGTTGAATGATACCAAACATAGATCAAAGTGGACAAGGGACTTTCATTCACCATTGATGAAAATGTAAATTAACACAGCCATTGGAAAGGCAATTTGGCAATATCTATCACAAATTTAAAAGCACATATGCTTTGACTCAACAATTACATTTCTAAGAATTTATACTAAGGTTAATTTTGCAAAAGTCTGTAAAAATATCTGCAAGGATCTTCATTGCAGCACTCTTGCTAGTAGCAAAAAATTACAATGATCTAAATGTTCATCAGTGTGAAAGCTGTTTTAAAAAAAAGATAAATTCAGCTGGGCCCAGTGGCTCATGCCTGTAATCCCAGCACTTTGGGTGGACCGGGAGGGCATATCAATTGAGGTCAGAAATTGGAAACCAGCCTGGCCAACATGGAAAAACTTCTTCTCTACCATAAATACAAAAATTAGCCAGGCACGGTGGTGGAAGCCTGTAATCCCAGCTATGCAGGAGGCTAAGGCAAGAGAATTGCTTGAACCCAGGAGGCAGAGGTTGCAGTCAGCCAAGAGCATGCCATTGCACTCCAGCCTGGGTGACAGAGTGAGACTCTACCTCAAAAAAAAAAAAAAAAAAAAAAAAAAAAAAAAAAAAAAAAAACATTGGAATGCCCTGAAGCCATTAGAATGAATAAGGTTCATCTAGAGTAAATATGGGAGAAATTTCCAAGATTAAATATTAAGAAGGAAAAAGCAGCATTGTTGCTTTGGTAAGATTTTTATTTTTTATTGTACTTTGGTTATGGGATACATGTGCAGATCATGCAGGATTGTTGCATAGGTACATACATGGCAATGTGGTGTGTTGCTTCCATCACCCCATAACCTATATCTGGCATTTCTCCCCATGTTATCCCTCCCCACCTCCCTGCTGTCCCCCCCCGGAACCCCTCAACAGACCCCAGTGTGTGATGTTCTCCTCCCTGTGTCCATGTGTTCTCATTGTTCAACACCAGCCTGAGTGAGAACATGCAGTGTTTGATTTTCTGTTCTTGTGTCAGTTTGCTGAGAATGATGGTTTCTAGATTCATCCACGTCCCTACAAAGGACACAAACTCATCATTTTTTTATGACTGCATAGTATTCCATGGTGTATATGTGCCATATTTTCCCTGTCCAGTCTATCATCAATGGGAATTTGGGTTGGTTCCAGGTCTTTGCTATTATAAACAGCATCATAATGAACATACGTGTGCATGTCTCTTTATAATAGAACGATTTATAAGCCTTTGAGAATATACCTCGTAATGGCATTGCTGGGTCAAATGTAATTTCTATTTCTAGATCCTTGAGGAATAGCCACACTGTCTTCCACAATGGTTGAACTAATTTACACTCCAATAGTGTAAAAGTGTTCCTATTTCTCCACATCCTCTCCTGCATCTGTTATCTCCACATGTTTTAATGATTGCCAATCTAACTGGCATGAGGTGGTATCTCAATGTGGTTTTGATTTGCATTTCTCTAATGACCAGTGATGATGAACATTTTTTCATGTTTTTTGGCCTCATATATGTCTTCTTTTGAAAAGTGTCTGTTCATATCCTTCTCCCACTTTTGGATGGGTTTTTTTCTTTCTTGTAAATCTGTTTTAGTTTTTTTAAAGAATGACATATGCAGGTTTTTTGAAAAGATCAACAAAATAGACAGACCACTAGCCAGATTAATAAAAAAGAAAAGAGAGAATAACCAAATTGATGCAATAAAAAACGATAAAGGGGATATCACCACAGATTCCACAGAAATCCAAACCATCATCAGAGATTATTACAAACAACTCTATGCACATAAACTAGTAAACCTGGAAGAAATGGATAAATTCCTGGACACCTGCAACCTCCCAAGCCTAAACCTGGAAGAAGCCGAAACCCTGAATAGACCAATAACATGGTCTGAAGTCGAGGCGGCAATAAAGAGCCTACCACCCAAAAAAAGCCCAGGTCCAGATGGGTTCACAGCTGAATTCTACCAGACATACAAGGAGGAGCTGATACCATTCCTTCTGAAACTATTCCAGACAATCCAAAAAGAGGGAATCCTTCCCAAATCATTTTACGAGACAAACATCATCCTGATACCAAAACCCGGCAGAGACTCAACAAGAAAAGAAAATTTCAGGCCAATATCCATGATGAACATAGATGCAAAAATCTTCAATAAAATACTGGCAAACTGATTGCAACAGCATATCAAAAAGCTCATCCACCATGACCAAGTAGGATTCATCCCGGGGATGCAAGGCTGGTTCAACATACGCAAGTCCATAAACGTAATTCACCACATAAACAGAACCAAAGACAAAAACCACACGATTATCTCGATTGATGCAGAGAAGGCTTTTGACAAAATTCAACAACCCTTTATGCTAAAAACCCTCAATAAACTAGGTATTGACGGAACGTATCTCAAAACAATAAAAGCTATTTACGACAAACCAACAGCCAATATCATACTGAATGGGCAAAAACTGGAAGCATTCCCTTTGAAATCTGGCACTAGACAAGGATGCCCTCTCTCACCACTCCTATTCAATATAGTACTGGAAGTTCTAGCCAGAGCAATCAGGCAAGAAAAAGAAATAAAGGGTATCCAAATCGGAAAGGAGGAAATCAAATTGTCTCTATTTGCAGATGACATGATTGTATATCTGGAAGACCCCATCATCTCAGCCCAAAATCTCCTGAAACTGATAAACAACTTCAGCAAAGTCTCAGGATACAAAATCAACGTGCAAAAATCACAAGCATTCCTATACACCAGTAATAGACTTCAAGAGAGCCAAATCAAGAACGAACTGCCATTCACAATTGCTACAAAGAGAATAAAGTACCTAGGAATACAACTAACAAGAAACGTAAAGGACCTCTTCAAGGAGAACTACAAGCCATTGCTCAACGAAATAAGAGAGGATACAAACAGATGGAGAAACATTCCATGTTCATGGTTAGGAAGAATCAACATCGTGAAAATGGCCATACTGCCCAAAGTAATTTACAGATTCAACGCTATTCCCATCAAGCTACCAATGACCTTCTTCACAGAACTGGAAAAAAACACCTTAAACTTCATATGGAACCAAAAGAGAGCCCGCATAGCCAAGTCAATTCTAAGCAAAAAGAACAAAGCGGGAGGCATCACACTACCGGACTTCAAACTATACTACAAGGCTACAGTAATCAAAACAGCATGGTACTGGTACCAAAACAGAGATATAGACCAATGGAACAGAACAGAGGCCTCACAGGAAATACAACATACCCACAACCATCTGATCTTCGACAAACCTGACAAAAACAAGCAATGGGGAAAGGACTCCCTGTTTAATAAATGGTGTTGGGAAAACTGGCTAGCCATGTGCAGAAAGCAGAAACAGGACCCCTTCCTGACACCTTACACCAAAATTAACTCCAGATGGATTAAAGACTTAAACATCAGACCTAATACCATAAAAACCTTAGAAGAAAATCTAGGCAAAACCATTCAGGACATAGGTGTAGGCAAGGACTTCATGACCAAAACGCCAAAAGCAATGGCAACAAAAGCCAAAATAGACAAATGGGACCTAATCAAACTCCACAGCTTCTGCACGGCAAAAGAAACAGTCAGTAGAGTGAATCGGCAACCAACAGAATGGGAAAAAATTTTTGCAGTCTACCCATCTGACAAGGGGCTGATATCCAGAATTTACGAAGAACTAAAGCAGATCTACAAGAAAAAAACAAACAAGCCCATTCAAAAATGGGCAAAGGATATGAACAGACACTTTACAAAAGAAGACATACAGGAGGCCAACAAACATATGAAAAAATGCTCATCATCACTGGTCATCAGAGAAATGCAAATCAAAACCACATTGAGATACCATCTCACACCAGTTAGAATGGCGATCATTAAAAAATCGGGAAACAACAGATGCTGGAGAGGATGTGGAGAAATAGGAACACTTTTACACTGTTGGTGGGAATGTAAATTAATTCAACCATTGTGGAAGACAGTGTGGCGATTCCTCAAGGACCTAAAAATAGAAATCCCATTTGACCCAGCAATCCCATTACTGGGTATATATCCAAAGGATTATAAATCATTCTACTACAAGGACACGTGCACACGAATGTTCATTGCAGCACTGTTTACAATAGCAAAGACCTGGAACCAACCCAAATGCCCAACAATGATAGACTGGATAGGGAAAATGTGGTACATATACACCATGGAATATTATGCAGCCATCAAAAACGATGAGTTCACGTCCTTTATAGGGACATGGATGAACCTGGAAACCATCATTCTCAGCAAACTGACACAAGAGCAGAAAATCAAACACCGTATATTCTCGCTCATAGGCGGGTGTTGAACAATGAGAACACATGGACACAGGGAGGGGAGCACTACACACTGGGGTCTGTTGGGGGGAAATGGGGGAGGGGCGGGGGGTGGGGAGGTGGGAAGAGATAGCATGGGGAGAAATGACAGATACAGGTGAGGGGACGGAAGGCAGCAAAGCACACTGCCATGTGTGTACCTATGCAACAATCTTGCATGTTCATCACATGTACCCCAAAACCTAAAATGCAATAAAAAAATAAAATAAAAAATAAAAAATAAAAAAAAAAAGAATGACATATGCATACAGTGTTCATTAGTTGATTGTTTCTAGTGGCAGATTTTATTTTCTAAAGTTTTCATGATACCTTCCATCCTATTTATTCTTTTGACATGTGACCTTGCCATCTTTCATCAAGAAGTGGAGTCTAATCCACTGCCCCTTAAATCTGAGCTCCTTAGTGATTTGCTAGTGAGGAACAGAAGTCACTGCAATGATGCAATACAAGTGACTGTGACTTCTGTGACTCAGTCAGAAAAAGGCATGCAGCTTCTACTTGGTTCTTTGGAATTCCTTCTCTCTAGTCCAAGTTCCAGAAACATAAGTGAAGAAACCCTGAAAAAAATTCATTCCCCAGCTTTTTAAATATTCCCAGATGACACCACAGACATTAGAAAGAAAAGCTATTCTCAATGTGACTTTTCCAGATTCCTGACACACAGAATCAGTGAGTCTGATTAGGAGGCAGTTGTTTTAAACTACATAACTTTGGGGTGGTTTTTGTATGCAGTAACATAACTAGAACACCTTTTCATCTTCCTTATCCTGCTTTCCACCTTCCAAATGTCCCCAGTTCATGTGGGGCTCCTGTTGTTCTGGAAAAGCTGAGTTGTCCCCCAACTTCATGGGTACAATAGATAATTTAGTATGATCCAGTGATCAATGCCAATCCCCTGGCCACAGAGACTAGTTCATGGAGGGGCAACTGAACTAAAACAGACTAACAATCAGGGTGAATATTACAACTTTTGCTTAGAGTTCTCTGTGAAAGGTATTTTCTCTGTCTGAAGAATTTGGAGCTGCTGCAGTTATTTTTTTTTTAACCATAAGGGAAACCAAACCCGAAACAGAGCCAACATGTGAAGAAGAAAGTTGAGATCTCCAAAAGCTCAGACCCAGGGCTCTAATTGTAAACCCTTACCTTAAACTTGTCCTTCTACATATTTTAGTTTTATACATTGGTAAACTGTCTTTATCATTTAAGCCAGTTTAAGCTGTGCTTTCTGTCTTTTGCAACCAAAGGCACCCAAAAGCATCCCTAACTTTCTATGCAAAACCTAAGTTTTCTGGGTGGATTCATGTTAGTGGCTACTATAGATAAAAAAAAAAACTGAGGAGGTGAGAACCTTATTTTTTATTTTATATCTTTTTGCACTGTTTGAGTTATCTAACAATATGCATTAAATTACGTTTTTTCATATTGATAGGAGTCTTTAGGGTGGTGAAATTGGCCATGTTTGGGTTTTATTCCTGTTTATCTATATGATACCCAAAAAACCCTCCCATGCAATCCTTAAGTCACTCATTCTTAAAAATAAAAATGAATTGAGTACTTGCTTTGCAAGTAATTACTTCTTTTAAATCTCACAAAAAGTCCAGTGGCTAATATGTTATTCCCCATGTTATAAAGTTGGAAAGTAAACCTGAGAGCTACTAAAGAATTTGCCAAAGGTCACAAAACTAGTGAGTAGTAGAGCTAGTATTCAAATTGATGTCTGTAAAGCAAAGTCCATGCTCACAAGGGTACCACTATCAATGATTCAAGTGGTTGTCCAGCTTATATTTGAACATTCTTAGGATAAGAATAAGTCTGTTGGTGTTTATATTGAATAACAAAAAAATGAGTTATCTGTTAATTCTACCTGCTGGGCAAAGTTGGGGTTTTTTCTACTACACTGAACAATCTAATCCCTCATCCAGGTACTAGTTTTTCAAATATTTGAAGACAGTTATCATGTCCATTCCCATGAACTCTCTCTCCATCCCAACCCTATCCACGTTCATATGAAAATACACACACACACACACACACACACACACACACACACCCCTCCCATGAATGATTCTTTTTCTAACATCTTTAAATCCTATTCAATAAAGTTTACCAAACCTTTTTTAAGTCATCTTTTTCCCATTTTCACACCATCGTGAGTCTACTGTCTTATTCCCTCTTACACTCTTAAAACCAAAAGCCCACACAGGGCTAGCAATTTTCCCAAGAACACAACGCTACAAACTAGTTAAATGCAAAATGACTGGCTGTTGCTTTCTTGGGAATCAATATTAACATTCCTTATCACACACAGCTCACACATTAATTTATAGTAATATTTGTGAGGATTTCTTCATATTTAAATGCTAGATAGGGACATGATAGGTAGGTAGGTAGGTAGACAGATCACCATTACCATATAGATAGCTTACTATTGTAATTTTAGCATTAGCAGCTTTGGAGGAGAAATCAGCAATGAAGGACTAAACCAAATGTTTCAGACCGAAGACTAAAAATTCAGAATGCTTATTCAAGAAAATAAATAACAATTGAGATATTCTATGTGTTGTGACAATCACTTTAAAGAAACAGTATACCTAAATGAGTCTGTATTTAGTTGTGAGTTGGAAATAATTCTTGGCTAAGTGACCTAGGCCCAGTTTAGAATTATACATTACTCTTCCAGGGATAACAAAATAACTACCTTTAGCCAAATATTAAAACAGCTCTAGAAGAAACGGTAGGCATTTCACAAGAAATTTTTATCATGTCCAACATGAGAGTTAATGAAAAAAAGGAGGAATTGCAGAGATGCTAAGAATGAGGCAACGGCATAAACGCATCTTCAGTCTCTGGGTCTGCACAGGAAGAGGAATTCCGCATTAGAAAGAGAATGATTATCACATAACGTCCACCATAGCTTTCATTCACCCCAAATATTATAGAGGATAGAGCCCCAGGGCACTCTTTAACTTGTATTAGTCTGTTCTCACACTACTACAAAGAAATATCTGAGACAGGGTAATTTTTTAAATTAGGTTTAAGAGGTTTAATTGACTCACAGTTTCACATGGCTAGGCAGGTTCGAGGAAATGTATAATCACGGCGGGAGGTGAAAGGGTAGCAACCACCTTCTTCACAAGATAGCAGGAAAGAGGAAGAAGGAAGGAGAAAGGGCCTTTTATACGTCTATCAAATCTCGTGAGAACTTACTATTAAGAGAACAGCAAATAGGAAACTGCCCCGTAATCCAATCACCTCCCTCCCTCAACAGGTTGGATTATAATTGTTAATGAGAATTGGGTGGGAACACAGCTGAACCATATCAAACCTCCACACCCGCCCCCGCCTTCCCAGTTTCCTTCCAACTCACCTGTTTCCCATACATACGCCATACACCCATATGGACACACATTACATATGGTGCAAAAAGTTTGCCCATTTATTTTTAACCATCCATACAATCCCTATATGTAGGCTTCTTTCTGTTTAACGATAATAATGGCTACAATTTGTGTTGTGCTTAATAGATGTGATGGGAGAAGATTAGCCAATGGAAGCACTAGGTGGTACCACTAAATTGTTTTTTTTTTCTTCTTTCTCCAGCCTTTCCTAATTCACTGTGGGGTGGGGAGTCTCACCACAATCATATTATAATACATTAACTCAGCCCTTCCTCCTTAAAATTAAAGGATTTAATTGAGGAGTCTGCCTTCCAACTGTCTTCAATCATCCTTACACTGGTCCATATTTCCTTATAAAGTCCCAAATCATTTCCCTTCCATATTTTGTTTGATCATATTTTAGGTTCCACTGCTTAGAAACGCAGATTTTTGTTCTATTCCAATCCATGATGTCCTGTTATACTTTAAAATATGCACTTAAAAATAGTTTGTATTTAAATGCATATTTTTAAAATGCACTTGAAAATAGTTTATTAGCATATGCCATAAAAAGTAATATTCCTACTCTAATTGATACTTCAGGGATATTTCTCTTTCACTCATTTAAAATATGACTTCTTAAAAAGAAATATTCTGTGACTCTAGGCAGAAAAAACATGTTTATTTATCTCCTGAAGATTATCCAGGACATACCTGATTTTCTATCCAAGTCCTTTAAAGACTTGTGAGTTTTGTCATCGTGTTAAGTATTAATTCTTTGTTTCATGAAAACATTTTTTCTGTGGTTGGTGATAATTAATATCTTCCTTACATCAAGTGCTATAAGTTTTTACAGATTATCCTGGAGCTACGCACAGCTTCATAAAAGCTCAGACCATATGTGAAATTGACATGGACACACTAATTTACTTAGTTTTATTCCAACTCACCACATGTCATTTTTTATGTCAAAGTTCATAAATCTTGCTTTATTTTAGAAAAGATAATTCATACACAAGATTGAACTGATTGGATTAAGTTTTTATGCAATAAATAATAAAAGTGCATATGATTTTTTGCATGTTTGTTGGCTGCATAAATGTAACAAACCTGCATGTTCTGCACATGTACCCCAGAACTTAAAGTACAATAAAAAAAAGAGAAAAAAAAAGAACTTAAATGCCAATAGCTTTCACTACAAAGCTTCATTAAATAAATTAACAATTGAGGGGGAAAAAAAGCCATGAGACAGTGATTCATAACAACAGAATAAGAGAGAAAACAGAAAACAGCACTGTTTTACAAAGGAATAAGGAAAAAAATGGGGGGCACAGAAAGGTAAAGGGATAGGCTAAACAACTTTAAAAAGTGCTTGTGATTTTTGGATATGCATTTTTTTTATAGTAATAAACTATTACAAATGGATTTTTATATTTCAACTTAAATTCCAGAGTTAATTATTGTGTACATTACTTTAAAGTCACTGTGAAACAGCAATTAAAACTACACTATGGAACAGCTACGTATTTTTGAGACCCCCAAACGTTGTATGTACTATATTCTAAGTTTAAACTGAGAAAAATATTACTAGCCCATCCTTAACTATAAAGTCCAAAAACCTTCATTTAGCTAAACTCTAGGTGATATGCCCAATCAATAAGAAGTAAACCAAAATCAACTAATATGTATTGAGAATGTATTATAAGAAAGACACTTATATAGCACAACTAATTATGGTCTAAACAGGCTACTAATGCTGGCCAAATAATTTGCTTGCATTAGACTAGATTTTCCAAGGTAAGGCATACATAATCAATGTCAAGTATGGAAAGTTCTGTGTTTAATTGATGAAGTATATACAAAACAAACATTTTAATGTCATTAAAATGAGGACACAGGATTAAAGAAAAAATTTAGTACAGGTGTAAACATATGTGACAATACTAGACAGATGTTTAAATGTTACTGTTTCCTGAAGCAGATGCAATACATCATTCACTGTTCTATTTCAGTAAGCAGACAACATCCTCATAAAATAAACAGACACATTTGGCAACAAGACATCATTTTTATGAATTAGATTTTTAGAATACGAAACATTTCAAAGGATTTTGCTACAGTATATCATTGTACCTGGTGTACATTTATAGTGTGTCTTTTTTTTCAAAATTGACTAAATTAAATCAAGTTTCAATGAGATGAAATGAACTGATGAAAAGCTGTTTCTGAATCTTTGAAGTGGTTTGGGTTTCTTTTTGATTAAGGCAAATCTGTCTTGTAGCATGTTAATGTAAATTATAGTAGTGAATGTCATATCTCCATCTGCTCCAGCAATCTGTTAAAATATACAATTCTTTTCTAGGGAAGAGTTTATAAGCTTTCAGAATATTGCTATCAGTGTCCCACCCCCTCCAGTAAACTGTGTCTTGGCAAAACCTATTCTTTACCAATGACCTAATTCCCTGCCCTGGAAGAATTTCTTGATGTTATCCCCAGAAGCTTATAAATATTTCTTCTCTATTTCTAGAAACGGTTTAATCGGCTCTTGATAACATCCTCTATCCTGTGTGCATCCAGCCACATCAGTGCAGCAGACACTGCATTTAGAAATCACCATGGGAGCTAGACATTCTTCACAACAGAACATTCACTTTGGAAAGGAGAAAAAAACAAGTCAAAGGGAAAACAAGAGCTTTTAATCACAGTAAGGGCAGACTTACAGCATCTCTAGGGTTTAGTCATCTTGAGGCACCAGTATTGGTTTGACAGAAAAAAATCCTGTCTGATTTCTACAGAGAAATCTTGTATGAGTTACTTAACATATAAAGCCACACTTAATAACAATGTCTACATAAAAGAACAAATGAAGTCACCTTTGTGAAAGTAAGTCATAAAACACTATAGCTATTAGTGGGGACGGGGTCTTGATATGTTGGCCAGGCTGGTCTCAAACTCCTGACCTCAAGTGATCAGCCCACCTCAGCCTCCCAAAGTGCTGGGATTATAGGCATGAGCCACCATGCCTGGCCCAAAAGGATATTTTTTTCATAAGAAAAAATGCAATAATTACAGATAAGTCACTGCAAGTCATCATGAGGATATATATATATTGTTTTAGACACATTATAAAAGCAAGGTGTTACCCAGAAAACATGATAAATATGCCTGAACTGTTGAGAACTGGTATGTCAATGAGCATTAAGAGACACTCTTGGAGATTTGCTGTACAACAGAGCATATAAGTGCACATTCTGGGAAAAAGGCTTTCTGGCAAGGCATTATAAATCCTTTTCCTACAGTTTTCAGAAACAGTATTGCCTTCTGATCTTAAAAAAAAAAAACATAAAATGAAAAACACCTTTTTGAGTTCCATGCCCCCCAAACCCACCAAACTTATGTAAAAAATCTCTACACACTTGCAAAAGCAAAAGAAACAGATTCGCTGAGCTCAGATAAGGTATTATTTGCTTATTTTTTAGTCATTTTGTGTGGCATAATTTTTCTTTCTGGAAAAGGAAAAATTAGGTTAGATCATTCAAATCAAATATTTAAATTTTTAAAGTATGCATCAGTCTGTGCTTAAGCTTCAATGTAAATTTTATTTTTAAAAAGTCACTGATAAGAAAGGCTTAAGAAAATATAAAAAGAAATAGAAATCTAAATCCCAAATAAAATAACACAATTGTAATCAACAACGACTGAATTCCAAAGTGAATACATAATATATATAATATTATATATATCATCTAAATAGTGGTGTTAGCATGTAGTTTGTATACTATATACTATTTAGTACTATTATATAGCTAATAGTACTATATAAATAGTATTATATAAATAATATATAATATTATATATAAATAACATATAACATATATGATATATAGTATCTTCTGTTAGGTCCAGAAGTTCATAGAGAAATATTTTATTGAGGCCAGAGAAAGTTTGAAAGCTGTAGCCTGATCACAGAAAGCTTGTCTCCTCAGTTTTTAAGATGTGATCCTGGGGCCACCACCATTACCAAGGTCAAAACACTAGGTTTGTGTTGTCTGCAGTAACCAATGTTTAGAAGTTGAAGATATGCTCAAGATAGGTAACTCAAACAAAAAATTGTTTGGATCCCATATATACAATCTTATGAAATCAAGATGATTCAAGATCTGAACAGACTGTATTGTTTTAAAAAACAATGTCTGGTGTGTACCTATGCAACAATCTTGCATGTTCTTCACATATACCCCAAAACCTAAAATACAATAAAAAAAATACTGAAAAAAAATGTCTGTTTCATTAAAATTATAAAGAAATGACCCAAATTATTCTGGATGGACATTGGAAACAGTTGTTACTGATATGGATTTTGTATGTAAAACTGTTATAAAGCACTAAGATATTTTTCTATCAAAATTCCCAGTTTCCTTGACAAACAGAAGCTAATAATGCTAGTGAAAACAACCTAAAAAATATATTCCAGAAATATATATGGTACAATCTTATGTTGCATGGTCAGAGTATAGATACTAAGAGATAATAGTTTAGATACACAGGTAGATGATAGACAGATACACAGTTACCCAGAGTAAGATCACCAGTATACAACACTTAAGAATTTAATTTTTTAAATTCATAAACATATAAAAAATGTGGTGGTATATTATCATTCAGCTTGAGATGAAACCTTAATTGCTTTAATTGTTCTTCTGCTTTAATTGTCTACTGCATCAGAATAACAGAGCATAATTATTTCCCCTCACCTCCTGACAGGGTTGGAGATTTTGCCCTTCTTGATGTCCAGTTTTCATTTGTTAATAATTTTCCACTAGGATCTTCATTATCTACTGGGGAAAATAATGAAAGAATAGAAGAATTGAGGCTACAGGAAATGGAATTGGAGGGAGGGAGCAAGTATTGGGATTCACCACAAGGAGCCGTATAAACCACAGAATTCACCCCAGAGATGATCCCTAATAAGGAAAAGTGCCTACTACTAGGAAAGTCTAGATTGTGGGCCAAGAAACAGTCCACCAATTTCAGTTGCTCAGTTCTTACATGTTGCCAGCTTGGAATTCACTCACTCAAAGAGAGGACTTCACTCTGTCTCTGGGCAGCACTTCAATTACTGGTGGTCCATCAAAGTGGCACTGTATAGGACAAGATTTTACTTGGTTCTGCTCTAATCATGCCATAAGATCAGCCTCTGCAATGCCCTAAAAAACTGTTAAACTCAAAAGTGCAAGTGTTCTGTAAACCTAGACAAGTCTATGCAGGCATCAGAAGGGGCTCAGCTGCACAAACTTGAACCCGCTAAGGTGAGATGTGATTAGTGTTGCTATCTTTACCCATAATTAAATGAAAACTAAATTGAATATTCTTGAAATGTTCTTTGATAAATAAGATGGTAATTCAGGATCTTCCAGTGTTGAAGATTAAGACACTATATCACATAAAATCTCTCACTTGAAAGATGAACAAAAACAAAATCACTTAGAATATTAAATTTAAAAAGCTAGTTTATTAAGAATTAGAGAACCAATCAAGAAAAGTGCTATTAAAGTTTAGAGAGCTCTAAGAATGACAGCACTAAAGACAGGCCTTAGAAAATATGGAATCTGAACTGGGTCTTGAAGAAAGACAGTATATGAGAAGGTAGAGAAAAGGAAATGGTTATTACAAGTTAGGAAAGTGGCAAAAAAAAAAAAAAAGGTTGTATCATAATGAATCTGGATTGCATATGATGGCAAATATCTCTAGAGAAAGGCTTCAGGTTGAAATCAAGTTGTATATCAAATAACTTCAAATGATTCTTATGAACTCATAATGAATGAATTGATCATCTACTACAGACAGACATTACATGAGTACCCTACCTTTTGCTAAGTACTGTGCTCATCACTCTGCATATAGTTCTGAGCAAAAACAGCCATGTTTCCACCATGGTATAATAAGGACAACATACTTTAATCAAAGACAGACCCAGAGTCATATAAGACTGAGAAAAATTAATGAACCGTTATACCACTAGTGAACAGAAATAGAATGGATTAATTCAGGACTGAGTGACCCAAAGCTCATGTTCATTACATAGTAATGTCTTTTGTGTCAGTGGGAAAGTGACTGTACTTAATGTGGCAGAAGAGGAAAAGATTGATTGCAAGGGTTTAAGTAACAGGGACACAAATTTTAGTCCAGTGAATTTCTGTAACAATTACAAATGCCTCAAATTAGACCGATCTGGCCTGCAGATGGAAATTTAAACAAAGGCTAAAATACTGCCTGCTCTGAGTATTGTAAGAATTATTGTACTGGGTAATTTTAAGGACTTTTATAACTTTAAGAGTCAGTTAATCCATGACTTTTTTGAATAGGTAATGTGATTACTGAACTCAAAATAAACATTGAGGATATCTGTATAAGGAGTGTGTAATAAAATCATTTCAAAAATAATAAATAATATAACTTCTACTCTAAAATGCCTGGATATTCGCCTAATATGATTGTCTTTCTATTAATCATTTTATTTTTAAAGTTTCCTATATTCCATTTTGACATTATCAAATCAAGGCTAAATTTAAAACATTTGGTGTTCTTGAGCATCTTTTAAATGCTCAAAATATTCTGTAACAAATTGGTATGCAACATCATTTCTTCAAAACCTTACATTAAAACTTGATTTTAATTACCTCTCAATTATATATTGCACCACTCCTGTGAGTTAGCTATTTTAAAGGAATTAAAGTTGCTAGGAGGAAGAATTACATTTTAAAATGCAATATGACAACTTTTTAGCCTTCACTTCTGTGGCAGTTATAAAATAGTTCTCTCAAGCAACACACTTTCATATGTGCTTTCCTCTTTTGATTAAGTAATCAAAGTAATCAGTAACCTCTCACAATTGGCTTCAGATTTCCACATGTACCTATGCTTTCTCAAAATGAAAATGAAACACAGGAAACAATAAGGAAGCGTTGACTGTTAGACATAAGCCCCAGGTAGAACTGACTAAGACTGAAGCCCAAAGACCTCTGCATAGATATTTTTATATCAGGAGTTGTGAAGGCCTTTAACTAGTGTTAAAAAGATTAATAAATATTAACCTTTTAGAATTTGATGAATTTATAATTTAATCACACCCTTTGTAACTGTTTTCGAAAGCTTTCCCAGGGCACAGAGGTTCCTATTCGTATTTATACTCATTATTAATGAAGCAAACACACATAACGAGAGTGAGATGATGATGATGATGATGATTATGACAGCTATATTTGTCAAATATTTATGATGTTCCAGACACAGCTGTAAACACACTAAAGGTTTATGTTTTGCCATGAAAAATTGTGGTAAAAATAGCAATTACTTTTGCATCAACCTAATAACTGCTTCACGATACAACATTGTGCATACATTGATGGATCAATAAGGATAGACAAGTAATCATGACATCAGATGAGCAAAAAGTAAAGCAGGAGCTTTAGATAAGAAAGGTCCACAGTTAACATGGGACTTCTGATTTTAAAATGATGCTGATCCCCTCTCATCCTAGAAATTATTCAAAAAAAAAGAGGAAACAAAAAGTCTTGAAAGACAACTTTTTCCGTCTGAAAGTAAGAGAAATCTGGGGGCTGCAAAAACAAAACACACAGAATATTGTGGGAGCATCTCCAAAATGGCTTGTCATTAAAGAGAGGCTGGAAGCAGAGATGAGAGAGGAATTGCACAGGCAGACTATATTTTCAGGAGACAGTTTGTTGCAAGAAAGGTTGAAAGAAAGAGACTGAATCATGAGTCACCCTAAAGCTGCCAACCTTAGATGACTGGGAAGTCAACCGTAAAACACCTTGCTCACACACATGTGATGTTATAATGAGCCCTTCCAGCCTACAAGATTACCTTGGTCTCTGTCACATCCCTGGAAAATATGTAGTCCAAGTAGAACCAATCTCTATAAATGAAATGAGTAGTTACATACAAGGACTTTGTACAAGATCTTTACTAACAAACCAAAAGAAATTTTAAAAACTGAAAGAACAAGAAAAATGAGTACATATCACTATGAATTTCTTAATGTAATGAATAAATAGTTCAAAAAAAAAATTCAGCCGGATGCGGTGGCTCACACCTATAATCCCAGCACTTTGGAAGGCTGAGGTCTCTACTAAAAATATAAAAATTAGCTGGGCATGGTGGCACATGCCTGTAGTGCCAGCTACTCCCGTGGCTGAGGCAGGAGAATCACTTGAACCTGGAAGGCAGGTTGCAGTGAGCCAAGATCGCCCCACTGCACTCCAGCCTGGCCACAGAGTGAGACTCCATCTAAAAAAAAAAAAATCAAAACTCAAACACAGAGAAACTATACTCTGGGGACAAATTGTGAAAACATAGTAAAAGGTAAAACACAATATGGCAGAACTTAGAAGGGGGCAAAGGCAGTTACATCATAGAAATGAAGTCCGCGTGGGAAGCAGACAAAAGGAGTAAATGCCGCCACGAACACAGTAAATGACATGGAAGACAGGATTAGGAAAAGGAAGTGAAATGAGAAAGTAAGCATAGTTAAGTATTAGAGCGAAAATCACAATGCATGAAAGAGAAATGAGATCCCAATATATACAAAATTGATACAGAAAAGAAATTTATGTTGAAGAAGAAATCCAACATAACAGCAAAGAAAAGCAAATGTATTTAAGAAAATCATTCAAAAATTTGAAAAGGCTTAAATTTGTGAAGTCACAGAACACAAGGTATCCTGGTGAAAAAAAAAAAATAAAGACAATACATCCAAACACCAAGGCATTTCTTAAGCTAATCAAACTAATATCAAGATGATCTTCCTATCTTTTGTAGCTGGGGTTAGGGAAAGAGTCATTTAAAACAGATAAAACCAGTACTTAGACCTGAAGTTCGAAAATAATTAAGAGTACAAATATAAAAACAAAGAAAAGTAATACTATTAATGAAAATCAATGTGGAAAGGAAAAAGCTAAAGTGGAAAAATGTCAAAATGTAATTTTTATTTTATTATAATATTAATCATAGTAAGTAGTCAATAGACACTACTAAGAAATAGCTAACTAATTGCATTAGGTAAATGTATAGTTAGAAATGTAACTATTCGGGGAAAATTATAATTATAAACAAATTATTACAAATTAATTACAAATTACACAAAATAGGAAAGCAGCAAAGAACAAATTCAAGCCATATTGCAAGAGCTATAGAACTAAACAAAAACAAATAAATAAATAAATAAATATATATATATATATATATATATATATATATACACACACATATTTAATATATATTTTATTGTGTTTTAGGTTTGGGGGTACATGTGAAGAACATGCAGGATTGTTGCATAGGTACATATATGGCAGTGTGATTTGCTGCCTTCCTCTCCATCACCTATATCTGGCATTTCTCCCCATGTTATCCGTCCCCAACTCCCCACCCCCTACTGTCCTTCCCCTAGGTCCCCCTGACAGACCTCAGTGTATTATGCTCCCCTCCCTGTGTCCATGTGTTCTCATTGTTCAACACCTGCCTATGAGTGAGAACATGTGGTGTTTGATTTTCTGTTCTTGTGTCAGTTCGCTGAGAATGATGGTTTCCAGGTTCATCCATGTCCCTGCAAAGGACACAAACATCGTTTTTTATGGCTGCATAGTATTCCATGAAATACCAAGGCTGGAGATGCTCCAGCTGCTGGTGAAGATGCATGAATAGGTCCAACCAACTATACATTTGGAAAAATAAAACTTTAACAAAAAAAATATATTTTTTTAAAAATTACAATAATATGATGAAATATATAGCACCAAATATATCTTTTACATCAGTGGCTAAGATAACTTATTAGTTTGGTTCACAAAGATTCCTAAAATGAATCAGAGAGGTAAAAATTAAAAAGATGGACAAATACATACAAGGCAAATGAAAACACTTATCAAGATCATTTTTATTTGAAGCACAAACATAAAAACCATAAACTATACAAAAAGTATGTTCAATAACAACAAGTGTGCAATCCACAACTCAGAATTATAGCTGATTAAATAACATAGAAACAATATACACACAATAAGCATAGGATATATAAAGAAAAATAGCCAAATGCATCAGTAGTATAAAATAAGAATTTGGCTCTCTCATCCTTGATATTTCAAGTGGACAAAAAATAAGTGAAAATATAGGAATCCTAAAAAGCATTGTTAATAATGTAGTATGGAATCACTGTGTGTTCCATCTTTATATCATGAAGAGAGACAATACATACCTATTACGTATCTATGAAATAGTAATAAAATAGTGTTTGTTTGTTTACTGGGCAAAAACTCAAATTCTGAAAAGTAGAAATAGTAAAGGCATTATATGCTTTATCACAAAACAATAAAACTAGAAATTAATAACAAAACTAGAAAAGAAAAACATACCACTTGAAAACTGTTGAGTCAAAATGTAAATAAAAAATAAACCGAAAGCCCTCTAGAAAATAACAATGAAAATAACTTGCTTTAGAAATTATGTAATAAAGCTAAAGTAGTACTGAGAGGAAGATTCGTAGCCTTAAATATTTCTATTGAAAACTGAATGAAGAAGCCTTCCCATCACCAGAAACATAGTAGATTAGATAATGTTTTTAATGCTATCATAATACCCTGGAACTAATGCTAATCATTTTTGCACATTATTGTATTTACAACTATCTGTCCTTCCATTGGACTGGAAAATCCTCATTTAGAAAAAGGATTGCATCTTAACTGACTCACTATGTCATGTGAAATACTTAATACTTTTGAACAACTATATGAATTAATGGAAGCTTTTGGAGAGAACGTATATATTTGTTGACTAGCTTTGTAGTACATCTGCATCCAACTCTAAACGTTTATGCATATATGATTTCTTGTGAAGATTTTTAAACAACTGTTTTGCCTCTCCTGAATCTCTGGAGAACAAATGACCAAAGCCAATCCACCCTGTGCCTGCCACCCCAGCACAGTGCCCATGCCATAGGACACCAACCTTGTCCCCAGCCAAGGTCTTGAAGGAAGCCATGACTTGGTCTGCTGTATCTGTATCAGCTGTCTCACAGGACATGAAGTCGATGAAGGCCTGGAACGTCACTACCCCCAGGCGGTTGGGATCCACAATCCTCATGATGCGTGAAAATTCTGCTTCTCCCTGGAGGGAACAGCCAGCCACAGGCCTGTCAGGGAATATCTCACATGGTCTGCTGGGAATATCTCACATGGACTGAAGACCCTGGGGGCTCAGAGCAGCCTGTGGCTGGAAGAGGAGGGCACAGCAGCCCCCTGACCTAACCTGGGTTGTCCTGAAGTCATGATGGGGACAAAACACCCAAGAGTAGAGACCCAGCTTAGGGTTTCTCATGCCCTGCAAATGCCTGGGTTCCCCTTAGAGCAAATAATCACGCTGATAATAACTATAATGACAACGATTTATAGTGGCTGACACCTACATAGCATATATTATATGCCCAATATTAATCTAAAGGCTTTATTTCAATATATTTAATCATCACTACAGCCATAAAAAAAAAACTTGTACAGCAACAGACCAAAACAAACAAACAAATAATCACAACTACGATGTGAAAGAAAAGAAAATACACAATTATTCTTAATGTTCTCCATTGGAAAAACAGGGAATTTTACTTTTAAAAATTGGCAATGAGAAACAGCAACTTTCTCCCCCAATTCCAAACTAATCAAAGAGGGTAAAAGAAGAAAATCATAAGGATTTCATATCTCAGATGGGCTATTACTGAAAATGTTCACATTTACTGTGTAATTCTTTGACTTGACATTTCATATTATAGTCATGATACTGGTAGAGAAAATTCATAAAATTTGGAACTGCAACCAATGTTCCAACAAAATATATTCGATCATTATTAAAGATTCATTTTTACATTTTTAAGAATTTAACATTCATCCCTTATAAATAACCATAATTATAGGTGACCAAAGATATTCTTTTAACCTTGTTAATTTTGTCCCTCAGGAAGGTATTTTTCCTCTCTAGTGAAGACAACTGAAGAGGAAATCAACACTGGTAACTATGTAATTGCTGTCTATATAGTTTTTCTTGAGTTTTTAAAAGAATATAGCATCTCCATATTTTGTCTTTAGTATTCATATTGAACATTTACAACCATACTGAACAATCATCCCATTAATTAATATGTTACTGACAACAACTTTATTCTTTGGCTCGTTGTCTTTATTATCAAGTAAATTTGTTGAATTCATATTTGAGTTTAGCTTTATTTTTTTCTAGCAAACCCCAATAATTTTTCCTTAAAAATTATTTTTAAGCACATTAAAAATAATTAGTTATTAGTCATCTTGCTAGCTACATACACATTTTTTATATACAGAAATTAGAATTTATCCTTAAAAATATTAATACATGGGATTCTTCATAGTAGTCTTCCATTGTTTCGTATTAAGTTTAGCTGGGAATTACTTTCTTATTTTTATGTATCATATCAGAATTGACTTGAATTGTTTTGTTTTTTGAATGAAGCTTTAAACTTGAGCACAAACCCACCAAAATTTACATCATTAAAGAGGCCCTATTATTTCTTTTATTAGATAAATAAACTGATTTTTTTAATTTTTCTGTTTAATATTTATTCTCATCTGCTTTCTAAGAATCTACTATGAAAGATTTACTTTCATTTGCATAATGGTCTACAAATGATATAGTTTAGAATTTTCTTTGAGTTAGTATTTCAAAGGTGTTGAACAAGTAAAGCCCATAATTTCTTTGCCAACATAATAAAGATTTTTTAAAGACCTTTTCTTTAATTATATAAGCTTTCTTAAATTGAGTTTACTTATTTTGGTTGCATTAAACCAAGGTTAAAACATTTAGTTTGTATAAATGCTATTATAAGACACATTAGAAAAATGAAAAATCAAAAAGGCCAAAAAGGCCACCTGTGTTCTTAACCTGGTTATGTCCTTATCGTAAAAAGCCTGGATCTACATCCATCTGTTATCCACTGCATAAACATTTTTCTTTAAATAAATGTTCACTTTATTAATTACTTTTAAATGCTATTACCTTTTAATCTATTTTCCCAGTATCCTTTATTTCCAAATTTTCTGTGTATTATTTTTAATAAAAATGTTATAAGATAAATAAAATTAAGGTTACATGATCTATTCAATATGAATTATAACATACTACAGATTGTTAAATATAACTGAACATCAAATTAAAATAATTTTGGAATTATAATTTTATATGAATTAAATGAAAAATAAGTTAATTAGAATAATCTAAAATATTTCAAGTGGTTGCTATGCTCTCCTCAATCTTCTAAAAATGAAAAGTTTCATCTTTAAAGGATGTGATAAAACAATTCTTTTTTGAAGTATCTATAAGGTTAGTTTTCTATATCTTCACGATATGGATATTGTACATACAAAAAATTTTAGGAAATTCTCATGTCGTTTGGTAACTAGGTTTAAAGTATTTTAAACTTTGAAAACAAACAAACATTTTCAAGTTTAAAAAAAGTAATGAAATAGAGGTTTAGAAAATATTTTATACACACACACTAATTTATGTTCAAACAAACAAAAAAAAAACCTTATAACACGAGCTCTGAAAATTAGATTCTTGGGATTATTACCACTTTTTTACTGGGCACACAAGAAGAAAATATTTTTGTAATTTCTTTATAGTTCTGCTTGTATATACATTATGAAAAGTGTAGGAAAAGTAGAACTAAAATTCTCAAACTGAAGCTATGTTTACACAGTAGAACCAAAATTCTTAAACTGAACCTATGTTTACACAGACAAAACTGAAGAAATATGCAAGAGATTTTTTTAAACAATCTAACTAGAGATAAATTTTAACTGAATTATTATAGAAAATGTCTTCAAATGTGTTTCTTTCAGTTGTAGAAATATACTTTGATACCCAAATTGCAATATAATATTACCGTACAAAAAAAATCTATTAAACATGTAGATAAAAATATATACTTGCATAAATTGTGTATTTAGATCTAAATAAGGATACTTTCTGACTTTTAATGGATTATGATATGAAATACTACTATATTACTGAAATTTTTAATATATTAAAAATACACATAGCAGATAATGTTCGATTATGTGGTGAAAAATATCTCATATGTAAATATTCTAATCAGAAAAGGACAACTAAGCAGAAATTTAAGCTTTCAAAAACTGTAATAATCAGAAAGAAATGTAAAACACCCTATAATACTGTATAAGTAGGGCTTTAGTTGAATAAAAAAAAGTTCAAATAAAATCTTCAAGTGAATGATAAAAATTACTCTGCAAAATTTATATTTAAAAAATATGAGTACTTTCAATTTAGACAAATGAAAGCCAAAAGGAATGTAATAGAAATCTATAAAATCATAAAGGAGATAGGTAGGGTGACTGTTGACTTTCTTACCAAATTCTAATGTACTCCAACACTGGTAAACTCTCCTCCTCTAAACTCTACCCCAAGACTGAAAGACAAAGCTTTGGGAAAAACAGTTAATCAAGTGTCATATTGAAGAGTCCATTTCCAACAAAATTTGGTTATGCTGTAATTTGATCAACAGGAATTTAGAGGCTAAATCCTTGTGGACTATTAAGGAGAGAAAGAGGTGTTTGGAACCAAATTTTACCTCCTACCTACTCGTTTTGAGAGAGCAAGAGAGAGAGTCTATGCAACAAAGCCTCTTTTTAAACAAACTTATCTCTCCTTTTAATATCTTTCCCCCTTTTCTAAATCAGTCTTTAACAAAGATGAAACAAAAACAAATCAGTAGTCACTGTATAGCCTTATCCAAGAGGGATAAGTAGGGTTCACATCTTAGAAAATGTTATTTAAAATTAACATTTCAAGCAGAAATATTTCAAGGCGAGAGATCATTTACTTGGCGCAGAGAAAGACTTGAAGTTTGGTAATGAAAGGCCGGGCGCGGTGGCTCAAGCCTGTAATCCCAGCACTTTGGGAGGCCGAGGTGGGTGGATCACGAGGTCGAGAGATCGAGACCATCCTGGTCAACATGGTGAAACCCCGTCTCTACTAAAAATACAAAAAATTAGCTGGGCATGGTGGCGCATGCCTGTAATCCCAGCTGCTCAGGAGGCTGAGGCAGGAGAATTGCCTGAACCCAGGAGGCGGAGGTTGCGGTGAGCCGAGATCGCGCCATTGCACTCCAGCCTGGGTAACAAGAGCGAAACTCCATCTCAAAAAAAAAAAAAAAAAAGAAAGAAAGATTTTGCAAACCCACAGTACCATTTACCCATACAAAACATCTAGTGTTAAGGAAATATAATTTCTACATGGCATTATTGCTATATTCTAAGTCTGTATTCTAAAATATCTTTTTTATCTTGGACTAAAAATATTTTATGTAAATCAACCTTCTTTTATAGTGTACTAAAAGGAAAATCTGATTCTGTTTACATAAATTTTCTTAGTCTGTTCTTCCAAGAAAGTATTCCTCCACAGAACATACATTTTCCCTCATCTTGTGATGTGGATAGACAAGGTATGCTTCTTCATTTATATTTATACTATCAGTAAGTTTTTCTAATCAGCCTCTGGCAGCAGGTTATAGGTGAAATGTATTAAAGATATTTTTGACTTCCCTTATTCTCTTAACAAATGGAGCCTTTACTATTTAGAAACCACTTATTAATCTGATGTCAGTTACATGAGTTTATGTATTTCAAAACAATTAGAGAACACCTTAACCTGAAGAGTTATATCGAGATTTTTCCTGCTGTTTCCATAAGTTAAATGACCAAAGATTACTACTGTTCTCATTCATGACCTTTCAATCATGGAAAGACTGGAAATCATTGGAAAGATTAACTATTTGTTTTTTAAGATGCTGTTTGATACTGAAAATCTCTTGAAAAAGATAGCAATTCACAACTTGTTGTGACTTCTGTGACAATGAATAGACCTAGTATTTTTCCAATCTAACATCTTTATATTGTTGCTTTAACTATTAATGATTCCACTGTTAGAATTGTGGTTTTTGTTTTCAAATAACCCCATTAAAATTGTGCAAAGAATATGAAATAACACTTCTCAAAAGAAGGCATAAAAGCAGTCAACAAACATGAACAAATACTCAACATCATTAATCATTAGATAGATGCAAAGCCAAAGCACAATGATACACCATCTCACGCCAGTTAGAATGACTACTATTAAAAAGTCAAAATTTAACAGATGTTAGCAAGATTATGAATAAAAAGGAATACTTACACACTGTTGGTGGGAATAAAAATTAGTTCAGCTCCTGTGAAAAGCAATTTGTTGGAGAGTTCTCACAGAACTAAAAATAGAATTGCCATTCGACCCAGCAATCCCATTACTGGATATATACCCAAAGGAAAATAAATAAATTGTTCTACAGAAAGACACAGGTACTCCCATGTTTACTGTAGCATTATTCACAAAAGCAAAGACATGTAATCAACCTAAGTGTCCATCAACAATGGACTGTATAAAGGAATGTGGTATATATATGCCATGGAATACAACACAGCCGTAAAGATATGACATCATGTCCTTTGCTACAACATGGATACAGCTGGAGGCCATTATCCTAAGTGAATTAACACAGGAGCAGAAAATTAAATATCAGATATTCTCATTTATAAGTAGGAGTTAA